>NC_050445.1:59196085-59523169 GCF_903995425.1 Onychomys torridus
TCTCCTGCACAAGTGCACTCTAACACTAATGAACAAAGGGATCCATATTTGGAGCCACAGTTCAACAAATGAAAGAATGCATTTATGAATGGCTGCTATATAGTTTCTGAAACCAGTAAAAGAAAAGCCAAAGGTATACTGGAATAATTAACAAGACCATGTATACAGATTCCACAGTAACCTTAGCAAAAAGGAGAGTTGAACTCCCTTTAAGGAAAGAGAGTTATTAATAGTGGGAAAAAATATATGCCCCTGAAGCAGATCAAAATTTTCTAAACCCAGTCTTCCTCTTCTTAAGCCACTACAATAATTGATAAACAAATACATAAATGAACAGGCTATGTTATTTATGTAAGGAAATAATGATGATTAAAGATGTAGATGCTGTCAAAAACCTACCTTTTTGCATCATTCCTGTGTTGAAAATTTATAATTTAGCTACATTCTTGAATGTTTTATAAATACATTAAACATTCCAAGGGGGTCTAAGCTTTCAGAACACCTGACTAATAAAAGCCTTTCTGTAATTACCATGTCAAAGTTCTAATAATAGCATTATTTGCATTTTCTTTGACACTATTTTTAGGAGAATTTCTAAATACATGAGGAAATGTTTGTAAATTTTGACTACCAAACAGCAAGGACGTTCAGAATAAGGAAGGAAGGGTGCATACCAAAATTGATTGTATTAATATTCAAACTTGCAAAATCACTCCAGAAACATAGTTTACTATTGAGTTTATGATCTAATGAGACAAAAAACAAGGCAGCATTCCAACAATTAATAGACCTTCAGTCAAAGAACCAATCATCCACCTTGTCTTCTCTTTCCCTCATGTTCCTTACTAGATCTACCACTATTTTCTGGATTCTCTCTCTAATTTACAGTCGGGTAAGGACACCATCATGTATAGTACCAATACAAGACTCTTTCTTCTCCCTCAAAAGACTTCCCTTGCATGCTAAATTCAGTCTCCTTTCAGCCACATGGTGCTGTCTTTGCTACTTTCTTCTCTATGATGCCCTGGCAAAAATGCCCCTCATTGCATCCATTGCTGCTTAAAAGAAGCCTTTGCTGGTCTTCAGTGGGAATTTGTTTGTTTCATTCTATACATTAAAATATTGTGCATCTCTATGTAAGCCCTTACCACTACTGCAAGTTTTAGTCTCTATCGATGGTTTGGATGTGATGATCTCCACATTACATTTTAAGGGTACAAATGGTGACAACTTGGCCTTTTATTGTACTCCTAGTACTTGATACACAACTGATGTTCACCAAATATTGATGGCCTGAATTTATGGGGATTTCAAATGCTTACCTGGAATATAGCTTAGACTGTGTGTGACACTGGCACACTTAATTAAGAAAAAGAAAGCAAAATCATAATATCCCACTTGATGTGCTCTTGTACAGCTATCAACAGCTGAAATAAAAAGAAATATGCTAATTTGGTAATATTGAAAATGGCTATCCCCAGTTTACTTGGAAATATAACAGATAGTGAAATCTCTCTGGTTGAGCTTGAAATGTGTGTGTTGATGGCAGTTCTTCCCTTTGTAGTAGTCTTTCAAGCATCTTGTAGAAGAGAGGGAGCAAGAGAGACTGTGATTGAGGAAGAGAAGGCAGAGCACATCTCCTAGTATCCATAAGACACTTCATAGATGAGCCATGGCTAGTCAAACTTTCCCCAGTAAGAAAGTATTCCCTTAAAAGGAAAATCAAGATGGCAGCTTGATGCTATTCCTTCTGGTACAACGAATATATCCCAGTACTTCTTTTCAAAACTAGAAAGTATAATAAAAAAATTAAATAGTGTACTGTACCTACCCAGAAAATATGATGGGAGACTAAAAATATATTTTCAGAACTCCATTCTGTTGAAAATTTACCAGCAAACATTTAAGAAAAGAGCAACTCCTTGCCAATAGGTAGAAGTAATTTTTACATACTTCAACTCATTACATGCATGTCTATGCATTCTCTTCATTTTAACAAATTCTAAACATGAACTCCAAATTTATATTAGGACAGTCATATATAAAACAAAAGAATTTTAATGAGTTTTCTACCCCAAATACCCAGAGGTACAAATCCACATTAAGGATTAATGAGCTGTCATTGTGGATTTAAAAGACATTTTAGTTGCAGAAAATTAAAAATAAAAGAGTCGAAAGTGAGAAAATATCATTTTTCCTTTTATGTCATAAAAATAACCTGACCTAATTTATTTGCTTTAAATTGACCAAAAGGAAAATAATGTGTTAAATGGTTTGCTTTATGAGCAAAATTCATTCTAGGGACAAAACTTTAGGACAAAATTAGAAAGCCTAGTCAGAAATCCTTCTACTCACTTCAGTGGTGCAGCAGTACCGTCAGAGTCAAAAGGCATACAGGCAAAAGCTATTTACATTTTAGGCTTAACACAATGTCAGCAAGGTAATGGTGTAGAAGTGCCTCAGACTCCTAGCCAAGCATGTCTGGTTGCAGGTGCCATAAAAATACTTGAATAGCTATTTCAGACCATCAATGCAATTTTATCCCTATTTTTTAACGTCTTATCTATTTCAAGTAAATGTTAATGCTTGGGTTCTGATTCATTTACACTTGATGCCAGACAAGCTCTATTTGAGGTGTTGTGAATCTCCTTTTCCCCCTTTGAATCGAGAAGCAATGTTATGACAGCAGGCGACAGAATCCAAAGGCTGAAAAGATCAAGTTGAATTTGAAACTCAGAACCTTCAGCATTTAAATAGATTTCAAATTGAGAAACTTGCCTTCTCCCAGCACCAGAGTGCTCACGATACAGAGACACGAGGAATACAATATACCTGTAATTGTTCCATCTTCCTTTTCTACGAGTCTCATTCTACCTTCCTTTTGTGGCAGAAGTTTATATACAAGAAGCAACAGATTCTATCTTTTTTCCTTCAGAAACTGACAACATCCAGACGGAACAACATTAACTTGGGTGTATTCTGGCATCCCTGGAAAAAAAATCTGTGTAGTGGCAAAAAATAAGAAAATGAAATAAAAGCAGCTTGGGTCAGAGGCCAGGGAGGACTGCTGTGAAACGATGTCTTCTCAACATGACAAGGCCATCACACTCATGAAATCACAGTAGCTGTGGCTGCCTCTACAAGATCAAGCCGATCAACAACCCAACATGGTAGGGAGAGACCTACAACGTGTCCCTGCTAACTAAGGAGCTGTTATCAGTTGATATCTTCTGGGAGAGGCAGGGCTAGTTTTCTTTGTGGCCACTGGTAGGCTGACCAAGATCTGGTAGATAGCACCTGCACCTGTGGGCATAGACTCAGTGGGTTATAAAACAAGAAAAGAAGAAGAATTTACAAATTAGAACAGCGATGTGAAGGGCTTTAGGAAGAAGGGTAGGAAGTCTGGTAGGAGCTGGTGGAGATCGAGGGGGAGTGGGAGCAGATATGTTCAAAGTACATTGCACACAAAAACATAAAAAATTAATTTAAAAAGCAGCTCTGTCTAGAGAAATGTAAAATACCTGGGTACAGGAGTGATTTATTTCCATATAAACATTGTCATGAAGAAAGAAAAGGATGAAAAACGACACACTGTGTGCTCATTTTAAAAACAATGTGTATCTGATCAGTCTTTTAAAATAGCATTTGTGCTTTTCCAGCCTTGCTCAGAGCCAGGAACAACTTTGGAGTACCTCATTAAACAGAAGGTCCTAGAAACATGTTGACTCCTCAATAAATCTTTATCGCACTCAGAGCCTTGTAACCACCTGAGTATACATTTAAAGGTCTCCATGACAGAGAGTTGCCCTGCCACTTTCTGTCTTCCAGGTGCTTTATGCAGTCACTGACAGAAGTGCATAAAAATCAATTTATGTTCAATAAAGTAAATGTCAATGATACCTTTAAACACGATGAGGCCATGGAATAGTTTATTTCCAGACATTCAAATTTTGATAGTTGATGACCTTAAATATTATTTGGGTATGATCAAAAAGTTCAGAAACATTTCATAACCTGTAATTAACTGAAAGGAAGTTCTAATGTCATGGCAGTGTGCTGCTTAGAAACCATCCATGGCTCTCCACTCTCAAGCATAGAAAGAGAAACTCACTACATTACTTTGGCATTTAAGATCTTTCACAATACAATATTGAAGGACTCTCTCTTTAGCTTGGTTTTACCCATCCACCACCCATGACATATGCCTGACTATGTGCTAAGTTTTCCTGCCTCAAACTTTCAGTGGTCACCTTTCACCACCTCTGTCTGTGAACAATTAAACTTAAATTGGGATAATCTATCTAGAAGACAGTTTGGTGATATGTGTGGTAAGACCATTAATGCTGTCTTACACTCTTAGCCCAGGAATTCTATTTCATAGCCTCAGAAATAATCAGAGTTATATAACTATTTGATTATACAACAATGCATCTTATAATGAATACAAAAAATACTGGATACCTAGAGCCCAATTTTAAAAATCACTGTTCATCTGTACAATGCATTACTGGTTACCTGTGTAAGCGCACTTATGGGGAGTTTTTAATTAAAAAAAAAAAAAGACATTCATTGAGTAGGGGTAGAAAATTTCATGTACATAATACAATCTCTACACTAAAAAAAATACTGCAAGGCAATGCATGAAAATTTTCAGTGTTTTTAGGCCTTCAGATCTGAGGTAAAGGTTTCCTGCTGCTTTCATCATTTTCTCCATTTCACACAACCTCTGCACCTATGACCTTAGTCATTAAAAACGCACAGAGGAAGGTTTCTATCCTATATTTTAAAAAGGTCTTTGCATGCTGCAAAGTCTGGGAGACCTCTCCATGACCCTTAATGGAATTAAACCTTAACTTTTCTATGCTCCCACATCACACTTCCAGCTACTTTAAATTGCATTTTCTCTTTGATGTAGTTGTTTAATTTGATATATATATACAAACATACATACATACAGGCCGAAGAATTTCTAAAAACAGATCTAATTAAAGAAATGCTTTCTATCTGTATTAACTGCTACCTGTAATAGAATTATTTTCAACACTACCTTCCTTGTTTGAAAGGAACACATCTGCTAAGCACAGGAGCTGTCGGTAGAAAGCAATCGCCAAGCTTACCTTCCACTGCAGCTCCACATCTGCAGTCTGTTTGATAACTTATGCCTTAATTATAGGCTGTCTTCCCACTCAGTGTTGTATTAAGATTATAGAAGAGGATGATAAAATGTATGGAAGGTTTAAAAAATAAATCAGTAATTTTATCACAAGCACAGGAAGGAAAATCATGGTATAATTTTCCCAGAAAGCCTATTTCGTTTCTTCCTCCAACATGGATATATAGACGCTTTTAAATTGTTGTTATAAATTTTTACTTGACACTTCATTAATTTCTCAGTTTTGTCCTTAAACATTAATAGTTGTGATATTTTATATATGTAAATATATTTACAATCTTCATGTAGAGTACTCAAAAAGGCTGTCATTTAAAATAAATAATATACAGCTCAAGCTGATTTTCAGAAAAGTATTATATATTTTTCCTTATGTGTATATTTTCTGAAATATTTGGGACAAACTTTGACTGGAGAAATTATTAATATGTATCTGCAACTCAAATTTATCAGGATGTTCTCCTCTCTTATTTGTTAAATCAGTCAATTCTAGGTTGGAGAGTAATTGGTTGTCCAGAAATTCCACAATCTGGCTAGATAACCTTTCAAGCTCCCTCCTGAGGAACATTTCATTTCAACTCAGCAAGTAGTGGTCTCAAATACCTAAATTCTCTACATCGTTCTAAAGAAAGCTTTAAAAAATCCCCCAACACTGATGCCAAGCCTCACCAGGATCCCTAACCTCTCTCAATTGCAGAGCCTGAATTTCTGCCAAGTCTATACAGGAGAATTACACACAAACTACCAAGCTCTGCTATGCCTTCTGGTTTTATTTTCATGCATTTATACTTAACAGAAGAGGCAGAGATCTTTGACTTCATGAACTCAATTTTTTTCAAAGTATTTAATGCATACTAGAAAACCAATTTTAACATGCCCTTGTTCTCTTATAGAAAGACAGTGGAGAAGGGTCATTTTGGGGACACTTCTACAACATTAAGAGAATGACCAGATTTTCTCCTTAATAACATGACTCTGTATTGACCCACACATTTTTAGTGGATTCCCTGCATGTAGCATGGTCTGCTTAAAAATGTCATGCAATAAAGAGAATTATCCTTCCTGTCTTCACTCCCAAAAACTTCTCATTTTATAATCGACATTATCATCCAACTAGAAATGCTAATAAGAAAACAAATTCTCCTTGCCATCTGTCATTCCTGCTCCCTACTCCTCCATATTTTACCTCCATGAAGTTTCTGAAAGTGACTCTCATACTCTCTCCATACCTTAACTAATATTTGCCTTGCTACCTTCAGACCTGTGTTTCTCAAATTTTAGTATGCTTCTAAGTCACCTGGGTGTCTTGATAAGATGAACATTCTGATTCTCTGTGAAAATTTCAAGCAGATTCCATAGATACCATAGATACACACACACACACACACACACACACACACACCAGAACAAAGTTCTATGTTATTTTTGTAGACACTCAAAAAAGTACCCTTCCATTGCAGAGAATCATTGTATTGTTGTTGCTCTTCTGGGTAAGATTCCTGATGACACCCTTTGTCTACTGAAGTACCAAATAAACTGGTCTATCATGATAACTTCATATACATATACAGTCCCATCTCCACTTCCCCAGTCCTAAAATCTACCTTCTAGCTCTAACCTTTCTCCCCTTCTCTTTGCAACTCAAACTCATATTATCGCTAGGCCTTTGTGTATTCTGGACTCTCTGCCAAAAATGCACATCCAGTGTTTGCCTAAACTGTGTCACTTTTCTGGCAGTTCAAAGATATCACACTTCCTCTGTGGAACTTCTTATTCTCCAGCTAAGGATCAATGCCAAACACCCAATGTGGTTAACTGTACCTTCTGTAATTGGGTGTTTTGAGCATCAGTTTATAGGTGCACTGATTTCTATAATATGTGGAGTTTACTGTGCTATGGGATATTCTGTATGTCAATGTGTTGCTCTGATTGGTTAATAAATACAACACTGATTGGCCAGTAGCCAGGCAGGAAGTATAGGTGGGACAAGCAGAGAAGAGAATTCTGGGAAGTGGAAAGCTGAGGCAGAGAGACACTGCCAGCAGCCACTGCCATGACAAGGAAGATGTAAGGTACCGGTAAACCAGGAGCCACATGGCAAAGTATAGATTAATAGAAATGGGTTAATTTAAGATATAAGAACTAGATAACAAGAAGCCTGCTGCAGCCATACAGTTTGTAAGAAATATAAGTCTCTGTGTGTTTACTTTATAAGTGGGCTACAGGACTGTGTACAAAATATTATTCTGTACATTATATATATATATATATATATATATATATATATATATATATATATATATATATATATAAATTTTACAACATCCTAAAAGCTAAGTATCGTTATATTTAACAAAAAGGTGATTTTTATAATTTATTTCGAATATTGTTCTAGAACCTTAATTTGATTCATTCTAAAGTATTTTAGGAAAAACTTACATTAGTAGTCCTGTGCATGTCTTATATCATAATAATGACTGACAATCCCAAATTTAGTAGAGTGGTAATAAATTGAAGAATTTTTAACATAGTCAGACACACTGGTACACATGTACATACCAGTATTCAGAAAGCTGAAGAAGAGTGACTATCACAAGATCAAGGCCAATCAGAACTAGAGAGACAGCAAGACTTTGTCTCAAAACTCAAACAAAATAAACAATAAAACCAAAGCCCTCCACGAATGTTGAGGTGATCCATCAATCTGTGCTTTTTACTGAAAATTGTTTCAAAAGTCTTCAGCTTCCATTGTCAAGTAAAGAGTACAATCCTAGTTAGTCTTGATAAAAACCCAGAGTCAGATATTGAGGGTGAAAGCTGAAAAATCAGAGAAGCAGAGCAGATAGCCACTAGAGACTTCTTACCTCTAAGAAATCTCAAACTGAATGGGTGATCATATCTCTACAAATCCTCGGACTGAATGGGACCCATATCCTGTCTCCACCCTTCTTATATCCCTGTCTCTACCTCCCTAGTGCTGGGATTAAGGACATGAGCCTCCCATGTGCTGCTATCAAAGACATGATCCCCCCAAGTGCTGGGATTAAAAGTGTGAGCCATCACCACCTGGCACTCTTTCTCTTTTAGACTTGTTCAATCCAGTGTAGCCCAGGGTGGATTTGAACTCCTGATCTTCCTGCTTCTTCCTCCCAAGTGCTGGGAATAAAAGTGTATGCCACCACTGCCCGGCCTCTATGTTTAACTAGTGGCTAGTTTCACCCTCTGATCTCCAGCAAGCTTTGTCTGTCAGAACACAAACAAAATATCATATAACAGTCAAGAGTCAGTATGTTTAAGGATTTATAAACTAGCATAATTTTCTAATTGAACAATACCTTAACATTTGTAAGGTTTTTTTTTTAATTGATTGGTATTATCAATCAGCCACTTCCATGGTATTCAGTAAACAAGGCAGATACAAACACAAATAAATATAATATTGTATTCAGTATTTTAGGCAGTTATAAGTCTTTAGCCTTAAAACTTATTACACACATCAGAACCATAGAAAATTTCCTCTTATCAAAATGTAATTGACGTAGGCCTCAAATACCAGCAAGGTATTTGGCTCTGCACAGACGATTTTGACAAAAATTCAACAATCACCATCCTATTAAAATGGGAAGAAGCCTTTGCTACAGATGTGAGCTTTTCTGCATTACAGGGGGATATCTGATGACCTGTTGTTTGACAAAAATATCAAATCTGAAGATCTACACAAAGAAAATACAGCTCCAATTAGGAGGTCATAATGCGCAAAGAGAAATTTAAATAAGAAAAATTCTCCTGGAGCGTTAGCATGGCTTGCACTACTGAACACAGCCTTTTCTGTTCTAAATCTGCATGAGAAGCTGCTGTGCAAGGCATTGTGTAAAAAGTCATCATTTATAACATTTGCATTACACATCAGATAAAGAAAATCATGGCATCAGGAGAAAATGAAGCTAATGAAAGTCCATTATTAGTTCTTGTTTGCCTTTTCATCGGCAAAGGAAATTGGGTCCCGAAGAGAAACATACAAGAAAAACTTTAAATACAGAAAGCATTTGAGGAAATTAAATCCCAGCACCTTGGTTAAGGACCGGTAAGAGGAGACAACAGTTTTTAAACTCAGGTCATTTCAAGGTAACACAAAGTAATTTTCCCTATGTTATTCACCTATTTCAAGGGGGCTAGTCATAAATGCCATTTTAAAAGCTGTATGTTTTACCTATCTTTGGAAGTAACACAGGACTTGCAGAAAAGCTTTGCTCTGCATTTCAGCAGAAGTGGGTCCTGATTTCTACAACCACATTGGTCATCTGTATTTCAATAAATTCTTTGCTATAATTATGACAAAATTAGAGTTGATTTGGACTATATGATATAAGGCCACTCCTAGGTCAAATGAGTTATGATTTTGTTAAGTTCTAGGCCATAAAATGTTCACACTTGAAATTATGCCAGAGAAATTATGCCAAAACAATACCTCCCAAAAAACCCATGTGTTCTTTAACTAACCTATACGTATATTAGCTAGAAACATCACACTTGATGCTGTCTCAGAAAATAAACTTCAAAGAGATACAATGTGGTTCACCTCAGAGACACATGCAGATTTGCATCATCTAAAACTCAAGAGACAAGAACTAGATGTCAAGAAGTTTTCATATCAGTTACAACATTTTATAAGTTCAAGTGCATTCGTTTGTGTCATTCATTCAAAGTATAACAGGAATGAAATGTTCTAGTTCGGAACAAAACATTTAACATGTGCCTGCCTCAGAGTGATCCTACAGAAATAGTTTCCTTCCAAGGATGACATACCCAGGGCCTCTTCCACAGATAAAAGTCCTCTTACATTTCTAGGAATAGTACCACAGGATCTCTGTGAGGGGAAGAAACATAAACTAAAATCAAATTATCCAAATAGGCAATCACTAGAATGTTAACTTAATGTTTACCACATGAATCCCTGCTTTCAGTTTCTCACACCCACTTTTTTTCTTGAATAAGGAATGTAGTTCTACTGGTGAAGTTGAAGGGAAGGAGCAGTTTGCACTGAAGAACTAGCTTACAGACAAGGATGGCTTCACAATGTGGCCACATAGAGAATCTTCCAAAGATCATTCCATTTGGGAAAGTCGCTGAGTCCTCAGGAAGATAGTGGGAGAATGATGTGTTTCTTTGGAAACTAGGCTAGACAGAAGGAAGCAATAGGAACTTGCTTTTCTTGAGAGTGGAGGCCTCTATCTGGAATCAAACCGGGGAAATTCCAACAGCAATGGCCACTAGCAGGCTTTCATATATACCCCAAGGAAGAGGGTTAGCTATAATAAAGCTTCTGGAAAAAGACTAAGACAAAAGAGTTTTTCTTATTTTGTGATGCCCCCACAATTCACCAAGCCATAACCTTAAAACCAAACCACTATAAAGTTGCATTTCCTGAAACGCTGGTAAGATGCAGCAATTTCCTGAGAGACAATGTCAGATCGTCTATACAACACATTGTAGGGCTAGGAAACACAAATGTGAACCCAGAACTCAATAAGTGGGTATAAGCAGCAAATATGGATTCTATGCACCCATTTTTTATTTTCCTTATGCTCTTGGGAATGGTTTTTGCTTTAGTAATGCCAAGATCCTTTTTGCATGGATCCTTAATAGAATCACAAGTGTCCCTATGCCTTCCTGGGAAATTCTCTTCAGAGGACACAAGTGGATACTCTAAAGACAGCAAAAGCATGTGCTTCTTTTGAAAGGGGACATCTATGGCGAAAGTGGCCAGGAATCTATCTATCTTTATCTTCTATATTTCTGAGAATGACCCTGAAAACTGCCGGCATAATCATGAGAAATATTTCAGTGGTCCTCCTTTGCTTTGAGGTGGCAATTTCCAGTTGTAACTCCATGCCTATCTCTGACCCAATGTTTAGTTGACTTTTGAGGTCCCCTCCCTGAGAAAACACAATCCAGCAAGCAAGGGGGGACTCAGTAGAGTGGTTTGATTCTGGCAGCTGATGAGCCAACTAAATCATCCAATGCCTTATGCTCCTTCATTTGTTTCCAAAAATAAATAAAAGTAAGAGTACATACAACCTATGTACTCCTTCTCTTATGCTTGAATGGCCAGTGACTAACAAGATTTTTAACAGAAATGTGCCACACACACTTCACCTGGATAGAGTTCTGAAATAAAAGAGAAACATGCAGCCTTAATGAATTGCCTATCAGTAACACATTCAAGTGACACGTATTATTTCCCTTGCTTGATTTTCCCTTCTCATCAGGAATTTGGAGCAGACATTCAATCCTGTGGAAAAGCCACAGTGTTTACTAACTGAGATGCCAGCCAGGATTCCTCAGTTTGAGATATGCCTTCAGCAAGGTGTTGCCAACTTTCCTTGCAGTCGGCTGTTATGCACCCTCAGCCAACAGCTGACATGGCTCCTGAAAGCATTTGGAAGAAATTGTGAGCAATGGCAGATACTGAGGAGAGAGCCAGCAAACCCACGTCTTCTGTACAGTCATTCTCAGGCACCACACGGGTTCTATTTTTATTAACAGCACCATTCAGACTAGGCATGAAATTAATTTATTGCTACACTGATTTAAAGCACTTGTTTTCGAAATGATTTTTTGCAGTTTGGCATGAACCTGTTTTGCGGCAGGAAAGTCGGCTAGCACACAGACAGTGAAGAAAAGAAGACCGCACAGCCACTGAGAGAGATTTGGGAGGCCCGTGGTGTCCTTGTCCATGGAGTAGGCAGTTAATAAGATATGGAATAAAGCTATAATTTCAGTGGTCCAGAAGAAATAAGAAGGATGGGATGGGGTACCCTTAGCTCTATGCCATAGAACCAGGGATGACATTTCCTATGCCCTTTTGCACATAATCTACCCTGTTCGGATTCCAACTGGCTGGGAACACTTCTGGCCTTGGCGAACTGAAGAAGCATCACTTATTCATTTGGTTTGTAGCTGTTTGTTTTCCCCTTTTAATCTCAATGGCCCATCAATTTTTAACTAAGCTCTCCCCAGGGCTTATAGTTCGGGCAAGCCAGTTAACTAGTATAAATAACTCTCCTGAAGAATTTTTCGGTGCATTACAAGCCAAGCACAGCAGCCACTTCAACTACTGGGCACCTCATGATGAAAGTGAGTAGCCCTTCCCCATCAAAAAGTCACTCTAACACAATTTTATTTCTTTAGAGATCATGTCCATTTATAATACATGTCATACTACATGTTGACATTATATTTTTCTTATTGCCCAGAGTCATGAAGAGCTTCCTAAAGTCTCATTTGCATCTTTATTTATAACAATGTTAACATTAATATATGAGCATGAGCATTTTTTTTTTTTTTTGGTTTTTCTCTGTATAGCTTTGTGCCTTTCCTGGAACTTGCTCTATAGACCAGGCTGGTCTCTAACTCACAGAGATTCACCTGGCTCTGCCTCCCAAGTGCTGGAATGAAAGGCATGCGCCACCACCGCTTACATTTAAAGATATTATATCTTATTTTTATTCTACATTCTAGGAGCTTAAAATGAATGTAAAGAGCTAACTGTCCAGTGAGTAGATGTTACCAAAGAGCTATGAAGATTCAGCTTCAATGACTGGATATAACTTCATAAAATAAAACTGGTGTTTGCCTAGTGAGGCACTTTTCCTTATAGACAGTTAACACGTGGCAGCCTTTCATTTTCCTAATGAAATAATGTGGCAGCCTACGAAAAGAGGGAGAGCCCAGGTAACCGAAAGCTTAGAATGGGAACTGACAGGCTTTTTGTGATATTTAATATACATGTGGTTCCTCCTTGATATTCCCAGGCTTGACTAATCCTGTTTGGACAGGGCAGACACTGTTCTCTAGTGCTTCAAAAGCGAGACTCAATTCAAATAAAAGTGAGACTCAATTCTAAACAAATAGTTATTATTAAGATTCAATACTTGGTTGAGTGTTGGATAAATGTATGTGTTAGTGCCTGTAATTCTCACGTGTATACACACACACACACACACACACACACACACACACACACACGCACGCACATCAAAATGATGTCATATACTTTACTATAAATAATTATTTTTTAATTTCTTGATAATTATCTGCACTGAATCATCAGCTAGGTATCTTGATTTGGCAGAACTCTTTTTAGATAATTTTTCTCTTGTATTTGTTCCTCACATTTTTTTTCTTTCTATGTGACCTCATATGGATCCTTCCAAACCTGTGTTATTCCTTCTAATAAAGTCTTTTAGTCAGCCTTGAGTTCGGGCATCTAAGAGAAATGTCAGGCACGAAAGATTCAGTCATGGAATCTGTGTCTGCCAGCAGGATCCCAGGTCCATGTGGCATAACTAGTTTTATAATCTCTGCTCACTTGTTTTTACCCTCAGGCTGAACATCTCTGAGTAGAGGGCCTGTCTCTCAGGTGGCAGTGGAATCAAACATAAAATCTTCCACTCTTCCCTGGTACACTATTCTAATTACTGCAAACAGCCCAGGGGAATGAGAGAAACCCTGAGGAAGATGGAATGAAGTACACAGGCTTCACTCATCTCCCAAAGGGAGAGTTGTAGGAAGAGGTAAGGAAACACCCCCCACCCCCAATTGCATACACAGCTAACTCAGCAGTTGTGACTCTCTCCCTTGCCAACCAAATATCCTTCTTAGTGTCATTTTTCTCTTTTAGGGCATCAAAACACCAAAGCACAAGGAAGCATTCCATTACAATTATCAGAGCCCAGCTGAGTGTCCCTGTATGTGCATCTGGGTATCCTACTGAGACAATATATAGGATTCCCATAGCTATAATTGATGTTGCCCTTCAGCTTAGAATTGCATTACTTGAAAAGCAGAGGGGATGCTGTTGTTCTTATGATCATTAATATTTCAGTCCTGAGGGCCCTGTTTCCTAAACACTAGGAGAAGTAGCAGAGGTTAGTGTGGTAACGGCTACCCAAAATGCCATAACCTGCAACCAGATGTGTTGTAAATAACACCAGGGGAGGGGTGTTCAAATGGGTATCAAGTGCTAAAAACCTTAGTTTTTAGTTTAAGTATGTAGGAGTTAATAACAAAGGAAAGGGCCCTTACCTAAGCCGCATTCAACAACTGTGCTGGGGAATTGCACACAAAACTTTGAAGAAAGCTAATCCAATAGTATGATCGTGGCATGGATGGAGGTTATAGAAACAGATATCTCATCTCCTACCTCTTTCCTGCTCTCCCTTTCCCTGACATTCCAGCAGGGTCTCTTGTCTCCCAAAAGGAGTTTTCCTTACACTCTGCATAAGGGTAATGGATACTTATCTACAGTCTACCATTCAAGGATGTACTCAAAGTAACATGAATTCAACTTAAATGGTGACTAAAGAGATGACAGAAACATGTGACCAAGGGTATACTCTCATGCAGCATGTCATATCAAATATCAGAGCAACTCTCCTCCATAACTAAGAGTATTATTCAGAAAGTCATTGCTCAGATCCTCTGGTTGCAAATGCCAGGAATCTTAAGATAGCTACTGCAAGGAGAAAGCCAGTCTCAGACTGTCTTTTGTTTCAGAAAATGACAAGGCTGGGTTTAAAAAAATGAAACCATCACAACATCTTTTGATAATGCTAAACTTCTAGATCTTTCCTATTGAGGTGACCCAACTCTACCATATAAATTCAAGCATGTGTTCCAAATGTTCAGAAGTGTATTCTGTAAAATAGAATTCTGCTCTGTACCTGAAGCACCAAAGGAACCTGAAAAGAGGTCCTCTCTTTAAAAAGTAATCCGAGGAACGGTGACGTGATACAAGCCCTCTCGTCATTTCCCCCTGGCTACTCCACAACAGATATCTGTAATCAATTCTGGTTATCTTTCATGTCAGCTTCATTGTAATTTCGGAAAAACAGTGCTCCCTGGAACCACTACAAGTCTATAAATAAGTCAGAGCTAGCAAACAAGTTGAGAACTGGCCCAGTATGCCATGTCCACTTCAAATGGCTTGTTCTATTGTCAACATTACATTTTGGTTTCTATGACTGAACTCCATGTCTCTGTAACAATGCCTTGAAGGGGAAAATACAAGATAAAAATTACAGATCTAAAACCTCTAGAGATTCACTTGGTTCCATTAATGGAAGAAAAACATAGAAACTAGGCCCAGCCCAAGTTTTCTTACCACCTAGATGCCTTAGTGACATCTAAATGAAACAAGGGATTTAAATGCTAAAAGTTTGAGGGAACTCAACTAAGAGATTTTTTAAAATAAAATATAGTATATCTGTAGTATATTACAGCAGAAGTCAATTGTGAAATCTGAACAAAAAATAAGGGATAAAGAAAATTCAAAAGGAGCTATATTTTTATTAAAATTGGGATTCCTAATAATAATAATGATCAATAACTTTGCCCAACATGTATGAATGTTGGCAAAAAGAACTAAAACAAAATCAATGCTTGCTAACCTAAGAGAAACTGTAAACTCATACCTCTGAAGCCTCAAAGGACATAATAGAAGGAAGAAAACCCCTGCTTTCTAATTCATATGCCTTATACAGTAAGGGCTGGTATTCTAAAGTTAGATCCCAATATTAGGACATGATCAATTTTCCAATATTTTCATCTTCCCTGGAAGTTTTCTATCTACCTAAAAAACCAGAGCAAAAATGACAGAAGACTTAGCAGGATACTCAACAAAAGGGACGGCAGTCATCTATCTTCAAAATAATTCAATGAGAAGCAAGGTAAAAAGCTCAGCAATCAGTTCTAACCAAAAATATTTTGAAGTTTGTTGCAGGCTGATGAACTTAATAGAAAATTATTAAACAGTCACATGAAAAAGAAAAGGTTGGACTATAGGTGACTTGGGCCTATGAGATGTCAGAATCTGGCTCATGATGAAGTCACATTAAGGTAGATTTCTCCTTCTGATCTCCCTAGCCCTGGGATTTTTAAATGTTACTAACTTTGTTTGTTTGTTTGTTTATGCTGCTGGGAATCAAACTTCAACTTCATGAGTTCTGATTCACTATCCTCCCTCTGCGGACATCCCTTAGCTGCTGTCCACAGGGTTTTGAACTTTGCCTTGCCTATAGCACCAGGCATGTATTTCCTTCTTTGTAAATGGCCTTATTTCTAATAAGGAGTGTTTAGTTACCCCACAAACAGTCATGCCACTATTGTACTATTGGGTATATCTTGCCTATCAAGTTGGAATTGTAGCTCACAGGTTTCACAACTGGGTAAGAGTATTGAGGATCTTTTTCTTCTGGCACCCTGCATAGCATCTTTCAATGCTATGAGCACTAGCCAGAAAGGAGGAAGCATCCAATGCAAGTTTAGCTTGATTTTTCTTCTGTGTCATACATCCAGAGTTTTAAAGTAAGAGTGAGACATCATGGAGATAGGGAGAAACCTGGTGCTAGGGATTCTCAGGAATCCACAAGGATGACCCCAGTTTAGACTACTAGCAATGTGAAAAGGGTGCCTGAGCTGGCTTATCCTGGTAATCAGATTGATAAATACCCTGTCATCATAGAACCTTCATCCACTAACTGATGGAAGCAGATGCAGAGATCCACAGCCAAGCACCAGGTCAAACTCCAGGAATCCAGTAGAAGAGAGAGAAGAGGAATTCTACTAGCAAGGGGCACCAAGATCATGATGGGGAAACCTCCAGAGACAACCAAACCAAGCTAGTGGGAACTAATAAACTTTAGACCAAAGCTATGGAACCTGCATGGGACTGGACTAGGCTCTCTGCATAAGCAAGACAGTTGTGTAGCTTGATCTGTTTAAGGGGTCCCTGGCAGTGGAATCAGGATCTATCTCTGGTGTGTGAGCTGGCTTTCTGGAGCCCATTATCTATGACTTGGACCTGACTCAACTGAATGAACCATGTTTTGCTAACTCTCCATGGGAGGCCTTACATTTTTGGAAAAAGGGATAGGGGTAGGTTGGGGGGAAGGCTAAGGGAAGCAGAAGGAGGGAGGAGGGGAGAATCTGTGGTTGTTATGTAAAACTAATCAAAGTTTCTTAATTTAAAAAAAATCAAGACTACTGATATCACAGCACTCAAGAAAAAGAGAAGTTGCTGGGCATGGTAGCTCATGTATTTAATCCTAGCACTTAATAGGCAGAGGCAAGTGGATCTCTGTGAGTTCAGGGCTAGCCTGGACTACAAATCAAGCTTCAGGGCAGCCAGGGTGGTTACAGAGAAACCCTGTCTTAAAAAAGAAACTAATAAAAAATAAAAATAAAAAACAAAGAAAAAGAGAATTCTAAATCTCCTCATGTTAATATTATCAATCATAGTCAATTTAATTGGTTCTCATGTGTACCAGATAACATAAGGCAAAATCAATAGCTAGTTTCACTCTTAACCCTTCATTAACCTTCTTCCTGGGATCCCAAATTCACTGATAAGTCACATCTAGAAGGATTTCCAACAATCACATCTCATAAAGACCTGACAATGATTACTCTTAAGAAGGTACACAGATAAGGGCTGGGAGTGTGGTTTGGTAGTAGAACACTTGACTAGTACTTGGAAGGTCCTAGATTCAAAAACAAGTCCTTCAAAATGAAATTTAAAAAAAAAAAAAAACACCTTTCCTAACTTAAATAAATAAATAAAACAAGTAAGGTTCTGCTTCACGAAAACTGATAATAAGGAAACTCATCAAAGACTTAAATAATTGCCTGAAATGAAAGGATTTTTTAAAAAAATGATTTGTTTATTTTCATTTTATGCACATTCATATTTTGTCTCTGTGAAGGAGTTGGATTCCAAGAAACTGGGCTGGAAATTGAACCTGGGTCCTCTGGAAGAACAGCCAGTGCTCCTAACCACTGAGCCATCTCTCCAGCCCCAAAAGGGTTTGTTGTTGTTGTTGTTGTTGTTGTTGTTGTTGTTGTTCTGTTTTTGTGATAGGACTGTGGTGGAGAGCTAGAAGGGGCCTAACACACCACTAAGTATTGAAAAGCAAGCTGGGCAGCATGGAGAGCCATATGTAAGTGACTTGGTGTATGTGTTTCGTTGGGTGTTTGCCCCTCATTTGGAGGGTAGCAGCTACTTGAAAGAAATGTTTTTACTGCACCAGTTTTGTGAAACACTCAAAACACCATTAAAGGAAATAGCACTGGATAAGAACCTATTACTGCAAGGTACTCTGCCGAACACAGTATATTATTTTGTCCTCAAAGCCCTCAAAGGTGATTGCCATTAGTTCTATTCTACAAGCTGGGAAAATCAGGCCCTGAGGGGAGGGGTCAGTCATTTACCCAAGATTATAAGAATTACAAAGGATTTTGACCTAATCTATCAGGCCCCAAAGCAAGTATGCCCCAGGACACTGAGCAACCTTTTTTGTGAAGGTTTTAAAGAAACATGTTAATTGATCTTGTAAAATGTTTGAAACTAAGCCAGCCTTAGGAAGAGGGAGACTACCTATTTTTTTATAGTTAAGTATTTATGATAAATATCCTCTTAGAGTCTGATAAAAGCCACATACACATACATACACACACATACACAAACACATACATGCATGCACACGCCTATGCACACACACATGCACACACAAATTACACTCTATAATAATCATGTGCACTCCAAAACCCAGCTTGAAACTAGTGAACAAAGGACTTTTTGATCACTTTTGATGGTTGAAGGAGGCAGGCAAGCAGAGACAGCAGAGCCCTAGACACTAGCCTACTTGGAGTCCCAGACAGCCTTTAGCATTCAACTGTTATGTGAGCATCCATATCACTCCCTTGCATCTCACCCCCTTCCTATGCACAAAAATCAATAATCAACTCATAAGTTGTCAGAATCAACTAAGAAATCATGTCAGCACTAAATAAAAGTTAATCACCATCATTTTTACTGAACAGGGTTCACTGACAAAGGTTTTCTTTACTTACACAAGGAGACTTTGTGTAGTTTCTTTATGAAGTAATATGTAATAATCTATATTTTCCAAATATGTTCAAAATACTTCTGTAATGTAGCTATGCCTCAAATACACACACAAAGAAACATCTTATAGAGTAGTGTGATGCTTGCTTTATGTGTAACCTTTAATTTGCCTTTTAATTATGACCACCTGCCTTTGTTACCCTGGTTCCTCTAAGCTCAGTCTAGAAGGACCAGGGCCACAGCTAACTTCACATGAAACCCATCTGGGCAGTCACAGCCACACCATGCTAACTGAATGGTTGCTGTGCTGAGCCATACTCCTGTGGTAGTTTGATATGCATTAGAACCCCTTAGAACACAGCACTATGCAGCCTCTCTTCTCTACTTCCCTGCTTCTCCCTGAGTGGGTCCATCATAAAAACACTTCCTATTGGGTGATAAACAGCCATATCAGGAACTCAGTACCTGCACCTAGGCAGTCAGGGACTATGCCGGATGGAGTGGATGGGGAAGCAGTGCATGAGAAAGTAAACACAGCCCTATACTCAAGAGCATGCAGCAGAGCTGAGAAGAAGGACTGTACCTATGCAGCACTAACTAAACACAGTCATCAACCTTTAACCCCAGTGCAAAATACAGTATCTGAAACTAGGTCCTTTGTGTTCCCAAATACAGATAAAAAGATGATCAGGGGCTATGGTCCATAGCTAGGCTCAGTTTAGTTGTGAAATTCTGTCTCAAGAGTTCTATTTAACCAGATTTTTAAAGGAGATAAAAAACATAGTAGAGACACACTGATCGCAAATAGAATATGTTAGAAATGGAGAGTAAGAAGTCTGGAAACCAGGAACAAACAAGTCAGAGACAAGATCTGTAAAGGAGACTGTCTAAACTCTAACAGAGGGTCCTTGCCAAGAACAAAGAAATGAGGTTGGAGAGAGTGGAAGATGGGGTCAGCAAGTCTCAACTCCAACTTTAACGTCCTGGTGTGTTTCAGCCTTGCTAAGCTTTTCTTCTCTCCATTCAGACAAATGCCTTCTCTCCAGTCCTCAAAGCCTTGCAGCCTGAACAAGGACTTGGTGCTTCTGCCACACAATGCTTGGTCTCTTCACAAACCAGCTGGCTGCATGTTACTCAGCAGTCTGTGTCCTTGCCTTTTGCCGCATCAGGGATGCTTAAAATCCAGTCCTGCCTTCTGTCAGAGGTGTCTAAGTGGATTCCTCACACATCCATCAAAGAGTCACACTTCAAAAATGGGAAATAAAAGCAAAGTGACCATAGCAGAAAAAGCTGTTCTTGGTTTATTCACACGAGCACCCACCAATTGAGTCCTGAGCAGAGAAGAACCCTACAGGATGTCAGTGCATCAGCTATGTTTGTTTCCCAAAAGCCCGTGAACCGAATTCACTCCTGGCCGTTGGAACCACGGTTGTTGACATCCGCATAAATGAGTTGCAGGCCATCTTTTCATCTTGTGACTTTTTCCTAGGACATACCCTTTATCAGGGATGAAACCAAACTGCAGGACCTTACCACACTGCCTGACAAGAACTCACCTTCATTGTTGTCAAGGTCTCACAGAAGAATCTGGATGTGTCCTGATTTTAAAAAAAAAAAAAAACAAAACAAAAAACAAAAAACAAGGTTCCCATAAACCACATCACAGCAATATACCATCAAGTTGAACACTGATAGGACTAAGACAAATTTTTTAACGGAATTCAAAACCCTCTCTTCTGCCCAAGCAATATAGATATATTGCTTTTCCCGTATTGGGAGCATAAGAGAAGATGTGACGGTATGAGAAAATACCATGTATTATCAGAAAAAGAACCTTCTATTGCAAATAATTATGTTTCTTAAGTCCATGGCACTGAGGAGAACAGGTGCTCACTTCTTTGAAAACCCGTGAACCATCTCAGAACCATGATATCCTCAGTGTCAAGTCCAAGGGGCCCTGAAGCACCCATCTTGATGGATGTGAGGTGATCTCACACCATCTGGTCCACATCTCTTCTCCTCTGATGAGTATATCATCCCCCAAGTTTACATCACATATGTCCCATTAGACTGAAGAACTGCCCCTGGCTATTACTGTATTTTCAGACAACTTCAGTACATCCTAAGTGACTAAAGTCTAACACTGACGAAATATCAAGCATGCATATATATCCCTGCTTCATTTCTTTTCTTCCATCATTTTTTTAACTTTTTTTATTATATTTGTGTTTTAATTTTACACATCAGCCATGGGTTCCCCTGTCCTCCCCACTCCCGCCCCCACCACACCTTCCCCCTATCCCCTCCCCTCCATTCCCATCTCCTCCAGGGCCAAGACTCCCCTGGGGATTCCTTTAAACCTGATAGATTCAGTACAGGCAGGTCCAGTCCCCTCCTTCCAGGCTGAGCAAATGTCCCTATGTAAGCCCAAGGTTCCAAACAGCCAGCTCATGCACTAAGGACAGGTCCCAGTCCGACAGCCTGGATGCCTCCCAAACAGTTCAAGCTATTCAGTTGTCTCACTTATCCAGAGGGCCTGATCCAGCTGGGGGCTCCACAGCCTTTGGTTCATAATTCATGTGCTTCCATTCGTTTGGCTATTTGTCCCTGTGCTTTTTCTAATCTTGGCCTTCCATCATTTTAAGTGTTCCATGAATTGTGTGCCTTGTGGGGACTAACACTGTACCTCTTAACAAGCACAGTGCCCACCTTGACTCCCTTAAATATCCTATACCCCTGTGAGTTGAATTACACCCTACTTGCTGATAATCACAATTTTGGCTCCTTAATATTAATATGTTAATACTCAATTCCACTATTAAAGGTTTTTAAGAAATCCACTCAAAAAATAAGTACGGGAAAGTTTCTTGAGGACTACAGGAAACCCCAACCTCATCAGAAAGCTATGTGACACATGGACCCTAATAGATCACAATTGTGAACAAACAACCTAGTAACTATGGTCTTAATCAGAGGAAATGGTCAAGTTGATCCTGACTTAAATATTCACTTGGGAATTCATTAAATCCACGGAGTTGGAAGACTTAAAGAGAAAAAGAATGCTGAATGTGTAGATAAATCTAAAATTATATTGCTACATATGTTCTAAATTAGTGTCCTGGGAAAGTTTTCATAACAACCCCACCATTCCTGTAAAAACACATCCTGGTTATAATTAAAATTTGGGAATATTCCCAGTGCATCAGCTAGTCACAGATCTTGCTCATGTTTCAAGCAAAACTATCAAATAATATTTAACCAAGTAAGCGTTCATTTATTTGGGTGGTTTCTGCTCCAGCATTTAAATATAGGAAATTATATAATTATATTGCTTATGACATTGTAGTAGAAATGATAAGCAAAATATGAATACCACCTCTCAGAAAAATCATATGAAATACTTGATTAGAAGGTACCAGGTGTCTTTGCACTGGAGAGATGAGTCAGAATTAAGTGTGCTCCTTGTTCTTCCAGAGGTGCTTACGCTGGGTGCTGTAATCACTGTAACTATAGTGTCCAAAGACTCACTATTGTCTGCCTACCTTCACAGGCAACTAAAGACTTCTGGCATAGACATACATGCACACTACTATTACTACTACTACTACTGCTAATAATAATAATAATAATAATAATAATAATAATAATTGTAAAAGTCTAAAGAAAGCTACCAGATTTCCAATCTTTTGGGATATCAATTTTTTATCCCCAAGAAGACATAATCATTTGCACACTAGAATCTATTTTCCATTCAACAGACTAAATATCAAAAAATGATTTTTTTGTCTACTTCTTATATAACTTCAAGAAAGAGCTATACCCAAACTATGTTTTACTTTCTCTTTATCTCCAGGTTTTTTTTTATTATAGAAAGGGTTGTTTGGGGAAGGGTGAGGTTACACACGTGGCTGTTTTCTTTCTCCTGCAGTTTCCCAGTTATACTTAGTTAAAATGGATATCTGAGTTATTAAGAGCCTATAAATTCTCATTTTCAAAATACTCTATATGTGACTGTCAATACCTGAGTCCTGAAAATGTAGAAAGAAGAAAGAAAACAAAGAGAGAGGGGGAGGGAGAGCAGGAGAGAGGGAGGAAGGAAGAAAGGGAGGGAGAGAGGGAGGGAGGGAGGGAGGGAGGGAGGGAGGGAGGAAGGAAGGAAGGAAGGAAGGAAGGAAGGAAGGAAGGAAGGAAGGAAGGAAGGAAGAAGAAAAGATCTTACAATCTGATTTGCTTAAACTATATTATATGTACAATTTAATCTTCTTGGCCACAGGGTAAACACAAGCAGTTTTGAATGCAGGGAGTTAAATGTGACATTGAAGGAATCATGGAAATATACCTATAAGTAACCATGAACAATGAAAAACCAAACAAACCATTTCTATTTTTCATAACTGTACCCTCATATTTAAGAGAAAAACATGACAGCCCAGACTATATTTTTAAACTGTAGAAATGATTGGCCACTGTAGAGAGAAAACAGTTTAAGAAATCATAACTCTACACTACACAAGGTTAATGCTGTTTAAAATGCAAAAGCCAGAGTGATAGAACCCATATTACCTGGTGTTTTAGCCATTTGTGCACTAGGAATAGACATGTTTATCTTTCACCTTGACATCTGATTGCTAAGCTAATACCATTTAAAACTTGATGGAGGGAAATTATATTCTCCTGAGGAGTCAGCTGATTCTTTTCTTGAAAGCCAAGAGAAAAATAAAGATAGCCATTTTGATTCAAACAAAGTGCTACCCAGAAACCTGTGGGCATAAATCGCATCAGGCCTCTGTAATTTTTGCTTGCTATTGGTTATTGCTGGGATAATTGCATAGGAACACGATTTGTGTAATTGTCAGCAGTAGTACTCCTGGACCAAGGACCAAGGCCTCCTGCAGATGCCTACAAATCATTACTCGCCTAACAGTTTTTGTGCAATTTTTTCTTTCCCTTACAGAACACTGGAGTTAAGCCAAGTAGAATTATTATTCTCAGACTTAGGAAGATTCACATTAATTTCTGAAAGTATAGACAAATTTTGCAGCTAAGTAAACCTGTGCCTTTTGTTTAAGGGGTCGGGGGAAACACCAAAGTCTGGAGAAGGGGAAGAGGGGCAGGTAGTGCTCAAAGAAAACATTTGTCTTCAAAGCTACAGATCTATGTGAACAACTAAAAGATAATTTGATGAATGTGGTCAAAGCACATGCTGCCAAGCCTAGGGACCTGAGTCTGATCCGTGGGGCTGACAAGGCAGACAGCGAGAACTAAGTCCCATGAGCTGTCTTCTGTCTTCTGACCTCGTTCTGTTCTAATGCAGGATGTCACACACACACACACACACACACACACACACACACACACACACATGCACGCGCATGCAAGAAAAGAAGAATATTTAAATTACAAACACATGTGCTTCCTAGAGTTGTTATAACCAAAAATATAACTCTAAAAGTTATATGTTAGTTTCTGAGTGATACAATTATATTTATTTTCCTTTTGAGTCATTTACATATGAAATGTCTATTATAGAAGCCATTATTTTAAATATAAATTGATCATATTGTTGAAGTCAATAAAAATACAAAGATGCTAGGCTTCTCAGTACATCTAGGGAGGCATTCACAACATTGTTGGTGCTTTTATTTTGTTAAAGAAAGGACTTCAGAGATGAAGATATGAGTGTGTCTACAAGGGGGGTCCTTGGAATTCAGTGTAGAGCAGTAAACTCCTCTTGAAATGCCATTTAAAATTCACTGCAATTTTGTTGTCTTTGTTTTTGGAGACAAGGTTTCTCTGTGTAGCTCTGGCTATCCTGGACCTTGCTCCAGGCTGGCCTAGAACTCAGAGATCCACCTGCGTCTGTCTCCTAACAATGGGATTAAAGGTGTATGCCACCACTACCTACCTAAAACTCACCTTAATTTTGTGAGGCAAGGTTGTTGGTAAAGTCATTATCATGACGCACAGTCTGTAACCCAGCTTCTATACACCAGTACTCTGTGTTCTGTCACTTTCCTCTGGAATCACTAACTGCCTCCTAGGTATTTCTATCCCCTGCAGCCATTGATGGCTGTCACCGGGAAGACACATTCTTTAGTGGCTTTAGCCCAAACAGAGTCTGTCGGAAGCTTGTACCTGTCGTTGCCTCTCTACTGGCTCCAGATCACTCCAGGCAAATCTTATCAACCATCTATTAGCTGCTTCTCCTATTTTAAAACAGAATTTCATTTGATATCATAACCTATCTCACTGGGAGACAAAATAAGACATAAATAGCACCAGATAAAACTTGCACTCTACAGTTCATACCCTCGCTGTTTCAGGGTGCGGTTTGTTCTTTCAGCCTAAGGAAACTGAGGAGAGGTAGAGAACCAACCTACAGTAGTTGAATCACTACAACCACAGACACAATCTAGACTGTCTGGTGATAAATCTGGTTCTGTCACTCACTCACTGTCATCTTGGATAAACCTCTCTTTGCTTCTTTTTCTTCCCCTACAAAAGCATTAAGCAACGAGTAACATATATACTTAACATATATAACATTTATAACCATTTCTAGCACAGAACATATGTTAGCTATTATTAGCAAGCAGTTTGCCTTCATTTTATAGGCTATAGATACTTTATAAATTTATTTGCTACTCAAAAAAACATATTAAACTAAGGGAGGGTTCTGTTTGTAAACAGTTCCATTTTCAAGAGAGGAAGAAAAAACAATGTATTGTTTATTCTTAGCAATAACTTAGAGCAGGAACCCACATGTGTTTTATATTTAGATTTGATTATTGACAGAAGCCTCACTAAACAGTTTTGGTATTCCGTATACTTACTCAGGATAAAGCCTAGATAAGTAAGGATTCACAGTGGTTTTGCATGTGTTAATGTCAATTTGTGATGGGCAACTACAGTCCAATAGGAACAGATTTAAAATAATTACATTTCATTTGGGCTCATGTCAGCCACAAGTTAGCTCAGCACAATTTAATGGAAAAGTGCATTGCCTCTTGCACTTAATGAGGCTACATTTGATAAGAGACTCTAGTGGGATCTGGAATCATAACAGTGATGAAATCCAAGGTTTGGGTTCTTGGTTCATTAGGCAACAAGACTCTTCAGCGTATTCTTTCCCTAAGAGAAATCAAGAAGCCAACTCGTTGCAATTTTTTAAACATGTTTTTAAATCTAGGGAATGAGTGGATTTCTGTCTTTCAAATATTAAATTAAAGAGTTTCACAATAGCTATGGCTTCCTTTTTTTTTTTTTTTAATGAATGCCTGGTAGTGAGCAAAGCCACTCTTCACATTGCACTGTCTGACTCCTAACCGTAGTTTAACTGCTCCATTCAACAACAAGTAATGTGCTTGCCAGTGTGAAGGTTTTATAAGAGCCCAAGACAGAACTGAGTTCACTGTTAGTGATTACCTATCACTTCCTAGTTGAGATGTTGATGATGATGATGGAAATGCAATGATGATATGATAGGACTAAATGATTAGCACAAGCAGCAAAGGAAGCAGCTGAACTGTGAAGAATCCAGAAGTACCAGCTCCCACAAACTGTTTTCACGGTTTGATGGCATTAACTCTAACCTAGCGACACTGAAGTCCATTCCACAGCATTTGCCCAAACAGTCTGTGAACATCTGAGGAACTCACAAGTTCAGAGAGTTTTGGTATCTGGAAGAAATAACCTGACAACCATATCACCAAATTAATTTCTTTTAATACAGAAAGGGCCTGTGCAGTGGCCATTGCCTTACAGAGCTAGCGACTCCACAAATGCAATACCATTCATTTCAAAGGGATTACAAGTGTAAACCACCATTCATAGCTTTTAAAACATTGACATTTAAGAAGGTGAAGGCAATTGATTCCACTGAGGTGCTCCAGAAACACCAGTGAAGGATGGCCCCATCGGGTTTCAATAGTGACTTGATGAAACCTACTTTTCTTCGTGTTTGCAATTATCTCCAGGTTCAGAGTGTTTCCCAAACTCCATTCACCTTTGTCACAAATGGGAATAATATATGTTAATTTGCTCAATTTTGCAAAGGAAGAAAACTCAGGGCTAGAGATATTTATCTGAATATTCTTTGAAAGGCTAGAGTATCAATCTTCTTGACACATCTCTAATTAATTACACCAAAGTGCAGAGTCCTGATGAAAACAAAATGAAGTTTTGACTTCATACACCAAACCTAAAACAAGTTTACAAGGTACCTAATTATTGATATTTTCATTAGCTAGCATCAAAAACTTCCTGACCTTTTGTTGCAATCTTTAGGGCAAATCAAAAGTGCAACAGCTGCTCTCCCAACCTTCTGTATATATTTATCCTATACACAAAAGGTGACTTTTTTGTTCATCAACATAATCAAGCCCCAGTTCTGACTTCCTATGCCAGACTGTGGCCAGGAGCTAACTTGAAGAAGACTTTGATGTAATTGTGTTAAGGGCTGACAGTGTTCAGTACCATGGAATGAGTGAGAAAAAAAATGATATCAAAAAGGGACACATGTGTTCTCCACTTCATATTAATATGCTAATTGGAACCCAAGAAATTGATATTCATAACTTCTATATTTTAATTATGACAATCATCAATATTATAATAATCAAATATTTCCTTAAAATATTAAACAACTGGTTGACCTCACAGAGCACAGTATTGCTACAGGGAATACAATATGTGTTTAAGTCATAAAGAAGAAAATCATCTAGAGGCTAATATTTTGCTTTATTTTAATTAGAATCACATTGTTCCAAGTTCTCTGTGTATGTAAGACCTTCCAGTAAAACCCCACATTCATGCATCTGATGAAACTCACATTATTATTTGAAACTTGCTTTTAAAAATATTTTGTCTTTAGTGCAAGACGATTTTATTCTTGGTAATAAAAGCAACTAGAGTTTGTGCTGTAGATGTGAAGTATAGATATATACAAAAGCAGATACTTGCTCGACACTTTTGCTAACTGATGAACAAAAGTGATCGATCCCAAAATGACAAAGCTGGGACTGGAAGTGGAACTCAACGCTTCAACCTTCTCCAGCCCCTCCTTCTGCCCTATTGACAAGCTGCGCTTTGTTGGGGTTGGGGAGGCTCTTCCAACATAGTCCTCTTTCTCTATTTTGGAGCCATGATACACTAAAGAGATGTTTCCTTAGTTGCTGTTCGATAATGTGTTTGCTCATCTGTTAAACCTCCACGCATGTTTCCTGTAAAAACAGAAAGATACTTTTCCTTCAACATAGAAGCAAAGATGAGCAGGTATCCACGGAGCAGTGAGTCTGTTGTGGTCAAGTTTAACGGAAGTGATCAAATGAACACCCGACAGCTTCCATATTCAAAAGAAAGATATAAACGAGGATGAAGTCTTCCACCAACAGGGCATTATATGTGTTTACATCTCACAAAAGTAGTATCTGCATAGTTTTTGTTAACTTTTGAAAAAATCTTATTGAGAATACATATACACTACTTCATAAATGCTAAAAAAAAAAAAAAAAAAAAAAAAAAAAAAATTCTTTATACCATGGCATAATGCTCCACTTAGAGGAACAACAAGCACTGGAGCACTAAGAAATAACATTTTTAAAGAGCATAATAAAAGTCATACAAATAAAAAAGCCATAACAATCTAAATCACGGCGTCCCGGGCTTTAGTGTGTTCTGCATTCTAATATTGAGTTGAATTCCTAGCACCAACGCTCTTCTGTTTCCAGGTACTGCATGTGGTGTCTTAGATAGTGTCCCATAGGCAAAGCACCTCTCCCCATGCAAACCCTTCAAGAGTCTTCTCAGGAAGCCATGATCTGTGTCCTATCATGATGAAGCAGAGATTTTCATCTCGTGGACAGCCAGCAATACCTAAAGACGTTTTGATTGCCACAGCTAGGGGAAGTGGATGATCCTGGCAATCAGGGATTGGATTAGAGGCCACTGATTCTGCTAAAATGTCTCAGGTGTATAGGAAAGCATCCACAGTGAAGAACTTTGGGGCCCTATACAGGCTAATTTTGTGTGTCAATTAGACAGAAGCTAGAGTCATCAGAGAGGAAGGAGCCTCAGTTAATGAAATACCTCCATGAGATCCAGCTGTAAGGCATTTTCTCAGTTAGTGATCATTGAGGAAAAGCCCATCCCATCCCTGGGCTGGTGGGCCTGGGATCTATAAGAAAGCAGGCTGAGCAATCCAAGAGAAGCAAGCCAGGAAATATCTCCGTGGCCTCTACATCAGCTCCTGCCTCCAGGGTCCTTCCCTGTTTGAGTTCACATCCTGACTACCTTCAGTAATGAATACCAATGCAAAAATGTAAGCCAAATAAACCCTTTTCTCCCCAAATTGCTTTTTTGTTACGGTGTTTCGTCACCGCAATAGAAATCCTAACTAAGACAGGCCCCAAATTATCTACAGCAAATGTCTAAAGTTACAGTTTCCAGGAGTTCTTCACTGTAACATGTAGTTTTAACCCTGACAAACGCATATTTCAACTGTCCTACCAGGGTGACTGTCCATGAAATTTTCTCTGACTTCAGGTACAGCAATGAAACTACTAATCTGAACATGAAGACTTTAGCCTCTGTAGCTTAGCTTCCTCACTAATTAACTGAATGAACTTGGGTAAGCTACTTAACCTCTCACAACCTCTGTTGCTTATCAAAACCTGAAAGAACCAAGCTAAACTAATTCTGGAGATCCTTTTCAATTCTCAAATTCTATTGCTCAAATGAGAAGTGAAGCCACGAGTGTAGAAATTTTTAATCAAATAGCTGATTATGAAACCATTTATATTATTTAAACCCAACTTAACAGAATTCAGTGACAAGAAAGTTTAAATGTCAATAAGTTGATCACTATTTATTATGTACCTATTAATAGACACAAAATATTCAACTGCACTGTATCAATAAATTGATCAGTATCTGTCATATACTAAGCATGCTGCCTATTGATGTAAAAAACAATGAGATATTCTATATCCATGTGCATTAAAATCTATAATTATATGATAATCATTGCATCATGATTTCCCTAAGATCTTTAATCAAACTCAAATTCCTGATCCCCATTCTTAATAAAGATGGAGTCTCTGAAAATTTGGTCCTAAACTTACATTGTTACAATCACCTTCAAATTAGTATTATATGCTATGATTTGAAATTACTGAATTTAAAAAATTTATGAATGAAAGCCTATGTTATAAGATTGTAGTCTTGATTGTATATGGAATACTATGTAGTGCAGACCTCAGCGTAACTGGCAGATCATAAAGGAGGAAAAATACATAGTTGAAAAAATGGAGTTTGAATGAATGAGGTTTGGAACAATAAAAGATAAAACTAGGAGAGGGTGTTCTGTGGTTTCCTCATAAACAAAGGCACACAGAGAGAGTGATTTAGATGCAACTGGTCACTAGTGAAAAGTCTCATAGCAGTATTTGTGCAGAGCTTGGAATGGTGAAAACATCAGCTACCGATACATGTTGTAAAACTAATGTGAAACATTAAGTCAAAAAATATCTAAATCTTCTGCTGCTCTCAAACTTGGTGAGAGAAGCATTGTTCCTCAGTGGGAAGTGGTTAGTAGAGAGAATCATAACTGGTCACATTATTGAGAAGTGACCCTGACTATGACGCCATAGATAGTTAATGGCTCCTTAGGAAAAAATTACTTTTCTTTGGGTGTGTGGCCACTGGTAGACTGCCGATGCCTCACTAAATGGCCCATAAAGGCAACACTAATTGGACTCGGTAGTGATAAAATAATGGAGGGGTGGTATTTAAATAAAGGTGGGAGGAAGATGTGTTTGGAGAATAAATACAATCAAGATGCACATATGACATTTTCTTTTCTTTCTTATTGAAAATAGGTTTTTCTCTCAGACAATACATCCTAACCACAGTTTCCTTTCCCTCCACTCCTCCCAGATTCCCTTCCACCTCCCTTCTCCCTCTCCCCCAGATCCACTCCCCCTCCATTTCCTCCTTAGTAAAGAGCAGGCCTCCAAGAGACCAGAGCCAAATAGGACAAAAAAAGATACAATAAGAGAAGGCAAAAGCCTTCATATTGGGGCTGGACAAGGCAATCCAACTGGAAGAAAAGAGTCCCAAGAGCAGGCAAAGAGTCAGAAATACACCTGTTCCCACTGTCAGGAGTCCCACAGAAACCCCAAGCTAACAGTCATAACACATACACAGAGGACCTGGTGCAGACCCATGCAGGCCTCATGCTTGCAGCTTCAGTCTCTGTGAGTCCTTGTGAGCCCTGCTTAGCTGATTTGGTGGGCCGTGTTCTCCTGATGTCCCCAATCCCTGCTAACTCCTATAGTCTTCCCTCCTCCTCTTCTGAGGCATATCCAAATCTCTGAAGGGAGGCCCCAATGGAGACCTTCAGTTTAGATTCTCTTTCTGAATAATGGCTGACTATGTGTCTTGCACCCACTCCCATCTACTGCTGGAGGAAGCCTGTCTGATGACAACTGGACAAAGCATCAATCTTAAAAGAATAAATAAAAATATCATTTTATGGGGCCTATGCAGGGACACTTTGCTCAGCCTGGAAGGAGGGGACTGGACCTGCCTGGACTGATTCTACCAGGTTGAGCTGAATCCCCAGGGGAGAATTTGCCTCAGAGGAGATGGGAATGGGGGTGGGGGGCTGGGGAAAGATGGGGTTGGGGGCAGGAGGAAGGAGTACAGGGGAACCCATAGCTGATATGTAAAATTAAATTAAATTTTAAAAAATAAAATAAAAGGATAGATAAAAATATATCATTTTAAATTACTGTGTTACATTCAGTGAAATTAATTAAATATTTCAATATTTTTGAGACTATATATGTAATGTAAAAAATAAAATGAGAGCCAGAAAGATGCATGTGATCACTGATCTTCATTGTTAGCTTTTAAAAATAAACTTCATTTTTAAGAAAGAAACTTGCAAATAAATAAAAATATCACTGACCAAGGTTAACCAAACTCAAAGTCTATATAACCTATTGAATGAATATACAGTTAAACTTGGCAGTCAAGCTAGGTAGGGGTGGTTCATGCCTTTAATCTCAGCACTTGGGAGGCAGAGGCAGGAGGATCTCTGTGAATTCAAAGCCAGGCTGGTCTATAGAGCGAGTTCCAGAACAGCCAAGGATACACAGAAAAACCCTATTCTGGGGTGGTTGGGGGAAGAAGGCATGGGAAACTGTCTCTCAAGCAAAGCTGTGAAGCTTAAATTTTACACCTTCAGAATCAAGTATATTTTATGCACTTCATGCTAAACCAAAATCCTGGGAAGAAGGGACTTCAATTTTGAGAAATTGCCTCCAGCACATTGATCTTTGGGCTTATCTGTGAAGTGTTCTCTTGATTGCCAGTTGACTGGGAGGCCACGGTCCACTGTGGATGGTGTCATCCCTGGGCAGGCAGGCCTGGGCTACACAAGGATAGCTGAACATGTGCCTGGGAAAAATCCAGGAAGCAATGCTCCCCTGTAGTCTCTGCCCCACTTCTTATACCTGTCTTCTTGCTTGAGTTCTGCCCAGGCTTCCTTTGATGGTGACTATAACCTATGGGCTGAAATAGACACTTTCCTCCCCAGGTTGGTTCTGGTAAATGTTTGATCACAGCAACAGGAAAATAACTAGACCAATTTACCAAGCCTGACATTCTAGAAGCCACACCTGGAAGGATTCCTGCAGGTAGTCTTCAGTTCTGTCCTCCACACACATGTTATGGCACACACACACACACACACACACACACACACACACACACACATACACACACATACATGTGAATGTGCATACACTCACATGCACACATGCACAAATATGCTGTGGCATGCACACATGCTATAGCATACACACACACACACACACACACACACTTATGCTGTGGCATACACACACATGCATGTGCATATACACACACACATACACACACATGCATGCACAGATGCACACACACACTAAATGTAATAAAAATTTTAAATGAAATCTAGCAATAGTTCTATAGTCAGTCTCCTAACTAAATTATCAAAAGCATGTGTTTCTTTGCCAAATATACCTTATGTTCTTCTAGTACCCATATTGTTTTTCCTGAGTAAAATCATACATAAAAATATCTTATTGCATTAGTCAATTTTATATACTTTAAGATCATGATTTTTTTCTTCTGACATAGAGGTAGACAGTTTCTCCTAAATTCAAAGGATAGTTTTACTGGAATAGTATAAATTTTAATTTATTTATAATTTATTTATGGAGTACTTCATTCTTTTTGGCTTATTTTCATCAATAAAGGATAATGCAAGAATCAGCAAGATGGCTCAGCAGGTAAAATCTCTAGCACACAAGCCTGATGACCCAAGTTTGATCCCTGGAATACAAAGAAGAATAAAAGAACTGGCTGTTATCCTCTGACTTCTACATGTCCCTGATGTACACACACACACACACACACACACACACACACACACACACACACATCACACATAAATAAATAAAAATACTTAGAGAAAGTCAGTTGGACAGGATCTGGAATCTAGGAGAAAGTTCAGTTCTCTGGGGACACCTGCAAGGGATTACTTGGTTAGGTTAATTAGGATGTGAAACGCCACTCTAAAAGTGGACAGCCCTGTTACCAGGGTTGGTTCTTCAACTGAATTAAAAAAGAAAAAGCAAAAGAACTCATGGCTTTATTTTACATGACTCAGAAGCATGTGGCCAGGTGTTTCAAACTCCTCCTGCTTTGTCCTCAACAAACTCTCAGCTCCATCTCCATCTCACTCAGAAATCCATCAGGCTTCACATCATTTCCCTGCATGGAATTCTCTCAATGCAATAATCTGGGGAAGCTGCAGGGCTGACATTCTTTCCCTGCCCTCTGGGATCCTAGAGACTGATGTCTACTGTGCCCTCTGGGATCCTGGAGACCACTGTCTACTGTTCCCTCTGGGATCCTGGAGACCGCTGTCTACTGTGCCCTCTGGGTCCTGGAGACCGCTGTCTACTGTGCCCTCTGGGATCCTGGAGACCACTGTCTACTCTCCTACATCTTAATAGTTGCTTCACACATTGTTGATTTGTTGTGGTTTTACTTGGCCACTATAAATCCACTTTTACCCAAAGAAGTTGTTCTAGTTTAAGTAACTAGACATGGCTTGACAGGATGCCACGAGGTATGAGATACAAACTCATGTGGGAATACCAGCTTTCATTACAATGATGAAAATAATACATTGGTTTTACCATCTGGTTCTCATTGAAGTCTTAAAAAAATTCTCCCCAGGAATATTTCTACATTCTTGTGCTACTTTTCCTTGGATTTTGAAAAGAGGCACTACTGACTCCCCTGGTACTAGAAAGACATTTTGAACATCCGAACCAGTAGTCAGTTTCCTGATGAGTTCCCAGACATTCATATGATGACGGCACTGGGACAACACTCATTTTCTCCCCCAAATTGCTAACATATTGTGTTTTAAGATTATATAATCAGCTAATGAATACAAATTAATATGTGGCAGGATAACATATTTTCCTAAATGGCATAAAATAGAAACCAAGCAAACTTACGGAAAATAGCCTTTGTGCTGAAAAATAAATCTGAAATGAAGTATGAATGAAAGTTTTCTATACTGCATATGCATCAGCAGAAATAACATTAAAGTTATTCATGAAAGAAACATTTGTAATGCATATATTCAGTGTCACTTTTCAAGAATTACTAGAGATGAGAGAGACTCCGTTGCTGCCCTCCATATGCTGAAAGATAGCAAAGAGTGTCTTCTTTGGTTAAAATGGCATCTACTTGCAAAAATTTATAATTGATATTTTTATTGAAGACTTTTAGTGATTTCACAAATGCAAGTTTGTTGATGATTTATTCAACATATGCTTTATTGCTGACATTAATAACATCTTAAGTTTATATCTAAATACCATAAAAATTATACGGCCCAATTCTGTTTTATAGATAGCCTATACATACTACATGGAAGTGTAACTCTGTATCCATTATAAAAATCCAATAAGCATCTGACAAGAAAATCTTTAGACAGGTTTTACTGCTACTCATATTTACCTCATATAGGAAAGATAAAAATGTATATATGGGTACCTATCATCTCTCTGTTTTTGTAATCAAAGTTATTGCTATTATAAGTCAGTCTTTAAGTTCATAAAAGAGAAGCCAGTGGCACCCATGGAGCAGCCCTCACTCCCCAGCCCTGTTCTTCAACTCACCAACTTTAATACCTTTAATGCAGCTGTTTTTTCCTACATGATTCCTTTCTTACATGATTCTAAATCTAAGCATTGCTCTTTACTTCAAGCATAGATACGATGGACAATTTAGCTACACCATCTCCATTCTTTTCACCAAGTTTTCTAACCACACTTTTTATCCCAATAGAGTTAAGTTACAGTTCTTGGTTACATAGATGGCTGTCATTTGTAGATTTGGCTGCAATATTGTTCACTCTTCAGATAAAGGATTTGTGCTATGATAACATTTCCTTTATTTATACATTTCCTTAAATAGTTCCCTTAGGTTTCTTAGATTTACATGAGTTGTAGTTAATATTTTTAAATATTTCCACATTTCACTTTTCAGATCTTCAAACATATTGGGCAAAGTCCCAGTTTCATCTCTTCCCACAGACCCCCCTCCAATAGCCTTTCACTTTTGTTGTTGTTCTTCAAATCTACAGTTTGCTGGTTGAACCTCCAGCATTCCTGTCACCTCCTGACACTAAACTAGAGAGTTCTGACAGTGTTTGCCAAGGGAAGCATTTGAACTGATATCTTTGCCTGCCAAGATAGGTGTACATCTTCCAAAAGTACAGATAACTTATGTGTAAGCAGTGATTTGGTAACATGAAGAACATTTGTCACTGGAGAATGAAGGGAAACAATTTTCTTTCTTGACTTTATTCGCGCCATGGACAAGGTCATGCTCAAGGTGTCCAAACATCTGCTATCCTCACTCTACCTCATTGAAATAAGTGTATATTCTTATTATCCCTATGTACAAATGATCTAGAAATAATGAGTCATTTCCCCAGTGTCCTACAGGTAGAGATTAAACAACCTAATTTACCAAATCCCAAGATGACTCCTAACCCTAAGATAAATTCATCACTGTTCATGCATTATCTTCACATTGTAATTAGAAGCATGGTTCAGCTCAGTTTGCTGGGAAGAAAATCAGAAGCAAAGCTGAAAAAGAAATGGAAGTCTTTCACTATTTACAAAAACAATTCAGTACTGGTTTTGGTACTTCTTGGTCAGGCAATCTTATTACATGTTGTATGATAATTATTGTGAGCCAAAGGTTACTGGACTTGTATTCCTAACAAGGCATGTTGTATTAGTTGATTTTCTCATTACTATAAAATAAAGTGTCTCCAAAATAATCTTAATGGAGAAAAGATTTGCTCTGGCATATTATTTGAAGAGAAAGTGCTTATCATGACAGAGAAGACATAACAGAGAAGCATGGGGTCACTGGCTGCACTCTATCCAGTTTGAAAGAAGAAAAAAAGGAACACTGATACTAACCTCATCCTCCTCTTTCTCTGTTAATCTGTCTGAGACCCTCACAGCAAAGTGAAGTGCCACCTACATTTGGGGCTGGTCTCGGTCCTCAAGCAAGCCTCTCTAGCTACTCCCTCCAGGACATACACCCAGAGCTGGGTCTCCTAGTTGATTCCAAATCTAGTTTCAGTGGAAGTGGAGATTAACCATTACAACATGTTTACATGTTTTATGTAATTTTATTCTACATGAATCTTTGAAATTACGTGTTATTATTATTATTGTTGTTGTTTTCACTGCTTGTCTTATTTTACAATTAGATGCATATCATAGGGTTTTATTTCCCTCACCTTTCACATAAATGAGTTGAACTAATTACAGCTAAATGTTTTTCTTCTCAAATTGCATTACTCTGAAAACACTTACAATGCAAAAATAAACACACATTATATTTAAACATCTCAGACAGAAATAAATGCCATTTACATAATTTTTAACCTAGAAGAAAATTTTAATTTTTCTGATTAAGAAACATGGACTCCAAAAAAAATACAAGTTGGAGCTACTTTAGCAACATAGAGCTAGCACCCAATATAGCAGATTCTTACTTTAGTGCTTTTTCTTATATTGTGAGCTATTTACCAAAGCAGAGAGATATCTCAGAGAGCTCCTGTGGGAAGGAGACAAAGTGAGAAAGAATAAACAGTGTGAAAGTTCATACATACATACATACATACATACATACATACATACATACACACATACATGCATACATGCATGCATACATACCTACCTACATACATACATACATACATACATACATACATACATACATCCTGTTCATTGAGAGATACCAGAAATCTAAAAAGTGAAATACAAATTGCAAAAAAAGCAAAGGCATTGCAGTCATAGCTCAGAACACACACTTTTGTTATAATTTGGCATCATGTAATTCAAATTACCATAATGGAACTCTTAACTCACCCACATTCTAGTCTTTTTTCCATCTCAGTAAATGACATCAAGCAACTACATGGGAAAAAATCAGCAAACATCCTTACCTTTTTTTTCAATCTCTGTCTAATCCATTAAACAAAGCCTTTGGAGTCTATCCTAGAGATACATCTCACATGTGTGCTCTCCATTTCTACCTACACTAAGCCACCCTACTTTCTTATTCAGAGGATTATCATAACTTCCTGCATAGTTCCTCTCTTTCCACACTATACCATAAAGCTTACAATACATTTTCTACCTTGCCTTAGACCGTCCTTTAAAAAAATAGGGATGGGACTGTATCACTCTCTTTCTTAAATCTACAAAAAGTCCTAATAGTCCCTTTCCATATTTTTTAACAGGGCTTATTGAGAGCTTCCCTAAATAGACAGAATAAATCACAATTCACACTTTAGTCAACTAGTAATTGATTAGGCAACCAACTAGTAAAAGGAGTTATTCATGACCTCAGTGACTATAATATAGCCCATCATATTTTCATTATAGAAATAAACAATAGCAGAAAATGTTGCTAGTCCAATATTTATGATGTAATCTAATCATTAAAACAGAAATATTATCATAATGCATAATCTAGCTACTATCAAACATTACTGGTCCTTTAAAAATGTGATCATAACTGAACTTCAAATATTCTGTATTATTATGTTCATTTACACATGTGAGTTTAATTCCCCAGCTGGAAGATAAACTCTTCTTATCTTTAAGCTCCATATTTACCGGGATCTAATACAAAACACAAAGGTAGATGAGCAGCATGAACTTAGCACTCTCCCAGTGAGATTGAGAAGGTGGCCTGATACTGACACCTAATCACTGGAGTGAAGACTATTTACTAAGTGAGCATGAGGCATTAGGAAGAACTGGGGAGGCAATGCCTGCCTGAGCAAAGCGTCATTTAAATTTGGATCTGATTAAATAGAAATTAGCAGAGTCATCCAGACAAAGGGAGAATTGAGAAGGGCATGGGAACAAAAGGGAAGCTTCCATTAGACAAAGCAGCCTGGCGGCTATAAGATGAACATGGTGTAGTTCTCCTATCAAATGTCGCTTCAGTGTTTCGTACACTGTGTATACCTCACCTCTGGAAATCAAGCCTTTTTCCATAATGACAAATTGATTGAGATGATTACAATTTATCCAGGTGAAGACCTTTATTAGCTTCTTCTCTGAAAGAGCCTTCCACTCACTTGCTACCTCCAATATGTTCTTCATTCCTTCCAATACTTAACCTCCATAGACAGCGCAGAGATTTGCTTTGATGTCCTGTTTTATTCCTTTCATATCCCCTTGGACTCTAAGTTCTGACTAGAACAGAATCTTGGATTTCCACTAAGTTGTTTTATTTGCAAGGATTGCTTTTTCTTTTTCTAGTGTACATCCCAGCTAGTCCCAGTATCAGCAGCCAATAAGAACCCTGGTCACCTAATGTCAGTCTGTTCTGCTAATAGGCAAGGGTAGTCAGCATCAAGAGAATAAATTAGATAGTCTTTGTACTAGTCTTCTGCCAAAAAAAACTTAACTGAAGCATGAGATTATACTATGTATCTCTTTAATTGTCTTTATTGTTTTTACACCAAATAACCTAAACCAAACATATAACTTCTACTATTTGCATAATTTGATCAAATAATCATTAATACTTTGTTTCTATATCGTCTACATTCTAACTTCTGCTTTATCTAAATGATCCAAAACTATCTATCCAAAAAGAAAAGCATTTGTGATTACCCGGTTTTAGAATACTGTGTTTTTTCTTCTGGTATCCTCTAAGTACTAAATGTTATGTAAACATCTCAAGCCAGGTGCTGGGTTCACACACACGCACCCCATTTGGATTATTTTCTTGTCTTCTCTTGTTTTTCATAGACATTTTTGCAACATAATGGCACATGCCAAAGGTACACAAAAGAATAAACAAGCCCAATTTAGTGGGTCAATGGCCTATGTTGTACTGTTTATTCTAACAGTAATTTGAGCAAATGCTTAGTTTTCTCACCAATAAAAGTTTAAAATGCTACCTAGCATAATTCTGCATCTAGAGTAGACTCCTAAAGTAGATTTGAAAACATCTCAAATATTTGAGAGGATTATACTTCACAAGATATCATTATTACAAGGTATTTCTGCATTGGCTCACACAGATAAATAGGATTTTCTTCTCAAATTTCTCAGAAAATGACAATAACATCTCTCTCCATTTTAGACACTCTGCTTTTATATGAAAGATTATGAAATGCCTTAGTTCCAGAGCCCTCTATCCCATTAGCTACCAAGCAACTCAGTACAAAGTAGCTTAATGCATCCCTTTTGGGGAAGGGATTACTGCTGAGGTGGATTGTTCTACACAGTCCACAATATTTTATACCCAAAGGTTTCCAACCTGGTGGTAAATGGCTTCGCTGTGCCACTTTACAGCAATCACTTTGTCAAAACAAAAATTTTTCTGAGATTTTTTTTATGGCCCCAAAAGATACTAGAACCTTTTTCATCATGTTTCCTTTTACAACATATTATTTTCATAATAATTGTCTTTGAGGTACCAGTACTTATTCAGAATTCAGGACGACCTCTGCATATACCCAGTGATAACTAAACAAATACATAAACAGTAGAGAAATTCCATCTATCAAGTGATAGTTTGATCTATAAAATAACACCCATATTGATTTTACGTGTTTCCAATGACTTGATTGATGTTGTTTTCATGAAACTTAATAAGTTTTGGCATCATGCATCACAATGTGTTGTTAACATTTGGTCAAAATTAGAAATGAATTATCTCTCGTGTTTGTTTATTCCAGGGCTTAGTCCTCTGGATACCCCAGGTTAATTTTCAAGGTCAGTGAACTGAGGCATACTAACAGAGCTCACAGAGAGTTTTAAAACATCCTCTCTCACCATGCTCTTCTTCTTCCTCTTGGCATCAAGATATTGGTAGCTTTTAGCTTTCCTTTCTGTGCCCTATGGAGGTGACCAGGATGTATACTTGGGAATGAACAGCAGGCTGAGGAAGCAGGGGACTAGCGATATGACAGTCTACTTTCAATTAATTTGCTTTTTTAAGTGAAGAAGTATTTGTCTACTATGCAAGTAATAGACGTCCTCTGTGGTACTTTTTTAATGGCATAAAATCTGATGACATAGATTAGGACGATGCCACTAGCCACAGGAAGCCCTAAACAACAGTAAACTTTGGCTTTCAGACCCTGCCTTTACTGTTCTCTTTATGGATGAACAACTTCTAATCAAAATCAATTCTAAATCGTCCTATGCATCACTTAATGTTGATCTGGGCTGATGAGGAGAAGGAATAATAGACTATCTGCACATTTTAAATTACATGGGGTGGGTTCTTACTTTTGAATGTATGTGTCAACTGGTGAACTACAGGATCGAAAAAAGAGGAACAGATTACCGAGACATCAGTGTTAGATTAAAATTGGATATGGTGGCATATGCCTATAATCCCTGTACTTGAGAGATAAACACAGGAAAAGCAGGAAGGTGTTCAAGGCCAGCCTCAACTGCACACCAAGTCTGAGGCTGCATGAGACCCTGTCTGTCCCTCCCCCCCAAATAAGAGTAAAAAGTTGGGCAGGTGTCAATCAGGTATATGCAAGGATTAAAATAAAGAAGGGATGGAATGATTTTATTATTATCTCAAAAAATAAAAGAAATATTTTTAAAAAGCAATAGGTAAGCTCCAGTTGAAAAATCAGTAATAGTGAAAGTTTATGCATGTGTTATCTGAAATTACATAAACCTGGAATCTTGACTTTATTTAACCACTTCACAACTATGTGACTTATTTTTCTGTGCCTCTGTGCTCTTAACTGTGTAAAATAAGTGTGAGTGAACTAACGAGATTTTAAAGGAGGAAATACACATAAGGTACTGACACTGCCCTTGGAGAGTAAGCGCTCAATAAGAATTAGCTGCAGGCCACAGCAATGGCGCCATGTTCACCAGACTCCAAATATTATGTGAGCATTACCCCGGTTATTCCTACACTTGCCTGCAAAGCAGGGTTAAATGAGAATGGAAGGATATTTTGAATGTATTTGTGAACTGGTGAACTACAGGATCGAAAAAAGAGGAACAGATTACTGAGACATCAGTGTTAGATTAAAATTGGATATGGTGGCATATGCCTATAATTTTATCATCTCTAAGCTGGAACTACTAATGAGAGATCCATCACCTTTCCTAAAGTCATGGGGTTTGATAAGTGGTGTGTCTTGATTCTCATCCTGGACTGCAAATGACTATTTTTTTTAAAAGTGTGATTTTGGGAACTTCTATCAGCATGATCAAAATCAAAATAGAACAGAAACCAAGGAATCTGCAAGTGAGTCAAACCCCCAGTAGAACTCTGACCATGATTCTTTCGGAGACAGCCAACTTCAATTTAAACTTGGACACTTGCTTTCAGAGCATTTCACAAAGTAGGACTCCAGAAAAATACCAAAAGATAATTGTGTGGCAGGTGAGAAAAGTGCTCCAGCAAGAGACTGATGTGTGATGGCACAGTATGGGACAGGGCTGCAGCCAAATGCCAGTCTCCTTTCCTGCCTGGAGGTGTCTGCTCCTGTGTGACTGATTTTTATCTTACACTTGATGGATTGATACATAGATTTAATTATATTATGTGTTATCCCATCAATACTGCTTTAGCTATTTTATATTCAGCCTGGGTACCAGATTGAATTAAATGGTTTTTTTAAAGCCTATAAAGCAGGAAAATATCTTTCCCTGGTTGGTATTTTTTAACGTGTTGGTTACCAAGAGTCTGTAAGCTAAAGCGGGTTGTAAAGTTCATTTGCTAGTGAGTAAGCTGATTTGACTTTTATGGCTATTAATTTTTTATGGAGCACAAGGCAGAATTACTGGTGTTGCTCCTAACTTAGACACCTCGGTAGCTGCTGGGCATAAAAGCACCTGCATTTGGGAAGCCATTGTACTGACCATATACAAGAAGACAAAAGCTCATACACAAAGTGTCTCCAAGACGTAATAATAATATCCAACCATATGTATTGATTGATACCTAGGAAGAGCTACATTGTTTTTTCACCAGCTGATAGAAATCTTAAGATTCAAGTAATGTTGAATGAAAGGGGCTTGATCACAGTAATGAAGTCATTATCACAGCCAAGGCATCCCCAAGAGCAAATCACTCATCTTCTTTTGTGTACCTACTATGTGCTGTGCAAGGTACTACCTGTATAAAGATATAGCAATGAGAAAAAGATAAAATCAGACAAAATACCTTGTTCTAGAGATGTCTGTGGGTAGAGTAATTTTAGGCAAAGAGTGCTAAGATTGAAATAAAGGCAAGATAAAGCATAGACTACAGTTTTAGATGGGGCAGTCTTGGGTGGTCTCTCTGATATGAGATGACAAAGTAGCAATTACACCTTCCTTCTCATTTGGGTAGAATGAAATGTTTAACATTGGAGGTGTTTTATATGAATCTCTTGGTGTAAAAGCTGCTGCCTCACTCAACAAATAGAATATAATTTATTTTATATGGAGCACCATTTGTTAGTATATTTTGAATGTCACGGTACCTTTTATTTCCTGCATTCATTCACTGGCTCTTTATTGACTCTTTCAAATCTTGCCGTTATCATATCAGGGCTGGGAGAATAGCAATTCACATTTACAACACATCTGGTGAGTGAAACATTGGACAAGGCACTTTACATAGCTTCATAGACTCTTGGGCAGAAATCATTATCTCCATATCACCAATAAGGAGTGATACCAAAGGGTTACAAAATGTCCAGATTCCCACCTCTGCTCAGTGTCAAACCTAAGCTAAAGAATATATTTGGTCACCCCTCATTTGAGTTTCCCTGATATGTATAATCTTCAAGGAAATTCTTTTATCTTTTTGAAGGCAAAACAGATCCTCTATGTACCAGGATAAGCATAGCTCTACCTCATTACTAAATGGATCTCAAAAAGCAGTATAACTTCACCCCCTGTGTTCAGACAAATAAATTAGTATTAGCCTCATGTATAAATGACACTCTCACCAAGAGAGTTCAATCAGCCTAGGGAACAGGCTGCTAACTTTATTGTACGAACCAGATGTCTGAATAGATGCTCCCTGTAATCAGAGACTGTCAGCAGGGCTAGGGAGGCTGGCAAGGCCCTGCGTGACATCATTTATGTTCACCTCTCCATGAGACCATCTGCTCTGTTGACTCGCCTCCTCCCCCATGCCCTCTCTGGCCTCATCCAGGCACATTTCCACTGTCACTTTCAGAAACCCCACAGCAGTCCTCTCTGCAGCCTGCTTTCTCACAGTAAGCCTCCCTGCACACCTGCTGCCTGCCAAAATGGCAGTCCAACTTTTACAAACTAGATCAAAAGCCCAGCAGCCTGGTTCATGAGATATTTTTTTCTTCAAAGACAAGTTCTCACATGGTAGCAGGGGCTTGCCTTAGGCTCAAAATCCTCCTGCCTCAGCCTCCTAAATACTGGCATACAGATTCACATCACCATCTAGGGACTTAACAAAAGAGATATGCTCAGACTGGCCTTCTCTGTTCACAAATAAAACCAGAAGGCATGTGTAACTTACAGCTAATGAGTCTTAAAGTCAAACTCGAGTCCGGACTTCATGTTTTCTGCAAGTTCCCTTTGTCATCTATAGAGTCACTTTTAGATCCTAACATCCGTGCTGCTGATATAGATCTGCAAGGAAAGGTGCTTCCCACCAGGCTGATGACCAGAGTTCAGCCTCCGAGACCCATCTAGGAGAAGGCGAGAACTAACTCCTTCACATTGTCTGCTGAAGGCACATATACACACACACATAAATAAAGTCATGCATTTACTTAATGTTACTTAACACTGGAAAAGAAAATATCTCCAAGAAACAGGAGAAAAGAGGCCATGCTACATTGGGGATAAGGGCGTGGCTTTTTGATTCAGAATCTTATATTAGCCATCTACTCTATCCTTCCATGAGATAAGGTAGTCCGTGACATACTCTTCATGGTGACTAGTTTTATTGGCCTGCAACTGGGTCTGAACACTGGGCCAAGAGGAACTTCCTGGGCTTCTGTCATCATAGGATGTAGAAGGATGTGGCTCCATTGTGACTTGGATCAAGAATGAACTAAGAGAGATCATGATTATTTTCTCTATAACATCAGACACATTTCAAAAAATTAACAAGTAATTATTTCAAAGAACTCTACAATCATAAATTTGCTTTTGACACATTTAGCATAATTAACATCATTTTTTCATTGTAAAAATGACAAAACTGTGACACAAAAAAGATTACACAACCAGCTGTTAGAGAGACAGAAAAAATATTAGACTCAAGCTATTCTCATCCTGATATGCATTAATCCAAGCTTTTCTGTTTGATATAGGTGAGAAGATTATAGATTTTTACTGTATTTACTGATCCCCAACTATAATACAAGATATACCTTACTAATTTAATCCTCACTATACCCTTATGAGTTAAATTTATTATTATTATCCTCATTCTGTGCAGGAGTTTGGAACACAGATCACTTCATCTTTTGTTCACAGTCAACTATAGTAGTGTGCTATAATGCAGACCTCTCCTGCTAGCATGAACAATGGATGGCAAGCATAGGTATCCATCCTGACTCCTAATCAGTTTCCCTCACCCCGTTGTTCTTCCTCAAATACAAACTCAATACCATCTTCCTTTACTGTCTCATGTACCCATACCTTAGCTCTTGCTGTGTTTTCTGCCTGGTTCTCTTCCTCTCTTTTGTTTCAGGAAGAATTTGGGCCTCCTGGTGTCTCCACTCATCAGTATGTTACCCTAACTTGGCAAAAGAGATCTTTCATATGTAATAATTATTTCTAGGGAGATTATCCTGAATTTTTTCCCTGAGCCCAGGGTGATCAAATGAGCTTTATAGGCAAAAGACATAAGAAGTTAGAGAGGTTATGACAGAGAAGAAAACAATAAGATCTGTATGAGAAAGAGGTAAGACTCTGCTCCTGGACTGAAGATGAAGGAAGCCATGTGGTGAGGAGAAAAGACCTACAAGGATCAGGTTAAGGAAGTAAATTCACAGAGATTAAAGTTTCTTTATTTTGTGTTTGATAGCCAAGATCCTCTCTTTTAGTTACACATAAAACATGTAATATTCTGCTGGGTGTGGATGCAAACAGCTGTAATCTCAGCAGTCAGTAGGCAGAGGAAAGAGAATTGTTGGTTTGAGGCTAGCTTGTGGTACAAGGTGAGACCTTTGACTTCAAAAGAAAACCACATGTACATACAGGTAGATGTGTGACAATTTATTTTGAACTACAGTCATCCTTTATTCGACATACCACTAGAAATGGTTGTTTCTACTATTTGTGTTTGCTTTTGTTTGTTTGTTTTGTTTGGGTGTGGGTGTGTGTCTATGTAGCACAAGCTAGCATTATCTGGGTAGAGAGAACTTCACTGAGAACATATCTCTTACAGATTGGCCTGTGGGCGATTCTATGGGTAGACTTTTCATTAGTGATTGATTTAGGAGGGCCCAGCCCCAGCCCACTCTGGGAGCTGTCACCTCTGGACAGGTAGTCCTGGACTGTATAAGAAAGCAGGGTGACCAAGCTATGGGAGCAAGCCAGTAAGCAGTATTCCTACATGGCCTCTACTTCAGTTCCTGCCTTCAGGTTCCTGTCTTGCATTCCTATTTTTATATTCCTCATTGATGAATTCTACCCTGTTAAGTGTAATGAATCTTTTCCTTCCCCAAGTCACTTTTGGTCAATGTTTTATCACAGCAATAAAAAACAAACAAAGACAACTTTCTCCAACCTCCCAATGTTCCTCACTTGTAGACTCTAGTAATAGCTGTAATATTACTCCCATTGACTTTTGTTCTTTACATGTGGAAGAGAACTCACTCTTGTCTTTCTGCATCTGACATCAGTCAGACAATGCTCTCAAATTCTACCCATTCTGATGAAAATTATAGGGTATATTCTTTATACAGCTTAATAAAATGTATTGCACATATACAGCATATTTCTTTATCAAATAATACATGAATTGGCATCTAAATGGATTTCATATTGCATTATGTATACTGGGGAAATAAGCCTGAACATGAAAGGATCTCTCTGAAATATACACATTACGTAAATGTGGTGAAATATATCTCAGAAATGTATACAATTGCTGTTAGTTAAAATATTGTGACTTCTTAAAGAGATGGAAATATTTAAGCTGATTAAGATCATTATTGACTGTATATACTTTTAAAATGTTATCATATACCTTGCGTGTTCAGCATTACATGGGACACTCAGACGACCTCCTCAGACTCAAGGAACATTGTGGAAGAGGGGAGATAACAATTTAAGAGTCAGAGGCTGGGGACATGGGCAGTGGAATGCTCTTACAGGCAGGGCAAGGTCATGGCACTCTTGAACTCAGAGCAGGTGCAGTTTCCTGCAAAGGGCCTGTGCAAGACTGAGTCTAGAAATCGTCAGTCATGGAGAAGGAAGGGCTTGTGGAGCCTCACCAAGGTGAGCTACAGGTAGTCAGAGGAGAAGTCATTCTTCAGTGTTGTAGTCATGGGGAGTCAGGGATGCCCCAGTAGCCCCACGCCCGAAACTTCATGAGTGACAGTGGTGAAACCCAATGGGTCACAGAGCAAAACCAAGAACAAAACAGAAAGACAATAAGGATTTTTGGGAGAAGGATAAGACATGGGGAAGGGATGAGTGTGTCGGAGAAATTTTTTTTTTTTAATTAAACAGTGAAACACATCATTAATCTTCAGTTGGCATGTATTATATGAAAAAAATAAATAAAAACAAAAACTGAAAAATTAAAAATAACTAATTTCTTCCAGCAACTATTGAATTTTAAAGAAGATCCTGAACCTCAGATGGAAGCTGGCATGTGGATGCGAAACTGGTAAAAGCCTGAATGAAAGATCATCATCACATCATGCTGAAGTTCAGAACTTTGGAGCCATTGAGATAATGAATGGGCTGTTCTAAACTACTGAGTTTGCTTTTTGTTACCTCAGCAACAGAAAACTAACAAGCTCTCTTCCAGAAAGCTTTCCTCCCCTTCCACAGTCTACCTGAAGGGCAAAAGCAGATGTCTCAGCTTCAAGGCAGGAGTTAAAAATTTAGGCAGGTATATGTAATTTTCCTAAGATCGCTCTTTACATTCTCTAGTTAAATAAAATCTTATGTAGTAAATCCTTGATCATAATTGAAAACTGTTCCTTAAAAGAAAAACTAAGAGAGAAAAGCCCATCCCAAGAAGAAGCATACTTTTCACATGCAAATGAAGCATTTCTGAGATATAACAATCTTTAAAAAAAAAGAAGATCCAATATGGTTCAAGCCCTGCTCTTCATCTCTGGGTTTCATATTAAAACAAATCCTGTGTCTGTACATGTTATTTACTTGTTTGATACAAGCTGTTAGAAAAACAAAAGCATTTGTACAATCACAAATCCTGTAAATCCCATCACAGTCTCCTGAAAAATGTCCAGCTTGAAACCCTAGATCGCATGGGCTCCACAGATGTCATCGGCAGGCAACCAGGGACTGTGGAGGATATAGACTGTACCACCGGAGCTGACCAGCTCCAGGTCCCCAAACTCTCTCTTCAGAGGGGGAAAAGGGGGGGGAGGGTCTGCACCAGAGTAGTCTTTGCTTACTTCCCTTCTCTAGTTTCTGTTCCCAACAAATGAAATTGCTCCTGCACTCCACCTACCTCTCTGATCTGATGACTGTGCTCTGGGAGCTGAGGGAAAGTGACGCTCTTGTGAATTCTATCAGCTACAAGACAAAGACAAAAGCAGAAAAACTAATCTACAGAGGGAAGTCTCTTCCTCATGAAAGTTTTCTCACCAAATCATCAGTTAGAAAGAAAGTTGGTCATTAACAGGGAGCCCAAGACAATCTGCTTAACTCTCACAGCACACTAGGAAGCAAATCATGTTGTGGGTATCATTCCTTTGCTGTTTTAAGTTACAGTAGCTAGGTTTCTTCAACAGGGAAAATGTCAGCCAATCTCAGGTTGGATTCTGGATGAATGAGCTATTTGAAAAACATACCTCTGTCAACTCATTCAATAAGCCCCTTTCCTCTCCCAGCCAGAGCTATATAATATGTCCATTGAGCAGGCTATATAGAATTCTCATTCAAAAGCACAAATCCCTGATAGAATTATGAACAGGAAGTCCTGGTACAGATGCCCACTTTGAGTGAGTGGGCCTGCCATGTCCTCTATATGCCAAAGTCACATTTGCTTTCACCTTTTAAAAAAAAGTGTAAATGATTGCAGCTGTGATAGCAGTAATTCTGCTGAAGACCAGATGCTGGAGGTTGCTCTGGACCACCGGAGCTTCTCTAAGCTTCTTCCTGCCTGTTGCCCAGCAGTGTGCATCCTGGAGGCTTGCTGGCCCAGAACACATTCAAGAAAACAAAAGCCAAAGCTGATACCTGTGGGGTGGTCCTTTCCTTCTGAAAATGACCCCAACTGAAATCTTTATAGAGGAGGAAGCTGCCACTCAAAATAGCCTTCCCTTTTCCTACCCAGCAGAAGTAGTTTCTCTATTCACTAATGAGAGAGGTGTGGTTTTTCAGTCTGATTTTGCTGGATTTCAATTAGTAGAAAATTTCTGTGTAGTCTCATTTGGGAAATTACTGTGGTGAAAATCCTGATGAGCTCTAACCACAGTAGTTCAGAACCGTATTAGACAAAGAAGAGAAATTAAAAGCTGGTATTGCTCACATCACCCAAGGAAAACAACACTTCTTATGTCTTCCTTGACTTTGCTGAACCACTTTGGTTTTGTCTCTAGAATATCAGTACTTTTTCTATACAAAGAGTAGAAAGACATACTATATCGTGATTTCCCAATGGAACTGTCAAATCTGTGTGAGGAGATAGCAGGGGAAAAGGTTTGACTCTGAAGTGGCCCCTTGCAAATGGAACACTGCAAGTCCTTCTTAAGAATGCTTCATTCAAGAGCTTAGCCCCGATTACCAGACTAGGTCAGATCAGGCTTTCTCTCGACCATTGCCAGCGGTCTACAGAGGATGTGATTTCTGGGGACCTCTCTAGCACTTTGCTTCTTCCTGTTCTCATGTGGTCTTCATTTATCATGGTCTGTTATTCCTTGTTCTCCCTTTCTGTTCTTGATCCAGCTGGGATCTTCTGCTCCCCTAAGCTCTCTTTCCCTCAAACCTTGCCCTTCATTACTCCCACTGTCGTCCAGGTTGTTCATGTAGATCTCATCCATTTCTCTGTCATTGGGCGATCCCTGTGTCTTTCCTAGGGTCCCATTTTCTAGGTAGCCTCCATGGAGTTGTGTAGCAGTCTAGTCATCTTTGTTTTACATCTAGTATCCCACTATGAGTGAGTATATACCATATTTGTCTTTCTGAGTCTGGGTTACCTCTCTCAGGATGATTTTTTTCTAGATCCATCCATTTGTCTGCAAACTTCCTAATGGTCATGCTGGAACTCTCATCCAATAACTGATGGAAGTGGATGCAGAGATCCTCAGCCAGGCCCCAGGTGGAGCTCCAGGACTCCAATTGTCGAGAAAGAGGAGGGACTGTAAGAGTGTGAATTGTTGAGACCAAGATTGGAAAAGCACAGGGACAAATAGCCAAACTAATGGGAACACATGAATTATGAACCAAAACCCGTGGAGCCCCCAACTGGATCAGGCCCTCTGGATAAGTGAGACAATTGAATAGCTTGAACTGTTTGGGAGGCACCCAGGCAGTTGGACCCGGACCTGTCCTTAGTGCATGAGCTGGCTGTTTGGAACCTTGGGCTTATACAGGGACACTTTGCTCAGCCTGGAAGGAGGGGACTGGACCTGCCTGTACTGAATCCACCAGGTTGAATTAAATCTCCAGGGGAGTCTTAGCCCTGGAGGAGATGGGAATGGAGGGGAGGGGCTGGGGGAAAGTGGAGGTGGGAGTGGGAGGGGGGAGGACAGGGGAACCCATGGCTGATGTGTAAAATTAAAACACAAATATAATAAATAAAAAAGGAGAAAAAGAAAAAAGAAAAAAAAATGATCTTATCCCCTCCAGAAAGACCCAGGCTGTAAGAGGATATACTGGCTGAGATTTACTGAGATTACCACACCCATGCTATAAGGATTCATGAGAATGTAAATAGCTTTTCTATATTCTTAACAGCTCCCAAACATCGCTTTCATCCACATTTGACATTCTGGCCAAAAGCTCATAGGTCTCCAAAAACACAGAGGTAGTTGAGAAGGAGAGACGTTCAGGGCCATGGGAAGGAGCATGAAGAACACAGATCCAGGAAAACTGGTGATACTCCAAAGCTAGATGCAGAAAATCAGTCTGCATTGAACTCAGGCATCCAGTTCTTTGTCTGATCATGAAATATCAGTTACTTGCCTACTCTCATCATTCCCTTACTCATGGTGTCACTTACTACAAATCAGTATACAAAAGAGTCGAGAAATTCGAACTGCAAAAAAAGACAATTAATTGACATTCCCTCAACTATATGCAGTGCTTAGGATTCTGCTTTGATTTTCTTCTAAAGACTTAAAATATATCAAATCATTACTATTTGTGGGAACATAGGTTTTGAAATGCTTGTACAAACCAAACTATAGTTGGCTATCATTAAAAATAAGTGCATTGTGATATTTATTAGACTCCCCAACAGGCCTCATACTATTCTGAGAGAAAAACATTTAAGAATTTTCGAATACAGCAGGCATGGTTGGGAGGATCCTGGCTTCAAGTTGCAGGTGGTAGCAGCTGTCTGAACAGTAACAGGGTACAATGTTAGAAAGTTCTGGCTGTGTCTGTTGTAGGACAGCATGTGGGAGAGGCAGCAATGGGCTCTCTGCCACCCCTCTGGATGACTGCAACTCTGTATGGACACTGAATCCGATTTAATGCAGTCAAAGGGAGTCCTAGGATAGAGTTTGCCAGTATTGATAGTTACATCCATGTATTCATCAATCATGTCAAGTGTCTGTCATCATCAATAATGAATAGCATCATTGTTCATGGTTCTTACAGCTACCATTGTAGCATATTTATTTTGTAGATGAGGAAACTCAAACACATGTTGATTTGCCTAAATTATGTAACCAATACATGCCAGAATTGGAATTAAGTTCCTGGTTTATCTCCTGCCAATGACAATGTCTATGCACATTGTAATTCTTGCCTTGGGCTCTACAGGGCCTGGAAATCTCTGTACAAAGAGCCTGGTATAGCCACCACCTTCAACAGAGGTATGGGATTCTTGTGGGGCCTGGACTTAAAGGAAGAAATCTGCAACAGATCCAGCTTTGGCACTGTGGAAGACATCAGGCTAAGGAAGTCAGGCTTGAGGTAACAATTCAGACTTCTCATAGAAAATTAGTTTTCTGTAACCTAGGAAGAAATTAATCTAAAGGGCAATGGATTAAAATTAACAATATCAAGATGAGGACTTGAATTTTGAGAATCTCACTAGCACCCCATGTCTTTTAAAAAGAATACTGTTGCAGCTGATACAAACTCACAAGTATATCTCTCAAAGAATTGTCTATTCTATAAAATCAATAATGCATACTCAATAAAACAATATTAACTACAATAAAATAAATTAGATATTTCCCTGTGGGAATTTTAGCAATGTTGAGAATAATTGTCATATTGAGTTATATGAACTGATTCATAGGCCATACAATGGAAGTGTTTGCTGTGGTCCTACACAGCCCTGAAGAGCTAATCCAGCAGGAGGAAGCAAACAATAGAGCTATATTCATACAAAGTTCACACTGATGTCATGTACTCCACTTGATGTCCTCCTGTTGCCCAGAGATGATAACTGCCTTTGTTCTATTACATCTCTTGTTCTCTTCCAAACAAGTGATGGTGCTCTCTATCCTGAATGCTAGTAATCGATTCCAGCTCTAAATTTTAAGACATTCTGCCCCTTAATAACAAAAGCAAGTTATGTTTGTTTGTTTGTTTTTGCTTTTTGTTGTTGTTTTTATTGTTGTTGTTTGACATAGGATTTCTCCATGTAACAGTCCTGGCTGTCCTGGAACTTGCTTTGTAGACCAGACCTGCCTCAGCCTCCCAAATGCTGGGATTAAAGGCATACAGCACCACAGCGGAGTTTTTCTTTTCACTCTTAGCATTCCACTCGAGCAGAAGATACTAGACTAGGCAGTGACTTTCAAAGAGAAAGCTTGCTATATCTCAAATGTATGGCCATTCAGAAATCTGGTTATCACTCACATGAAACACAGTGAAGATCATTAGACTTCCCATCCCACTCTATCGTATGACGCAATCATTCCAAACTGTGATCTTTAAGTGTGTCGTGGAGGAAAAAAGAGAAAGCTAGACATTGTTCTCTCAAATTTTCAGTATCTTTCCCTAAAAACATCCTATCCAGTGAACAACCAACTAGCCCACCAGACAAGGGGCCTGGGAAATACAATATCTCCAAACATGCCAGAAAACAGAAACAAAAATACAAGAGGTTATGTACACTTTCCTACAAAAATCCACAGCTGTGGTGGGTAGCTGTTCCAGCTTTGACCTGGAAGCACTACCCACACTGAGGCTTCTGGTAACCGTCATGCCTACCTATGACCTGCCCTGAGGCAGGGCCAAGAGGGGAGCCCTTAAGACCCAAGATCTAGATGTACCAGCTGCCTTGGTTCCTGGTGATCCTGGATGCTGGATGGTAGACCAAGCAGAGTTCACAAAGGACACCGCTGGACTACACTTCACCTCTCCCAGATTCTGTAACCTCTCCCTTTGCTTGTTGTAAGAAAAACCCCCAAATAAACCTCCCTTTTAATTACGTGGTGTCGCCTTAATACTTCCACCAATCCACAACGAGTTCACATCCTGTCCTAGTAGATGAGGTCATGCAATGGCTGAAAAGAAAGTAAGCTTTATTTCCTTGATTTTCTGGGTTATTTTTATTTTTTTCAAAATTTTAGTTAAGTTTTATTTTGTAATACAAAAATAGAATGCTTGTACTTTTTAAAGTTTCTTTTGTTGTTGTTTTCTGACATAGACCAGGCTGGCCTCAAACTCACAGAGATTTGCTTGCCTCTGCCTCCTGAGTGCTGGGATCAAAGGCATGTGCCAGCACCTTAAGTCTCTGTCTTGTAGGTTATCAATATAGAGAAATTTTGTTGAAAACATGACAATAAACAACAAAGAGAAAATCAATACCTTCTTTTTATTGTTTGTTTGTTGAAAATGTTTTCAATTTATTTTACTTTTTCTTCTTGGATGTTCTTATTTATTAAGAATTTTATATAATATATTTTGATCATATTCTTTCCCCTCCCCTAAGTCCTGCCAGATCTTTCCTCAACCCACCCATCCAACATCATCTTTATTTCTCTTAAAAACATAAAATCAAAAAAGCACAAAAGAATCTTGAGTCTGATTTGTGTTGGCCAAGTACTCCTGAACATGGGGCCTGGAGTTGACTCTCCGGAATTCTTCTTTGTTTTTGTTTTCTCGAGACAGGGTTTCTCTGTGTAGCTTTTGTGCCTGTCCTGGATCTTACCCTGTAGACCAGGCTGGCCTCGAACTCACAGAGACTCACCTGGCTCTGCCTCCCAAGTGCTGGGATTAAAGGTGTGTGACACCACCACCCAACTGACTCTCTGGAATTCTTAAACACAAAGCACCCACCATACAATTCAGGCTTGCATTGGAGTTCCCAGTACTATGTCTCACATGATCTACACTAGAATCACCCATGGAAGGACTTATTGATAGACTGAATCTGATAACAAACAAGGAAATGTTCCATCTGACCAAGTTAGGACTCTACCATAGACTTTTGCTGCATTTTGGAGCCCCAGAAAAGGTGTGGCTTCAGCAGAGTCAGAACTGCTCAGGCTGTCTTACTCAACTACGTGTAAATACCAAAACATTAAAACTTCCCTCTCTACTCCTTGTATTCTGGGACAGAAATGAACTAGCAGTGGTGGACAAGGTCCTACCGAGGAGAAAATAAAGTGATAAAACCTGGCAAGAAATAGGTTGCTAGTACAGATGACCTGGAGATGCATTCCTCCCGAGCTGCCTCCCACAGGAAGGCTCCAAGGTAAGGCTGTTGCGCCCATTAACAGATGAGGAGCATGGTGCCTGAAAAGGTCAAGCTTCTCGTGTGTGGTCGCGCAGCCATTCACAGAACGGCAGGGCAAGCACCCAAGGTGCTTGGAGCCGCTCCAATTAAAAGAGACGATGTTCATTCGTCACTGACAGCTTTAGGGGGAAATGGATCAATAAGCACTTCCTTTGGGTCACTTTCCTACTGTGTTGGATTTATATCTGCAAATGTTTAAAGAGCTCCCATTTACCTGGGGTTTTATGACTGTTATAATTGCCAGAGCTGAGAAAAGCTGCCTTCTGTCTGGCTTTTCCTCCTGCAGGGAGCAGCCCAAAAACCATGTCATCTCAGTCACAGAACAGAAACTCTTTGAAGGAAAACAAATGTTGGTTTTGGGGTGTTTTTTTTTTTTCCCTTAAAAAGAAATTGTTGAATTGCCTGGAAAAGTCAGACAGTGACTTGCAAAAATCCTTTCTTTTAGATTGTCTCACTACTGGCAGAAGAGGACAGATGAACATAATAGAATGGCTGAGTGGCTCATCCAGGTAAGCTTTAAAGATGATCCCATGCTCTCCTAACATCGTGGTCAAGGTGAGGTCTATATACCTTCCCTCTGTCCTGTGAAGAATATCTTTGTTGCACATCATCTCCACATCCTGATGAGCATGAGCATGAAGTAGTAACAGAGCAACACTGACTCACCTCACTTGTTACAGCAGCCTCTCACTGACTCACTTGTTACAGCAGCTTCTCACTGACTCACTTGTTACAGCAGCCTCTCACTGACTCACTTGTTACAGCAGCCTCTCACTGACTCACTTATTACAGCAGCCTCTCACTGACTCACTTATTACAGCAGCCTCTCACTGACTCACTTGTTACAGCAGCCTCTCACTGACTCACTTGTTACAGCAGCCTCTCACTGACTCATTGTTACAGCAGCCTCTCACTGACTCACTTGTTACAGCAGCCTCTCACTGACTCACTTGTTACAGCAGCCTCTCACTGACTCATTGTTACAGCAGCCTCTCACTGACTCACTTGTTACAGCAGCCTCTCACTGACTCACTTGTTACAGCAGCTTCTCACTGACTCACTTGTTACAGCAGCCTCTCACTGACTCACTTATTACAGCAGCCTCTCACTGACTCACTTGTTACAGCAGCCTCTCACTGACTCACTTATTACAGCAGCCTCTCACTGACTCATTGTTACAGCAGCCTCTCACTGACTCACTTGTTACAGCAGCCTCTCACTGACTCACTTGTTACAGCAGCCTCTCACTGACTCACTTGTTACAGCAGCCTCTCACTGACTCATTGTTACAGCAGCCTCTCACTGACTCATTGTTACAGCAGCCTCTCACTGACTCACTTGTTACAGCAGCCTCTCACTGACTCATTGTTACAGCAGCCTCTCACTGACTCACTTGTTACAGCAGCCTCTCACTGACTCACTTGTTACAGCAGCCTCTCACTGACTCACTTGTTACAGCAGCCTCTCACTGACTCACTTGTTACAGCAGCCTCTCACTGACTCACTTGTTACAGCAGCCTCTCACTGACTCACTTGTTACAGCAGCCTCTCACTGACTCACTTGTTACAGCAGCCTCTCACTGACTCATTGTTACAGCAGCCTCTCACTGACTCACTTGTTACAGCAGCCTCTCACTGACTCACTTGTTACAGCAGCCTCTCACTGACTCATTGTTACAGCAGCCTCTCACTGACTCACTTGTTACAGCAGCCTCTCACTGACTCACTTGTTACAGCAGCCTCTCACTATGCCGCTGAGGATCCTCACACATTATCACCCTGTGCTTACTCCACCAGCAAGTATATGACCTCCAATATACACAAATACACACACCTGTGTTTCTATATGTGAGTGCATGTGTCAATATCTACACACATGTTAATATTTTTCCATGGTAACAAATAGTGAAAACCAGTATGTTTTCCTCATCTATTTTTTTCCTCACTAATACCATCTGACTATGCTGACTTTCAAATAACACACATACATATGGAAAGATAAGAAGATAAAGGAAAAATAGAAGGAAGCATAAGAAAAATAGTCCTGACCTTCAAATTATCAGAACAAGAATATTGACTGCTGGGGGATGTCTTTCTGTACACTGTGAATATATGTTGTTCCTATTGGTTAATAAATAAGCTGCTTTGGCCTATGGCAAGGCAGCTTAGAGGCAGGTGGGAAATCCAAACAGAGAGACAGGAAAGAGAAAGGAGGAGTCTGAGGAGACATGGAGCAACATTCCAGCAGACCAGTAAAGTCACGGAACATGTGCCAAAACAAAAATTAATAAAAATGGGTTAATTGAAGATATAAGAGCTAGCTAGCAAGAAGCTTGCCATACATAGGCCATACAGTTTGTAAATAATATTAAGCCTCTGAGTGATTATTTTATAAGCAGCTGAAGGACTGCAGGACTGATCAGGACTGGAGAAAACTTTTGACTACAATTGACAATTTAATTTTTAAAATGGTGTGTGTTCTTGTTCCAAATTATATATGTGGGATTCGGGATATGTTTGTACATGTGCATATGTGCTTGTAAATGTGTGCGTGTGTGTGTGTGTGTGTGTGTGTGTGTGTGTGTGTGTGTGTATGTCTATTTTTTTGAGCTGAGGATCGAACCTAGGGCCTTGTGCTTGCTAAGCAAGTGTTCTACCACTGAGCTAAATCCCCAACCCATCTATGTCTATTTTTTCCCATCTTCAGAATCCCTAGTTTAGGTGTGTTTATGGTTTAGATGGGTCATTAAAGAAAACAACATTTGCAATGTTGTGAAAGGTTGTAGGAAATGTTACTAAATCACGCAAGGCAAAGGTCTTCTGAAATCGAACAAGTGAATACAGTGTGTTGCTTAATCAGCTCATGAGAGCTCTTTACACAAGAAGCAGCTACTATAATTAATGGCTGGAATTCATTTGCTTCATTGTTTTTAAAAGCATGGATATTGAGTAAATTTAAATTTAACAGTTAACTTCCTTTGCATTGTTAATTTAAGAAAGTCTTCTTTTATAGAGCAAACAAAAGAAAATTCTATTTGCCCCTACCAAGGAAAATGAAATTTATATAGGTGAAAAGAACTAATAAGATTATGCATTAGAAGTGATGGAGAAGGCAAAGAGTAAATACATATTCTGTACAAGTACTAAATTCTGTCTGTAAATCCCACTATTCATCACAGATTCCTCAAAAGCCCGTGCCAATGACATTATCTTCACTCTTTGAATTTAACAGAAAGGCAGGGCATGAGAGAACTGAAGAAGGAAACAGAACAGCTTGGGGAACTTGCCCCAGTGTCCTCCAGTAGTTAGGCTGGATCAGGAATGTGTGCATTTCCAGGAATTCTCCTTGTATCAGAGAAAGCTGCTGAGCTAGAAGGTAAATTCAGACTCCACATATTTCTCAGTTTATGCTATTCATATTCCTTCTTTCATCTTTTCAAATTGTATGAGGTAGGACAGGTACCTACAAATACACCTTAGAAAATATAAGACACTGTACCTGTGTTGCTGACAATGAAGATTGGTATTCTTATTTCTCTGGTATTCTTGTTTCTCTTAATTAAAGGTACATTTCTTCAATATGATATCCAACACTACATATCCAACCCAGTAAGTGGGGAGAATAATGTAATATATACATATGATGAAAAAAGTAGTCTATATATTTCTTTTAATTCTATATTGATCATAGACTTTATTAATGTGTTAAAATACATCTTTAATCCAATAACATTTTACACACCTGTTATGCACAAAGCATCATAATCTAGATTAGAGTATACTTCAGTTACTCCAAGTATCACAGCCAAACTACTAAATTCAGCTCTTAAATACTGTGTTTGCTACCTCATGTGAAAAACAAAAGCCACTGAAGAGCATTAAACAATGAAAAAAATTTTCCAATATTTTTTCTATCAAAACAAAGTGCCAGGCATCCCAGCACCCTCTGACACTTCTTCAGATGTCAGCCATCATCTCTGTATGTCAGCCCTCTCCTCAGTGTGTGCTTTATATTATCACAGAGAATTGCCAAGAACTGCCCCCATATATTGTCCCATGTATAATATAATATAAGGAAATTAAACGTTGTTCCTTTCTTCCCCTAAGTGACCCCACTCTACCATTCCTACAAAGAGAATCGCAAACACCAATACAGCAGAGACTCAATGTTTCAACACCACATGTTCTCATTAAAGAGACCTAATCCAAGCATACTTCTGATCTTTGTGCAGATGTCTGACTATTCCAAACTCAGAATGAAGACTCAAATAACACAGATGAAGGCTGGCATGGAAGAGTGACTTCACACTTTGCTTCTTGCTCACCGGTGCAGAGGGTAGGCTCCTCATGATAAATGTCACCCGTCGATCTCTGTGCCTTAGTGACACTGACCTTCACAAATGCCACATTCTTGTACTTCACATATGTCTATCCTTCTTTTTACAATTCCTTTTTCTTTATTCTGGCCACATAATTTTATTTATCCTTCAGTCTCCAATTTATAGATGGCCCACAGCTTAGGTAGCTCTGTCGCCCACAGCACCCTGTCCTTCCCCTGTAACATCCCATACAGCTTATTGCTGACCTGCCATTATGCACAATAGTAAGGTCAGTGAGAGTAAGCAGTGCATCTATCTTCTTCCCTATTGGACCTTTGGTGCCTCATTATTCCTGCACATACATAGGGGTCAGCAAATATTTGTGACTTGAATGAATTAATCAACCAATACTTCTTTAACATATCATAATTCATGCACTTTTGCTTATTAAATGATTAATTGTATCAAAATTAACCTTAAAGGACAAAAAATAATGAAGTCTCTATGCAGACCATCCTGGAATCATAAAGGAAAAGATTCAACCCTTTTTCTTTCAAGTAACCTTCTAAACCCTGGACATTGTAATCTCTCTATATTTATTCTTTTTTTCTTCACAAAGAATTTTAAATTTTTATTTGAGCTGAGATGAGTGGCATGAGGATTATTAATTTCCTCTCCTTCCTGCTTCTTATTGATGGTTTAACCTAAAAATACAACAACAACAGAAACACTACTTCCTCTTGGCAAATGAGCAAGTCTACAAGGGTAAAAATGAATTCGTAAAGTAATTTCTCACTCAGGTATAGGCCTTGGGCAAGTGCTTTCCTCAAAGGCAAAATTTACTCTTATTGATCAACTGAGAAATCTCTGCAAGATCAAAATATCTCTGAGTCCTGGGTGATATCAAAAGAATCTCAAGTGATATTTCATAGAAAACAATTTTATTCAAAATTAGAAAATGTATTGGGGAGTAGGTTCTCAATGCTCACTGTTACTTCACAGTGGACAACTCAGCAAGTGCTCCGGATTTTCTGGCTTCCTGAGTGATAACTTGAATGTCTTGAAGCCAAAGTAGGCGTCAACCAGTGACAGTAGTTATACAGCTACTAATAGGCAAAGATTAAATATCGAAAACATAAGGAGTGAGGAATAGAGAGGAAAGAGTTAAAAACAGATAACCTGAGAGACAGGCAATGAAAGATAGAGAAAAAGGAGAGCTTTCTAGTAATGTGAAGAGGGGGCCTTTGGGAGAATTTGAGCAACAACATCGTGATGTTCGTGACTGAAACATAACTTGGACAACAGAAAATGGTGTTACAGAGGAAAAGCAATAAATTCAAAGGAACAATGGTAGTAAAACATGTAACTAATACATAATTCTGTAATGATCTCCTGTGGCAAGAGTAGCAAGCATGTACTTGAATAAGTAAGTGGTCTAGGGAAGCTATAAAGGGAAATATGAATGCAGAGTAACAAATAAATCAGGAGTCATCCAAAAGAGAAATGTGTGCTTTATTCCATTTCCCATGTCCTAGACAGCTGATGTGTCTCACATGTAAGTTTGCTGATGTCATCAAAATGATGGACTCTACATTTCTGTCAACTGCTGAATGAGGAAGATGAATATTTCGACAATGAGTATTTCCCAACCATGATTCCCAGAATGGGTTGGGTCTTGATTTTGTTTTGTTTGTTGAAATAGGATCATTCTGAATAGTCAAGGCTGGCTTCAGACTTGCTATAAGATCCAACATGGTCTTAATATCAGGGTACTCCTGTTTCAGCCTCTTGTGGAATTACAGATGGACCTCATCATGCTTGATGTGGATCACCTCTTACCCAACACCCCTTAGAACATTCTGGTAAAAAGTAAAATGAATGTCAGCAGTTTAATCATTACTGTACTCTCAAGGGAGAAAGATGATTTTAGTGTGACATATGCATTCCCCCTCCTCTTTAGAAGAGAGGAGGATAGGAGAATTAAGAAGCAACAGGGGACAGTGGATTGCCACCCACTGGGTAGGTGTTACATGCTTTTAGAAGATTTCTCTCAATTCCCAAAAAACACTGGAAAGCATTTTTATAAACAAGATATGAACAATCCCCTTTAACCAACTGTTCAAATATCCACCATTTAGCTGTGAAATGTAGCGACTCTCCAGGATTCTCATGGCAGGGAATAAAATATTGCCATTTGGAGCAGCATAGAATGCCACGGGCCCCATGATCTATCACTCGATAAACAGTAATTGATGATGATGATGCAGAATCCCACAGACCAGGGGGAGTTCTGCAGAACTGCTCTTATGTTTACCCCACCTCCCACCTGGACACACATCTGGCCAGAAATGCAGACTTTTTGACTCACTCATAAGCAGCCCCCATGGGAAATATTTTAAGCCCAGCTACTTAGAAATTGCTTAAGAGGGTCATTTTAGCTAGAATGTTTCTCTAAACTGCCAAACCTCTATCGACCTGTTTATTCATCTGTCTGTGTGCCTACTAGTTACATAAATGCTCACACACACACACACACACACGCACATGCACACGCACACGTGCACACACTTTTTAAACAGAAGAAATGACATTAAGGATGTAGCTGTTTCTGTACAAGACAAAAGATGTGTGGGTCATACGAGTTAAACTGACGACAAAGTGTTTGGGAAATAAGACAATAAATACTTTTACAGTATGTAATGTTTCTCATTTGAGCCACTGACTTAAAGCAGGAAAGGTAGTGAGTGAGTAGCTGGTGGAGTCGGGTGTTTCTACCTCAAATGAAAAGTTAACGTGCTTTTGGAGACTTTCATAGACCATATTCACTTTGTCACTGTTCAGAAAGGAGATAGATACAGGACTCGAATCATCTCCACAGCTGATCATCTAAACCACCAGAGAGATTCAATACATACCTATCTAAAGCATACACCCTGCAATATTCATGAGTCTACACTTATAATCTGAACAACACATGGAAGAAGTTAAGTTTTACCTATCATCTAAAGATATGACCAGGAAATAATCTCCTTATGTTTACCATCTTCCAGTTCACTGAACAAAAGCCCAAGATTGAGACCCAAGTTTGTTATGTACTGTGTGGCCTTGAGGATATTATTGAACATATCTGAGTCATCCTTAGAAGTAAGGGTAATATTTTAATGTAAATATAATAAATAACTTTCAAGTTTCTTGAATATTAAACCCATAATAAGTATGGGGGGAAAGAGATGTTCCATACCTTCACTTACTAATATAAAAAAAGAGACTACTGAAATTCATCTGCTGACATTCTGACCTTCAGTACAACACAGTACAAATGTATTTGTGAATGTAATTAAGATGATGTCATTAAAATGAGTGTAAATCTACTGGAACACATATCTTTAAAGGAAGAGGGAATTTAAAGGCAGATGTATCTCACTGATGAAAGAGAATGTGAAGGAGGAGACAATGGCCATTAAAAAGCTGAGGAGAAAAGCCCTTGGAAGGAAGTTTTGTCTTCCAAAAATTTAAGCAATAAATTTTCATTGTTCAAGGACCCCTGCACTCCCCAGTTTGTAGTATTTTGCTATAGCAGCACTAGGGAACAATGCAATGGAGCATGGAGCGAGGTACAGGTATGACATGCTGGGGACACAGGTGTGAACTACAAACTTCCCTCATTGCTAAACCATAGTAATGATTTCTAGAGTAACCCAAGGGCATACCATCACTCACCTGATATGCTGGAGCTTATGTGTTTTAGGAGTCACAATTTTGCACATTTTGAAAAGGTGCTTTAGTGCATGTAGCATCCATTACACAGAAGTCTTTGTGAAGCATAGGAGTGTACCTTGTAACCAATATACTCATAGTTCTATAAGTAAGTATGTGGATATTAACACTGGCAAAGTAAGTGTGGACAACACCCAATCCCACATTACTCCAAGTCAGCTTTCTCCCAGGTGAGTTGTGGAGAACTGACAGACAGTAAAGCATGTGAGAATTTGTAGTGACTCATAATGGGCTGAGTCCACAGGTCATTCTGCTCCTTCACATGCCTGTTAGTGTAGCTTCCTCCACCTGAACAGCTCCTCTACATCCCTCATCCATATGAGGTTCCTAGACTCACACAGAGAACAGAACACCAAGAAGCTTGCCTGGTACTCATGCACAAGGGAATCCTGCCTTCTTTCTGTGATATCATCTGCCTGTCTAGCTCTACTTCAGAAACTCTCATGTTCACTGTGCTCAATTCCACCCACTTTCCAGGTTCTTAGGGAGAGTTAAGGTCAAAATAAAACATCCACTTTCTCATGGAGCATGGAGGCTGTTTCCTAGCAAAGTATGCTAACATTTAGTATTCATAAATGAAAACGAGTGTTCTTAAGAGTGTAAATAGGAGGCTTAGCTGGTGCTATGATTTGGAACTTCACTCCCCCCAACAGACCTATACATTAAAGTCAAGGTTCCCAGAATATCTTAATTGAGAATAGTGGAAATATTTAAGAGGTGGAGTCTATCAGACGGTTTTAGAACACTGAAAACATTCCCTTAAAACTGTGGGAGCTCTTGCATCCTTCTTCCCTCCCACCCTTCTCTCTCCTGACATGAGGGAGTCAGCATCTCCTGCCATCATGCACTGGCAGCCAGAGTCTAAACTGTAATGGGGCCTAATGACCATAAGCTGAAGCCACCCAAAGTATGAGCCAAAATAGACTTTTTTGATTTGTACATTGGTGATTAATTTGGATGTTTCAGTATAGTAACAGAATGTTGACTAATACACTCAGTTTTCTACTAAGAAATCCTCCACATATAACACAAACAGATAACATATAAATTTACATTTGGAAGAAAGTACTTTCCCACCAGCATATTATCAGTATCAAGATATATATGTTACAATAACTAAAAAGCAGTATTCATTTGTGTTATTAATTTATTTGGGGTTACTTGGATAACTGTACAGTGCCAAAACTGTGCGTTTCTATTAAAATCAATCAGTCTCATAGTTTTAAACCCTCAGAGTAAGTATTATCATTCAAGTGTAAGACAATGTGTTTCACCAGTCCTAAAGTACTAACATCTTTATTATTCTTTATAATATGTCACTACTGAGAGGGGGAAGAAAGTGGGGTTGGTGAGCCACAATGTCTTTAGCTCCTCTTAACTATGCTGTTCAAAAGCATTGAGAACCCATCATTCAAACAGATGCCTGCACCTTTATCCATCTCTATATTCTCATTACCTGATGTGTGAAGGGCATTTCATAAATGTCTATCGATGACCTGAATGAACAGTTGCGTAAAAATCAAAACAGTAACAGTAGTATAAAAAGTCAAGCTCACAACCCCTCTGTCCATCACAATGACATATTAAATTGAGATTATTGTGTGACTCTTTGTGTTCCCTAAAGTTAAAGCAAAAATTGCAATGTTCTCTTACTTCCCTTTAATGCTGCATTTGGAAGGGTGCCATGACAATCCCTCCGGTTCCTTCCTGTCATCTCCTTCAGAAGAGCCAACTCATTTGGACACTCAGGGGGCTAGTTTGGCAGCTGTCGAGCTCAGGATTATGAATCTTGAGCCCTGGCATCTGCAGCTGGAGTGAGGCTCATCTTCAGTATCTGCCCTGGCTGAACTCCAAGGGCCAGGGCTGCCAGCATAGGGCCACCCATTCCCAGACTTCCAGAACCTCCTGGTGGCTACTTTCCTTCAGCCAACCTTGATAAAAGGAAATCCACCTTATTCTCAGGCCTTCGGCCAGGTCACAATGAAGCTGCCTGCCCGAGGACTGAATCAGAAGCTCTGGAGGTGACAAATCTTCTCTGTGAGAGTTTAAAGCTAAGACTGACAAAGTCATGGCAGAGACAAGTGTTCTTGTCTGTCCTGTTGTTGCCAACACGTAGGTCTGACAACAACCTCTCTGGGTCAAGGAATGGAGTAAAGAAAGCTCTTCAGCAAATTATTGAGAGTGTTTGGCTTCCCTTTTATTCCACGACTAGTCTGTTTATTTCTACTGCTTACAAAGTGAAGGAGACATTTCAAGGTCTCTGGGTGAATGAATGATCAATCTACGCAGGGCATAATGGCCTCACACCTGAAAGAAGGGGCATAGTGCCAGATTACATTGGCGCCAAGGCCGCTTGCAGCAGAAACTTGAAATCAAAATCCAGAACAATATTCATAAGCAGAACAGTTTCACACTCAGTAAGAAACTGTAACTGTATCTAGTAGTCTGTTTCAATAGTTGTAACCTCTATAGATGAGGAGAAAAACTCTGCATCCACAACTCAGAAAGTGCTACAAATACAAGACCAGAAATGCCCCAAGATTTCACAAGCAAAGTATTGAAAATTCCCCATAAGGCTCACTAATCAGTAAGTGTTACAACGACTCTTTAATGTTATAGGAAACACAGAATTTCTCCAGAATACTTTTTTATACTTGTAATTCAAGTCATACCCTTTTTGGATTCTAGTTTAAGCAAAACTTCATTGCTCTGCTTAAAAGAAGGTTTACTTGCAAAGCTGCAAACAACTTCTTCAGCCTCTCCATATTGATTCAAGGTCAAGGAAGCAAAGGAGATCAAACTGGTATCACTGTACTCCAGGTATTTCTATACCTGGGACCAAATGAATGGATTCTTCCTATGGATGGGTTCAGAAACTAAAACTTGCATGAATTGGAACCAAGAGTAGGAGTTGACTTAGAGAAACTAAGTATACCTCCAGCAAGGAATAGAAAACACTTGAAACCTATCCCTTCAACATGATCACGTAGACTAAATGTTGATAGTATTCATAAATGCATGCACGTGTCTACACACTTCTGAAACTTATAAATCCTTGCACGTATATTTATGTAATTCTCCAGAAAAAGTGTTTTTTAATGTCTTTGCTTCTATACTTCTCATTTCACTAAAACCAAAATGTATTTATTTAATCATGGAACTTCAAAAAGTTTAAAAACTCTCATTATAACTCTGTATCTCACTGAGAACCAATAAAAGTCTCAACTGCTCTGAGCCTCAATTCTGCCATTCATGAAATGAGGAGAGTAATACTCCTTTAGATGGTACTTCTTAAACAGTAAGTTAAATACTTATATTTCATGAACTAGTCATAAATATTGGGAAATATTAATATGAGTATACTCATCGATGACTTATCAGTAATAATTTCAGAACCATAAACTGGTAAATGTTGACCTTGTCTCACTTGCTTCCCTGGCATAGTCCCATATCATACCTGGAATTTGGCCCCATTTACAGCCCTGGTCTATAAAGGCCTTTCAAGCTGTATTGACACCGTCCCATTTCCATGGCCAGCATGGCAGGGAAAAAATACACACTCTAAAATCTTGGATTAGCTTAGAGATCCTGAAACAAGAAATGACCACCTGGGACCCTTCACTCTCAGATTTGTAACCAAGGAATTTTTACCAACTCTTCTCGTGGGGTTTTTAAAATCTGTAATTAAGCAAGTGCTTGATGAAGAAATAATCACTTTTAATTCTCAGCTACTTGACAAAATGCCGCCACCCTCCTTCCTGTTCCTCATCACACAGAGCACTGATGAGCAGGCCCCCAGGGGTTCTGCCTTTGTCAGAACACGGAACACTTGGATTAGTGCTGGTGAAGTTATGACAAAGAATGTGGAAAGAAAGTCAGGTCATGCCAGATAGCCCTGCCATCCCCACTCATCGGTACCCTTACCCACACTCCTCTTTCTCAGATAAAAGACAAGTTTCTGCACTGGGCATACCTTCTTAGGCCCCTTTGAAGCACACAGGGGACATGGGTGGAGAACACAATGGGAAAGGGGAGCCATATACAGCTCCAGTTTCCCTAAGGCTGATTCACACCATAGAAAACATTGGCAAATAGGGATGCGAGACTTCAGAGAGAGAACAAGAGGATGATGAGAGGGAGGCAAGATGTGGGAAGGAAGGAGAAGCAGAAGAAAGGGGCAATAGGGAAAGAAAAGGAAAGACACAGACTCCAACTAGGTAGGTGCATACCTATAATCCCAGTACTGAGTCTGAGGAAGGAGCATTATATGAGTTTGTGCCTAACCTGGGCTGCATACTAAGAGTATGTCTAAAAAAATGCATACATGTTACTCAAGGATGACCCCACCTTAGTCCACTTGCAATATTCAAGAGGGTGCCTACTCCAGTAATCAGATTAGTCACTGACTGTCATCATTGAGCCTTCATCCAGTAACTGATGGAAGCACTTGCAGAGATCCACAACCAAGCACCAAACCGAGCTCCAGGAGTCCAGTCAATGAGAGAGAGGAGGAATTCTATGAGCAAGGGACATTGAGATCATGATGGAAAAACGTACAGAGAAGGCCAGCCAAATTAGTGGAAACTCATCAACTATGGACCAATAGCTATGGAGTCCTAATGGGACTGGACTTAGGCCCTCTGGATAGGCAAGACATTTGTTTTGTTTGAACTGGTTAGGGGACCCTCAGGCAGTGGGATCGGGAGCCATCCCTGATGAATGAGCGGCTTTTTGGAGCCAAGTGCCTATGGTGGGACACCTTGAGCAGCCTTGGTAAAGTGGGGAGGGCCTTGGACCTGCCTCTACTGAATGTACCAGGCTTTGCTAAGACTCCCCATGGAGACCTTGTATTGGAGGAGGTGGGAATGGGGGGAGAAGGCTGGGGGGCAGGAAGAGGGAGGAGAGGGTAATCTGTGGTTGGTATATAAAATGAATAGAAACTTCTTAACAATAAAAAAAATGCTTAAAGTGTTACTCTTTATGACAGGGCACAGGTAGCCACTGACTTCAAAATTACTGCTCCAAAGCAAGGGGTTTATTCCAGAAACTTCTGCTTGTTCTTTAATGTGGACTTAAGCTACTTGTATTACACAAAATAGATTTCAACATTAATTTCATCTACATAATTGATAATACAAAATCAGAATGATAGATTTTTCAGTAGCTGTGAAATCAGCATTTTAATTGTTAAATAATGTACATGAGTTTTACTATAGATGTCAAGCAGCTAAACATTGGAGTTGGCAGTCACAAATCAATCCATAAAGTTTTGTTTCATGGTGCTTCCTGCTCAGCCCAGGCAAATGTAGTTGTGAAAAACAAGAAAGAGTCCCCAGAAATGTGGCATTGTATTTACAAATATCCCATTTGGAATTGTGGTGTATTATAATCACTAGATCTCTTTTTTTTAACCATAGATCTATTTCTATTTTTTAATGGCATGTCCCCCAACACACACACACACAGACACACACACAGAGAGAGACACTCATGGCACATGTTGTCAAAGCCTTAGATCAACACTTCTTTTAAAAGACTTCACTTTCTTTCCTTCACAAAGACTTGAGAAAAGAAAAGTCTTCACATCACTGAACCTTGACCCTGCGTAGCACAAGGGAGTAGTAGATGAAGGTCCTGAAAGAATCAGCTGCCTCCAGGCCTCCTGAAACCCCACTCTAAACACTTGAGAGAGAAACAGGCTGGTAAAATACAAGCTTGAGTAAGTGAAGGGTGAGTTCTGTTGATCTGGATCACCCACAGCTAGTCGGCTCACACAGGTGGTGGAGAACTGTTTCTACCAGTCTCCTCCAGAGAGCTGGAAAGTGACTCCTTATCAACAGTTCTCAGGGTAGCGGGAATACTAAAAGCGTTTTTCAGGTATTTCCTCCATTGAATTCCAGCAACTGCCTTATGAAAAGAGAATATTAATATCATTTCTGTCTTAACAATGAGGAAAAAGGCAAACCTGAGAGATGAACGCCACATAACCAAACACAACTCATGCCCTTGGCATGTTAAGTTTTAATCTAAAAGTCTACATTGCTTTTATATTGTTGTTGTTATTGTTTTAAATACAGATATAAGTGTGCAAGTGTTTATTTAATTGTAATTTGTTTCCCGGGTAAAGTGACAGCAAAATTAATAATATAAAGATGCTAAGTCACAATTATGTAAGAACTGTTCACCTGAAGGAAGCATAGGCCATGATTTAATAGTGGTTTCCTGGGAAGTGTCTACAGCTGCAATCCAAAACAGTGGAAGGGCAGCAGGTAACCAGCAAAACGAGACCGCATAAAGCAGCCTGGCAAAACATGAGGACCCTTTTCAGAGTGTATTCTTGATTCCATCATTAATCAGCTTATCTCCCCTTTCCCTATTGACTGGCTGTCCACTTCAATAGAACACTCTAGCTCTCCTCAGAGCTCTCCCACTCAGCCTTTAAATGAGCTAACTGCCTAGCCACAAGGCAGCTAGCAATTTATGCCAAACAAATCATGAGGCAGGAGGCTGCGAGGAAAGACTGCTTACTCCCCCCTTCTGCTGTCCTGTGAGAAGGGAGAGGGTGACAAATGTTGGTGAGTTTGTAAACTGTACTAATTTACAAGCCTGCTGTTATCTTTCTAATGTAACATTCCCTCGAGGGGAGCCGAGGAGTGATCCAGTAACAGCTTTCAGCTCCAATCAATAGCTGGAAGATTATAAAGCATGGGTACCTGTTTAATACAGAACTATCCTGATTTTGCACCATTCGAAGAGCTATTGGAAGGGTCCATGATATGAGTGATTTTGATGTTAAGATAAAGAAATTAAACATGAATTAAAAAGTTGCCTCCCCTCTGCATAGCAAGACAGTTGTATAGCTTGATCTGCTTAAGGGGCCCCCTGGCAGTAGGATCAGAATCCATTCCTGGTGCATGAGCAGGCTTTTTGGAGCCCATTAGCTATGATGGGACACCTCGTACAGCCTTGAGGCAGGAGGAGGGGCTTGGTCCTGCCTCTACTAAATGTACCTCCCCATGGGAGGCCTTACCTTCTTGTAGGAGGGAATAGGGGGCTGGAGGGGTGGGGGAAGGGAAGAGAGGAATCCTTGATTATTATATAAAATGAATAAAAAAATTTTCTTAATAAAAAAAAATAAGAAAAATGAAGTTGATTCCCAAGCTTTACTGTGAAAATGACAGCATGATTAGAACCAGCATTTACACAGATTGTTAAAGTTCAAGGAATGCACCAGGATGATTCCACAGTTTCTGAAGTTCACTGCTCTCATGACAGATACCATGACAAAAGTTCTGGTCTACACCCTGCATGTTTTTACTCATAATAGTCTTCTTTTCACTCTCAAACTCTTGGTCTTTAAACGATGTTTTATATTCTAGTAAATTACATAATTCTGCAAGTCAGAAATCTAAGGTGTCCCCTCCATATAGTCCATAGTCAAACTCAGTTATTTCTCACCTGAACTGTTACAGTAACTACAGTTGGCCTCTTGGCATCTTCTGCCTTCATCCCACTCCACTTCTACATGAATTTTCCAGAATGGATATTGAAATCTATTCATCCCATGTGCATATGCCCATGGAATACACACATTTAAACCTTTAAAGGATCTGCCCAAACCTTCATGGGCTGCAAGTGACACAGCCTGAGCTGTCTAACACTTATTTCCCACTTAACCTTTACCTACCAACTAAATTACCACACTAGCATTTGTTGAGATCCCTCAACTGTTCTACACACTCTGTGACAAAATGACCCCCACTCTTCCCAGATGGCTGTCATTGTTACCACTGCCTTTACTACTAGTGCCAAATACTCTGCCAGCTCTCATCTCAAACATCATCTCCTGAGGGGAAAAAAAAGGCTTGATTCCTTTGAACAGTCCTTTTCTTCCTGTTCAAGTCAAATGTCTTTGCTATAGGTCTTCATAGAATAATGTTTACTGCCTCACTGCCCTGTGCTTGGTGAAATCGTTTACCAGCTCATTACATATCTTCAGCTCTGAGTCTAGAAAGTAAAGTATAGTACACAAAGCTGTTTAGCTAAGTTTATCTTAACTAAACAGTTGCATAAACACCAAAATTCACACCAAACATCTGTTTCTTTCCATTTCATTTTCCTAGGTGCCACTTAAAGGACATAGCATCCATATTTGTAAACAATGTGAGTAAAAAGATTATGTCCCCTATTCTTTCAATTTCATGTCACCAGATGGGTGAAAGGGCCAATGTTCAGACGTGTCTTTACACCTTTAGTCCTCAGCAAAACATTTTGCTGCCTCCCATATTAACAAAGAAAACTATTGTACATTGCCACCTGATGTTGTGATGGACTTTTTTTCATCCTAGCCAGAGAAAAGGAGGTAAAAATCTTTGCAACTATAGTTGTACAATTCGGAAAATGCACTAGGAATATTGAATACACACTAAAGCATGTAATTTTGTAGCAAGAAAAATTATATTTTAGTAATATTACTTTTCAAAATTAGCAGAACTTTCTCAGGGATGTTATACAACATAAGCTGGAAAGCACATCTAAAATATGAAGTATGTGAACATTATCCATCAAGATTAACAACTGTTCTTTTCCTAGGTTGTTCTAATCATTCCTGCCACTCCTCTCTCATCAGCTCCTCACATATCTCCCACTCCAAATCCATGATATCTTCTTAATTGTTTTTGTACTGACAAGTATGTATTTATATACGTGTGCACACATGTATATAGAACCCACAGAGTCCATTTAACATTGCTCATACATGCATGCATTCATGCCTGGTTACTAGGGATTGGACAACCTTTTCCAGAGCTTATCCCTTCTCTCTCTCAGCAGCCATTGACTCTTTAACTCTTCATTTAGTGGTGGAAACAAGTGGCATTTCCCCTGTCTGTGCTGCTCTTAGATAGTGTTTCCTAGACATGACAGAAAAAACACACACATGGAGTCTCAACAATATGGTTGTCTGAATAAGACCAACAATGACAACATACAGTCTCACTATGTGGCTATTGGTTGGGCTAAAACTCACTTTGTGAACTAGATTGGCCTCTGATGGACAGAGATCGGCCTGCCTTTACTTCCCAAGGCTGGGATTAAAGGTATGTGCCACCACATGATCAGTTATACTTTTTGTTTTTGTTTTTGTTTTTGTTTTGTTTTTTGAGCAGGGTTTCTCTGTGTAGCTTTACACATTTCCTGGAACTCACTCTGTATCCCAGGATGGCCTCAAACTCACAGAGATCCACCTGGCTGTGCCTCATGAGTGCTGGGATTAGAGGCGTGTGCCACCACTGCCAGGCCCAATTAGTTATTCTTAAAATACATCCTCAGACTATGTGAATCAAAATCATAAAGTGATGCTGTAAGAATTCAGATGCCACGGCTGAGGAGATGGCTCAGTGGGTAACAGCACTTAGTCCGCAAGCATGAGAATCTGAGTTCAAATCCCCAGTTCCCACATAAAAAGCTGAGTATGGCTAATTCCTGCAACCCTGACAATAGGGGGAAGACACAGCAGATCCTGATAACTCAATAACTAGCCAGTCTAGCCAAAAAATGGCAAGCTTCTGGTTCAATGAGTGACCCTGTCCTGAGGCAATCAGGAAGAGAGCCACCAGGAAGATACCCTGTATTCTGCTCTAGACTCCATGTGTGTTCACCAGACACACACACACAGTGTTGATGCCCTAGCCCATTTTTGGACCTACTTAATCAAATGATTGGAATGAGTTTCCATAAATCTACAATTTTTTATTTGGAAGGGACTATACGATGCTTGGGATACAGAGACACCAACAAACTTTTCAAAGTTTAATTTCTAGTAAATAATAAGTCTTGTAATTGAGAACAAACCAACCTTGAGCACTCAACTTATAGCTATTGAGTGCGCATTGTAAGTAAAGCTTTATTGTAAACTTAATGGGCATAAGCTTTCTAAAACTAAACATGAAATCTGGTGCATCTCCCTGATTTCCTAATATAGAAAATGTGATTTTAAAATTATTTTCTTTGGATTCTTTCTTCTGAGAATCTCTGATTAATGATCAAAGAATCCATAGGCATTCTAGCGCTTCATGGCTTACAAACAGCTGTCTTGCCCACTTGGGTTACTCTGAGGTAAATTATAGATAAACACTAAAGATCTAGCACTAGAGAGGAGAGTAAGAAAAGCCTTCAAAGATCCAGAAGGTTGTTAATACTGAAAATGAGGTGAAGTCATTAAGAAAGTTTCAAAGGCCAAGCAATTCCTGGAGGTCTGAACAAGGGTGGGAGTTGGAATCCAGCAGGTAAGGATACATATGGAAAGAACCAGCACCAGGAGCAGGTTCTGAACCTCACGTTTACTTGACAGCAGGAAATGATGATCCTATGGCACAAAGTGAAGTCAGAAATATAATCTAAAAGTTTGTGAAGTGAAATTTAATTTTTTAATCCATTATGCATCCAGTATTTCACTAGGAATTCTCCCTTCATCTGTCAAGGCAATTCTGCAGCAGGGCATTGAGATGGTGCTCTAATTTGACAAGCTAAAACAGAATACAATAGACTGAATGGTTTAAACAGGAGATGTGTATTGCTTACAGTTCTGGAGGCCAAACATTCCAAAGTCTAGTCACCATCAGATTTTCTGTTTGTGAGGATCTGTGTCTTGGTTTCTTGGTTATTACCTCACAGACACTCATGGAGCAGAGAACAGACCAGTGTAATAATTCCATTCACGAAGGCTCCACCCTCTTGACTTAACTGCCTCCCAAATACTCAAACTCCAATTACCAACACATTGGGATTTCAGCATGTGAAGTGTTAGGATGGATTGTAACAAACATTCTGTACATAGCGCTAAAGGGTCACAAAGTCTGTGGGTTCTCTGATGTGCACTGTTTTCCATCATAACTTTCCATCCTGGACCAAGTACCAGCAATGACTAATAGACAGGAGCTGGCTGTAGCTTCTAACTGAGCCTTCTAGGGTTGCCTAACAATGAAATCATTTTAGTGACCTTTGGATGAAAGGAAATACAATAATAAATATACAAATGGATGAATAAATGAATCAAAACAAGTAAAATATTATTCTGTATTCAAGGGAACATACTAACAGAATGAAAGTTGACCTGAATATTGCCATCCTAAAAAGCAAAGTATGTCATGAAAAAAAATATATAGCTCTACAAAGCTTCAAAAGAGAAAAATATTGCTTGAAAATAATAAAGGCCTTATGTTGAATGAGGAATCTGGGATGGATTCATGCACTTCACAAAAAATTATCAAAATGTACATTTGAGAGAAAATTGAAGAAGCATCAAATGTTTGCCTCAAGCGAGAAAACAGGAATGCTCATGGTTGAGTTCTAAATTCTGAGTCTTTTCAGGCTGCATGGATGGAATAGCTTTAACAGAGCAGAGCCTGAGTGACGGCTATAGAATACTGGGGGCAATGGTGACACTCTTCATGGCAGCTGATACATGATGGTGTCAGATGACTTAGACCTCAGTGGCAGCAGAATGGTATCCACGTGTGTGTGTGTGTGTGTGTGTGTGTGTGTGTGTGTGTGTGTGTGTGTGTGAGAGAGAGAGAGAGAGAGAGAGAGAGAGAGAGAGAGAGAGAGAGAGAGAGAGAAGAGGCTTGTGGGTCTGAATCTGTGTGGTAAGGTAGAAAACAGATATATACTAGGAGGTAGCGTCTTTTATATCCCTTCCCTCGGTATAACAGTAAATATGAAAGCGAAGAGTTTCTAGGTTTGGTTTGGGTACATGGTATGAGCAAGAACAGGAAAAACAGAAAACAAGTCAGGGAATAGTTAAGAAGAAAATGAAACAACACTCTAAGAAAGTTCAATTGTTTTATGATATTTATAATGGCAGAAGCCAACCAACTCATGCCCTGGAACTTGTACAAGACATGAGATGATAACAGTGAGTGTGCATCGTGAGTGGAGGTAGAGAGGCTGTGGGACCTCATGCATGTTACTTCATTTTTCTGCGTCTCTGTTTCACTAACTTTAAGAGGGGGCAAATGCCGGGAGGTGGTGGCACTCGCCTTTAATCCCAGCACTTGGGAGGCAGAGGCAGGCAGATCTTTGTTAGTTCGAGGCCAGCCTGGTCTACAGAGTAAGATCCGGGAAAAGCACAAAGCTACACAAAGAAACCCTGTCTCGAAAAAGAGAGAGAGAGAGAGAGAGAGAGAGAGAGAGAGAGAGAGAGAGAGACGGCAAATACAGAACTCTTGGGACATGTTCCAGTTACCAGTTTCCTCCTTGTCACTTACTCTCTACAGATAGAGTTGAGCCATTTAAATCACTTTTTTTGCCAGGTGGCAGAAGCAAAGCTTCATCATTAAAGGTCACTGAAGACACTAGAGGAAGAAGGGACTTCCAGCCTAGATTTAACCTGTGGTACTCAGTGGGTCTCTCCAATGCCATCTTCCCAGTATCCAATCATAGGGGAATGGCTATTCTTATAAACAATACCCTGTACTCCCAGCACTTTCCAGGAAGCAATGCAGCCAGATCTGAGGCACAACACATCCTCTGAAAAGTCTCTGGGGGATGAACTTCGCAGGCATCTTTTCCGCTAAACAGTGGGCCACAGTTACACCCTTTCCAATGCAGTTTCAGGCCTTAAACCTGAGTTAGAGGTACAATAAATTTTCTAATTTATTTCCTTTTTTTATTTCCTCTGTCTCGACTTGAGGGTAACTTGTTATTCCTATATATTTTAGTGTTCTCTGCATTTCTTGTTAGCTAACTCTGCATCAAATTACTATGTCATTTTTGTCTTGTGGTTGGATCTTGTCTATCATAGCAAAACCAATAGAATTCTACTTTTTAGGTACAAAACAATGTTATGTAGCTGGGTGGTGGTAGCACCTACCTTTAATCCCAGCATTCAAGAGGCAGAGCCAGGCAGATCTCTGTTTGTTCAAGGCCAGCCTGGTCTACAGAGAGAGATCCAGGACAGGCACCAAAACTACACAGAGAAACCCTGTCTCAAAAAACCAAAATAAAAAAATTAAAAAAAAAAAAAAACAGTGTCATGTACCGGGGAAGCATTTTTATTAGTGTATATTAATCTTTAGAAGGGCCCAAAGAAAACAAGAGAAAGAAATGACTATAGTTTTAGATCTAATATCATACGAAAAACATCCTTATCCTGGTAGCCTTAGGAAAAGAAAATCTACATTTTTAAAGTTTTGTTTTCATTTAACCATTAACTATATTCTCATACAATAAAACCAGTTTCACATCATTCTTGGTAAGGCCCAAGGTTTTATAAATATTTTTAAATGAATATGCAATGAAAGCTTGTATGATTTTAATTCATGGCTAATCATAGCCCACAGTAAATGATAGATGAAACTTGAGCTCATGAATATCTCCTTATTCCCAAATCAGATATTTCTACTTAAATGGTTGCCCCAGGATAAGATTAAAATATGTAAGTTGTTCCTTTCAATATTCTTTCTTGTATATCCTTTAGTTTGATGCTCATGATAACTTATTAGGTTTCTTAGAGAAATTACTTCACTGTCCTTTCTGAGGTACAGAAACATAGGTCAGACACATTCCCACAGTGAAGATGTATAAGTATGAGAACAGATCTGAGATCTCCCATCTCTTAGTCAAAGCTTTTTCTGTTCACTCTATTCACTCCCCAACAGTAATGGACAAAACTGTCCCAGAATAAAATGAACCTTGAATTTTCTCTCGCTGTATAATACTTAGAACACCTTTAAAATAACCACGCCTGTCGCTGGCTGGATACACAGACCATGAGCCTTTATCAACACTGTCACCCCTCTACTACAGAACCTGTATTCTGTCAGTGCTGTAGCTGCCCCATTTCTGCAATGGGGAGCTATGACGACTCTTCTCTGCCTACTGTGGTGAAGATAACTAGGGCAGTCACATAGCACTGGTTTTCTACATTTATTCATCTGTAAATCATTAACAACATATCAGAAATCAAAGAGCTAACTATCTTCCTCCTCTAAACATCTGATCCTAAGTGGCCAAATCACTCCAGACCTTCACTTATTCACCCACCAAATGCAGTATTGTACTGAATACTATAGTAAATTCCTACCAGTCCTAACATTTGGAATGACTCCAGAGTTTTGACATCATCTTAAGGTTATTTTAGAAAGCAGCTCATTAAAATCACCACTGAACTTTTGAAATTATATTCTACTCAGTAGGAACCTGGATTCCAAGGGAGTAGATTGGCCAAAGAATCTACAGTTCTGAAGGGCCTATTCCCAAGATACTTGGCCAGTGCAGCGTATTATTGGGCACAGCCATGTCTTGTATGCATGACACAACTCCTAAAAGCTTTCAGGAACCCGTTATTTGTCTATTTGTTACTCAATAACAAACTGCAGTTTTTTCAGTTTTGGGTTTTGCACATGAAAAACTTAACTTCAACTCTGCATTGAGAACTGATAGCCACATTATATTATGAAATTTAGAACTGACAGATCCTCAGTGCTTGAAAGAGCCAGACGACAGGAACCGTACTGTGACAGCTGACAGACTTTTCAAAGCTTGAAAAGCAAAAGCCAGAACATATGCTGAAGAGCCCAGCTCAGAAACAAACACTACAGAAAGATTTACCAGGAAACCATCTATCGCTGCAGCCTCAGCTTTGAAAGATTTGAGCTTCACAGACCTCATCTTTGCTTCTTACCATCGAATATTTAGGCTAAAGGCATGGGCGTCTATTCAAATTCTGCCAGAACAACAAGCTAAGAGACCATGGCCTGCTTAATTAATTTTCAGCCACACATCTGAAACAAGAAGGCCAACTAAAGAATATATGTTCTGAAAGTATATTAGTTTATGTAAAGTTAAGAAAGTAAAAGATCATTGTATTTGTATTTTTTGTTATCAGAGCTACAGATAATAAATCCAGTTCGTGCAATGGCCACAATATCATCACCATTCTACTTAAAAAATAAAGTCCGTTCAAAATGTAGTGTTCTAGTGGCAGACAAAACCCTGAGCAACCTAGGTAATATAGTGCTTATATATTTTAGAAAATAGGAGGATTGTGTATAGAATTAATAGCAAATACATGTCACACAATGTTCACCATATTCAAAAGAATGCACCCTACTTAATGTTTACAGCATCCAGAGTAGGCAGAGGAAATTTCTGAATCACAGAGAGGCTAGTGCTCTTGCCATGCCCCCCAAAATAGAGTGAATCCTAACTGGACATCACTTGCTTGAACCCAGTTCCTGTTGTGATTCAGTGTGGATTATAACATGGGGACAGCTGTGTCCTTCCCCTCACCTGCATCTATCTCTCTCATTACACCGCTGGTGTTAGATAAACAGTGAATCGAATTGCAACAGCTTTGGCCAAATCCACCTCTCTGCTAATCTTCAGGTCCACATTCGCTACACAGCTAGGAAACCCAATCCTCAGATTCCAAACTGCAGAAGGCAGACCCCAAGCCTGTGACCTTCATGGTCACAATATCTGGCATCTTCCCAAATGAACAAAGTTCAAAAACTCCCTACCAGGAGTTTTACAAAGCAGTAAGTCTTCAGTTTTCCAGAGAAACTATAAAAAAAAAGACACTCAAATGCCTGATACTTCTGGTAAGTACACTGTGGGCATCAGGGGCTCATAGACAGAAGGGACCAGTGCTGCCAGGGGTAACTGATAGACTCGGAATGCAAGAGTGACCCCACGTAAGCCCATGCCAGACACCAAAGAAAGCCCTGCTTCTTGGTCCTCTTCAAGTTCCACAGGCCAGACCTCAAACTTCTGCCCAAGTCTGAGTCGGTGAGACTAAGTATACAAAATGACATAAACAATCAAACAAACAAACAAACAAAACATTGTTGAGAATGTTGCTGCCTGCATGACATTATAAAAACATTGCTGACTTTATAGCTCACTGAATTGATACAAAGCTATAATGGATATGGAGAGATAGCTCTGCTCATGTTTCTTCCCCATGAGAGAAGTCCTCAGCTTTGACTAGTGTGGCTGCGTAAGAAGTATTTCTGACCAGATCATCTCCCTTTCCAGTGAGGTCTGGGACACGGGATCATACTCAAAAGTGTGCAGCTAGAATGTGAAGCAAAAGCTCCCAGAATAGAGCCACGTCCATTTGAGCTTCCCTGCCCTGAGTCCAGCATCTGTTCATCTGATTTTACCAGGCTTCAGTATTAACTGCAGGACTCATATGTATCCACTCACTCACCTTTACTCTTATCATTGCACTGTTCATTTTAGCAGCTTAATAGTGGACCTTTCATAGTGAAATAGTCAAATCCAAGTCTCCTTGCTAACTTCAGATCCACACAGGCCTTTGTGGACTGCCTCAACTTAGTTCAGATAACCACTGTTTGTATCAAGACCTTTATTACCAAGGTCTCTGCTTGGGCACTTGGTGAAAGTTAATATTGGCAGACTGGATATTAACTGATGAACCCCCCCATGGCTGTTTAAGTCTGTCATAGATGATAGTTACTAGATTATTCCTTCTCAGTTGTCTCAGAGGGGGGAATTATTATGCTGAAGAATTTATGTCATTTGTAGTAGGCGGGGAGGGGCCCTCAAAGCTTCTTCATTAAGATTGGTTTTTCATATCTTATGTCACCAAATAAAACCTCCAGTTCCAGGAATAGGCTACATCTTGTCAATTCATAGCCAAAGGAGTCCCATAGACACCAGCAAACACAACAGGAAATTGCCAAGGCCATTGGTTGCTGCCCACAATGTGATGCTCTCCAAGGTCTTATTGCTGAAGACACAACCTAGTTATGTCATAGAACATGGAGCAATCAAGCTGGTAGCCAACTATAAGCTTCAACCCTACGAAATAGCATTTGTGGTACTAGAAGTTACTTTGCATGCTACTGGAGGAGCAAATAACATTATCACCCAGTTACAAATCCTGTGACCCATTACATCAGCCTACCAGCAATATACACTCATACAATGGTGGCTCAACTATTATGAGAGTAACCAGCCCTTTCTTGATTGGATTCAAGGACCACACTCTATGAGATGAAATCTGAATCTGACACTGCTGAAGTGAATAAGAGCCTGAGACTAAGACCCTAGGGCAAACCTACTGCTGTTATTCTGCTAAAGGAACACAGCAATAAAATGACTCCTAATGATAGATTGCTCTACCCATGTATCAGAGCGCTTCTAAACCCTCATCAGAAAAGCTGCTTCTTGCAGTAAATGGGAACTAACACAGAGACCCACAACTGAACAACATGAGGGCAGTGAGAGGCATTGGGACACTCAGTCCTAAATGGGATGTCTTTCTTAAACCCTCAAGGTTCAGAAATTTCTGCCAAAGAGGAAGCAGACATACTGAAAGAACCCATGGTGAAGGCTGATTCCGAGAAAACGCCATCATGTAGATACAACAGGATTGATAAGCATATGAATGCACAGAGACTATGACAGCACACACAAGACCTGCACAGTTTCAAACCAGGCAAGATCCCAGCATGGAGAGGGAGGCGTGGACCCACAGTTCCATGTCTAACCAGGAAGTTGTTTGCAATTGATACCAACTCCCTGAGCAAGGGAAAACCAGTTTTCTATGATGGAGTGTTACTGAGTATAGCTTTTTGTTTGATTTTGTTTGTTTTGTATTACTACTTTATTCTTTGTTATTGTTTATTTTGATTTTGGGGGTTATTCTGATTTTTTGTTGGTAGTCTCTTTTCTGAGAGAGATGGAGAAAGAAGGAATTGAAGATGAGTGGGTGGGGAGAATCTAGGAGAAGATAGGGGAAGGAGAAGGACATAATCAAAATACATTGTATGAAAACATTTTAATTTAAAAAATCAATGAGAATGAATGGTATTTCATACTTAGTGTGTGAATCAAAAGGAATGCTTTGGTACAGCTCAGGGTTACTGCCTGTCAAACAGAAGTAATCCTAGCCCAGGCATCTGTGGTGCTTCATCTTATTTGAAATTACCTCTCCTGGGTTTATACTGGGCACCCAGTTCTAACCTAGCCATTATTTGTTCATACCTTCTTTCAACTAATATGTTTCCCTTTCACAGGTCCCAATTTATCCCTCCAAATAAGTTTGGGGAAGAAGTTGGAGCAAGAAAACATGAAATATATCATAGATCCTTGCTCATAATGGCTCCCCAAAATAGTGTATTTACTGACAGCTTGTGTGCTGGCACATTAATACACAATTATCAATATCTATGCAAGCATAAATTCACTGTGCTATAATTGCCCCAAAAGAAGAGAAAAGATGTTCCAATAAGAATGAGCAAAATGAGATTCTATTTTCAAATTGAAAAGGACTTTCTACAGCAGAAATTTCAAAATCAGTGCATTTTATATTGAATCCCCTCCGTTCTGCATTTGTTGTAGTTTTTGTTAACTTCACACAAGACTGTTTATGCCTATAGGATAGGCAAAAACACTTTTGAAAGTCAGGGAAAGAAAACGGGGAGATTGATAAGCCATAAAGTCTTAAACTACTCCAAATATCCTCCTCCAACCAACATAAAATCTGTCAACTCCAGTTATTTTTTCTCACTGAAATAAAGCAGTCAGCCATGATGTGACCAATTTCCCCCTCTGATTTGGCCCTTTTGCTTGATACCTAATTGGCTAGTGGTGGGAACTAGTTGACACATATGATAATGAAAGTAAAATGATCAGCAAGCCCCAGGGATATCCTTTCAAAGTGAAGTTGACAGGATGTAAATAAGGCACTTGTAGTAATTATACCCTCTGTACGTTAAGAATTTTGTGGTTTAAAGTATTTTCATATGCACACATATATATGCTAAATACGTATATAACCTACATGTGCTATATACATTTGATATTATATTATATTCATTGTGGTAGGGAAACAGGCTAAGAATTTTGTTGTTTCACTACCTCTTTTTACTTACTATGTGAAGCACAGTTATTAAATAGGTAAATCCAACCATGAGAAGAGGCGATTGCTTTTTTCTAGTGTTGTTGCCCAACCTTGTGCCAAGGTAAGTGTTCTCAAAGTTTAAGACAATCCACAACCATGTAAAGGGCTTGGAATTGCTGATTGCTACCACCTCCTGAGTCTTCAGCTCTGGGGTGAGACCCAAAGGTTGCATTTCTGATTTTAAGAACATATTGGAAGTACTCATGATAGATGTTTCCTTTGTCTTCATTGATCCCAGAGGAAACCCTAAGGAGAACCCAAGGCACTTTGTGACTACTGCCCTAAATTATAATGACAATCTTAATTCACAAATTAGAAATGTTATTACAGAACACTAAAGAAAAAACTGAGCAGCAGAATATAGACTGATTTCCCATATGTGTTGATCAGCATAACTAATATGGTGCAAAAAGCTTTATTACTGAAAGTGAGCCACAGATTCAATGTAATCCCCATGAAAACTTTTATGACATTTTTGACAGAAACAGAAAGAAATCCAGGAATTCATATTAAACCCAATAGACCCCAAATAGCCAAAGCAATCCAGAACAGAAGAGCAACACCTGATCTCAAATTATACTCCAGCCATAGTAACAAAAGCAGCATAATATTGGCAAAAAAAAAAAAGGACATGTACACCAATGGAATACAGCAGTGGACCCAAAAACAAACTCATGAAACTACTGCTACCTAATTTTCAACAAAGACACCAGAAACATTTAATAGAAAACTGGATGTCTACATGTATAACATTGAAACTGGATCGCTTCCTCATATCCTTTAAAAAATCTAATCAAAATGGTTTGAAGACCTTGATTTAAGCCTTTGAAATAATGAAAGAAACTTCAAAATATAGTCATGACAATGACTTCCTGAATAAGATCTATTAGCTCAGAAAATGATAGCATGAACTGACAGATGAGACCACACGATTTATAAAGCTTCGGCATAGCAAAGGACACAATTAGCAACTGAAGAGCCTGCCCACTGACTCACTGCCAGCTGTATACCTGACAGAGGTTAGAATTCAGATGCTGGACTGGGAATGTCACTCATTTAGTAGAATGCATGCCTAGAAGGCAAGAAGCTCTAGGATTAACCCCCAGGACTATTCCCTAAACCTAGTACATCTATAATCTCTGGAGGTAGAAGCAAGACGATCAGAAATTCAAGGTTATTTTCATCTATATAGGAATTAAAGCCAGGCTGAGCTATGTGAGATCCTTTCTCAAAAGAAGACTATATAGAATATGTAAAGAACACAAAAATTTAAACATCAAAAGCCAAATGACCCAATCAATAAATGGACACAATAATTGGAAAGTTCTCAAAAAAAAAAAAAAAAAAACCACTAAAAAAGGTTTTTTTTTTTTTTTTTAATCCAACATATTGGGTGGGGGAGCCCAGCCTTTTCAGCCACTGGGAATGCAAAACTGCATTGAGATTCTATCTCACTCCAGGAAAAATGGCTGCCAGCAAGAACACTGCAATTGATGGTGAAGATGAGGATGAAAAGGAAATTTTGTGCACTGCAGGTGAGAATGTAAAATCATGTGCCACTGTAAAAATCATAATGGGGTTTCCTTGAAAAAATAAAATTAGAAGCACCAATATGGTGTACATCCAAAGAAATTTAAGTCAAAATACAGCAGATGCCTACATATAGTTTCACAATAGTTAAATGAGCCTAAATTTTCAATAGATTAATAAAGAAAATTTGATATGTTTGTGCATTGAAGTTATAATCAGCCAGAAAGAAGAAATTCTATCAATTGTACAAAAAATGGTGGAACTGAAAACCATCATGTTAAGTAAATTAAGCCAGAATCAGAAAGATGAATGTCAGAAGTTTTATTTCATAGGCAAACTTAATATGAAAACACAAAGACAGGAGGAGGCCTCTATATATGTGTGCATACATGTGCATATGCACACACATGAATACACATACACACATATATGGGGTGGGAGTGGGATTAAATCTTTACCTTGTTGATCTTTACAGTAACAATATCATCAAAGATCTCACTGTTTCACTTAACAAATAGGAAGCTAAGGATCACATATGTTAAGTAAGTTTGTAGAAAAAAATGTTTAAATCCTAACTCTAACACAAATAAAAAATATAATACCTACTTATAGGTTGATATAGAAGAAAAATTAAAGAATATATGCAAAATAGTTGTCACAGGGTTTATAGCTTTGTCTATATACAACAAAACTAGACCTTTTATAGAAGTATATGCTTAGAGAAATATGATAATCACCTAAAAATTACTCTTCTGTGAAAAGTCAAGAAAGGAATTTAGAAAGCAAAGATGCCAACTACATCCTTGTGAGCCTGCTGGTCACTTGACTCTCAATAAACGCCTTCTACATTATGAAACAATTAAGAGATATATAAGACATATGCAACCCTTCCTAACAGAGAAATGGCATTAAAAATCAACTATGGGTCCCTACTTTACTTCTGGCTTCTCACTCTTAGGTGAGCAAATGCACCCTGGACAAATGCATTGTGCTCTGGGGCTGATCAAGAAGAGTACTATTGCTTCCCAGTCACTTCAAACTATTAGAAAATTCTCTCAAGTTGGGAGATGAGAGGGAGAGAGAGACTGGAGGTGAGGGAGATCAGCTTTCATACACATGCATCTCTAATCTAAATAGAAGTGGTTTCTTCCAGACTTTTTTTTAAACTAAAAGATGGCCCTTGATTTCACTTGAACATTCCCCTGACCCTGTAATCTTTCTGATTGCATATATATGCGCTTTTACTAAGTTGCTGACCTCTGTGGGATGAAAACAAGCAATTAATTTTTTTTGTAATCCCAAAAGTGGACTCTCATTCTAAGTCAAAGCAGGAAAATATATTGTGTTCATATAACAATGAAGTTTATACTGCTCTCCAAGTTTCTGTTCAAGGTAAATTAGCCCAAGCTGTCCCCTTGTTCCATGAGGACAAAATATTCTCTCTCCACATGGTACAGATAAATAATCCAGGAGGTTCTGGAAAGAGCCCTGATCCATCAACGTCCAAGGCTCTGAGGCAACAGTAACTCACTTGCTGTCAGTTCCAGAAAGTACAATGCTCCTCCTACCTTCCATCCAGTAGTCTTGAAACTGCCAAAGCTGTCATAAGGTTAAACCTACCATCAACTTGAAACGCACTTTCTCCCATGGCAAATGCACAGCCCTGGGAGATACTTCTCCAGGTTGCTAGCAATCATCCTATGTTGCCTGGCACAGGGGCCATGGAAGGTCCTATACTTTAACCTTGGTGATGACTAAAACAGTGTTCTCTCTGAGGGCCACAACTCCTTAATGACAAACCTACCCTGCCTCACAAAAATAGTTGAAAGGATGGATGCTGGGCTATCTATTCCATGATAGCCAAAGATAAGATCCTGAGGGTGCTGAGGGACCCTGGATGAAACAGGACGGTTCATTTCTTGAAAATGAACTTCCCCAGCTCATTGACTCTGATAGATTACACTTTAGAAGAGTTAGAGAAAAATGCCTTTCCTTCCTTCCCTTCTGTCTCTTTCACTTACAAGACTCTGGCTACAAGGGAAATAATCGATAAATAGAGTTTCCAGCCAAACTTAAGGGGATAAGCTTGTGAAAATGCTATGCTTTGGAGCATTAAGAAGGCTCATTGTGCAGTTTCAGAACCATTTCCATGTCATTAACTCTAACTGCTCCCTCCACCAATGGGACTGACTCTTAGGAGCATCATCAGCATTATTTTCTTCCAGTCTCAGTCATGACTGTAGCCACAGTGACGAGTATGCCACTGTTCACATGTGCAAGACATCAAAACATATGGAATTATTTGCACACCATTTTATTCATGCAAGCTCCATGAAGACAAGGAGTGTGCAAGTCTTGTTCACAATCAAGTCCCAACAACCTGTCAAAATACATGGTTGTTAAGTGTTTGCAAAATAAGTATGGTAAATGTTTCCTTTTATCCTAGAAATCAATGGCTTCTACACTGGATTATTTGCTCCATTTTATAGAGAGAAAAACTGAAAGTTGACAAAACCAGAGTACCCAAACCCAAGGTCACACAGATATTAAGTGGCTGGATCCCATCCAAACTAAGAGCTTCTGACTCTAGATTTAGTATCTGTCCCATGTAAGTGCGAATTTGACACCCACACTGTGGATAAAGTAAGTAACAAGACTAGCATGTCAAAACATAGGAATAACTCTACCACTACAAAAAACAATAAGAAGAAGAAAAGAAAAGAAAACTCTAAGATTCTGAGGTCATACCACAATAAAAATGCAGTGAGAAGTCAAGTTTGAGAGACTGGTCATTATTAATCAAATTATAGATCAGCCCCAATAGCCACATATTTCCTTGTGCTTGCACTCAAGAGACCCTTTTGTAAAACATTCACAGAAAGAGATCGATACCTCTCTGGAGGTAAGTGGCATAAATTATGTCTCAACATATACACCACAGGAGTTTTACTGTGTGTTGTATACAGTAATTGCATTTTATAGATGGCTGTGGAAAGCTTCAGTCTTCATTGATTTTGATCATAAACTAAACGGCGACAAAAAGAAAAGAACAGCACTTTAGATGAAGAAGTCAGCAGGCTGAAGCTGCAAAAGAAAATGAAGATTTGGCATGCTGAACGTGATCAATTCATGGCTCCTGGAAAATGAATGGAGATGTTTCAGGCCTTTCATTAGGAGACAGTCACAGCACTTCACAGGTACGTGTCCATCTAACACTTGGTGGTGGTACTGATCAGCAGGGTGTAAGTGACAAGGAGTCAGTCAGCCTACACCATAGCACTTCCTGATTTTGGGCTCCACATCAGAGTGGCTTGCAAACCATGATAACTGAATGCTTATGTTCTCACTGTTGCATTTAGTGTTTCATGGAGATTTACCACCAAAATCAAAGGCAGGGTGTGATGTAATCTAGGAGTCATCAGTATGTCACTAATGTTTCTGAATTCCAGCCACATATTTTTCAAGCATCACTCTCTTGATTTCCTTCCTTTCTTCATGCCCTTCACAGCAAGCAGCTCTGAAGGGATGTTAATGCAGCAGAACAACTCTTTACCCTTTTTCAAGGCCAATTTTGCAATATGGGCAAAATGATTGGAAATGGAGTCCTGGAAACACTGAAACCATCTGTCAGGGACTCGGTTAAGAAGATCCACACTGTTTTGCAGCCAAGGATGGAAATAAATTATGCCTGGCTGGGAATGTCCAAAGCAAGTTGGATTCCCATTCAAGCTTATTAGGACCAATTACAATTTTTTTCATTATTCATTGCCGTGGTAAAGTCACACATTCAGATGGTAATCAACGGTAAGTTCTACTGCTGGGGAAGAACTGAGATGAGACGTTAGTGTTAGCAAAATTATTTTTTTTTCTAGTAGCAAATGATAACCAGAGCAGGTGTCACTATAATCAACCACCAGCATCTGTCAAAATGTCTGTAGACCAATTTACATTCACAGATGCAATCCATGAAAGGTTCCCATGCATTTTGTAAAAATAACACCGTTAATATTTAATCATAAACTCCAGAAGTATTTGGCTAATATTTATTCATGAAATGTATTGGGTAAAATATTAAAGAACAGAAGGGTGGGGCTGTTGTGATTAAATTATACAGCTGGGATGTCAAGGTTCAGGATACATTGAACACTTTGTCCCCTTCTTCCCTTAAATATTTATTGCCACTTTAAAACTATTGACATCTTAGAGCAAAAACAACAGTGATTCTCGTATTTTATAGCAGAGATTTTTAGAATAGTAAGCATTAGTAGTCGAAATGTTTCCCTAAATGTTGGAATGGAATTAATTTTCACAAGAAACAAAGACACCCCCTAATTGTAACTGTGGTGTCACACGAAATGAATTATCACCACCCCATGCTCAGGAGGTTCTTCTTATGAAGTACCAAGGAGATGAACTGCATGAGAAAACAGCCTGTGTGTCTGCATCATAAGCACTTACTCTACTGCTCATCCCCTTACTCCACTACTAAAACACTGAACTGCATATGAATTGAAAAGTTAGTCCAGTGATTTCCATATTAATTAGATTACCAGTCATACATTCATTCCATTTCTCTTGTGTTTTTAAATTATTATTTAGTTATAATAATTTCCCTTTAAGTAACATTTGTGAAAGCGTGTTTTAACTAACAGAACATATTTGAAAAAAACATAGAATTTGAATGTACAGATTAAGCATATTCCCCAAGAAAATGTTCCAAAGAACAACAATAAGTCAGTCAAAAGCATAGCTTTGGGGGCCGAGGAAGACCACTGTCCTTGGCTTTTCCAAAGTGGATGTAGCAGACTTGGGAAGGAAGCACTAAGATTTAGAATACAGAGAACAAGATGGACTGGGGCTTAATTAAATCAGAGACCAAACACCTAGCAATAGAGTATGAGACAATGTGTTTAACTTATCCCAAAGCTTAATATCCCAAAGCTACTGAGATGCAGTGAAAACCTCTAGACTGAACCATTAATTGGTCTCTGAAATGAGAGCAAATCTGACTTTAAAGGTGAAGAGGAAATATCTATCTAAAGGAACTGAAGGTGTATTAAAACAGTTCACCAAGCCACAATTAATGCTAATACGCTATAAATCTAAGTAATTCAGCCAAGTGAAATACCAAGGCAGAAATCTTGAGCTTCTAAGGTTTCACAGTTGCTTTCAGAGAGGCCAGTATTAGCTACAAGGATATTAACTCCCCACAGCTCAGGGACCCATGAGCAAATCAAACATTCAAATACAGTAATAGTACCACACACTCAAATAGTGGTCCTATTCACAGTGGTCCGGGGATGTTGGAGGCCCTAAATGTAAGAATGGCTTTAATATACAAAGATAGTACCCAGCATCATACACACTCCAGAACTATTTAATCCTTTTTCTCCTTTCATGTTGGGAGTTAGTGGTTTAATGCCCTCTACTAGGCCACCTGAGTTTTCTGAAACTGGAACAGAAGCTCAGTGCTGCCATAAAAATTCAGACCCTCTCAAAGAAGAAGTTCCTCTTCTCTGTGGGAAGGCCTCGTAATTTTGAAAGCGTTCCAAGTACACTCATCTCAGACATTGAAGCTGCCAATCCAAAGAAATTCTAAGGATGGAATCCTGAAGCCCCACCCCATACTTTAGTGTGCTAGATGTTGTGACTCCAAATACAAGGAGCTAAGTAAAACCAGGTTGAAAAGATTGGATCAGAAGCCTCTCCAATCAGAACCAAGACTGAGAAGTTAGGATGGTTTAACAGAGTTAGTTATCTACCATGCAGAAGAACAATTGTTTATTGTGTTATGTTGGAATGAATTTTAACAGCTTTTATTGAGTTCTCACTGTTTTCTAGGAACTTTACATTACAGTGCATAGGACATCTAATTTAACCCTCATAGCTTTTTAAAGGGCCTTCTCTCTATTTTGACCAATTTACAGATGAAGAACTTTGATCAATATGGATTTATTTCATATCCCACAAGAGGAGTAGGTAATTGTTCAATATCAGAGATGCCTATGTGAATGAAGCTTGAGAGAACAAAGTCCTCTGTGAACCTTCAAATACCAAAACAAAATAAATAAAGGGAAAAACAGAAAATAAAAAATGATACATAATATAAAAAGCACAAATAAAATCCACATAATGGAGCGTATGGTGCCACCATAAGTGGCCATAGTTAAAAGAAAGGATCCAAAACTCAGAGATCTGGAGCCTGAGTTGCAAACATTTTTCTCTAAACAAGAATAGATTTATTCTTTTTAGAGAATCACTTAGTCAGTTTATTCTCTAGGGCTGACCAGTCAGTTCAGTTTGTTTTAAATATTAAAAGGGTAAAAAATCTTTACTTTTTGAGACTGATACCACAGTTAGTGGATTATTTACAAACTGATAATCACATTGTAGTGGAAGATAGATATATATGATATATGGCGGCACCGGGATAGCACAAGACAATGGGGGAAAAGAGAAGTTCCAACTGGGCTGTGTCGCATCTTCCTGAAATTTGTATTCAGTGGTAACACTGATAAATAAAGAAGAGGAACTGAGGGGGATTCAGTCATGAGAACAGGGATTATCCCACACCAATGTGTATAATCCTGATGTAATTATTGTATATACAGAGGCTGATGTAACCAGAAGGCACAACCTGACAGATGGTCCCTCAAGGCTCTATATTATCCCTTTTTCCTTTGTCTCTGCATTATTTAACATGATGCCTTGTACAGCCTAGTTTTATGTCAACTTAACACAACCTATAGCCATTTGAGAGGAAGGAAACTCAACTGAGAAAATGCCTCCATAAAATCCAGCTGCAGGGCATTTTCTTAATTAGTGATTGATGGGAGAGTGCCCAGCTTACTGTGGGTGGTGCCATCCCTGGGTTGGTGGTCCTGGATTCTACAAGAAAGCAAGCTGAGCAAGCCAGAAAATAGCACTCCTCCATGGCCTCAGTATCAGCTCCTATACCCAGGTTTCTGTCCTGCTGAAGTTCCTGTCCTGACTTCCTTTGATGATGAACAGTGATATGGAAGTGTAAGCCAAATAAATCCTTGCCTCTCCAACTTGCTTTTTGATCTTGGTGTTTCAACACAGAAAGAAAAACCTTAATTAAGACATACATAAAGAGAGCAGTGAAAAAGATATCTTGATAGAGGGAGACATTATGAGGTAAGGGGGAAACCTGGTACTAGGGAAATTCCCATGAATCCACAAGGATGACCCCACATTAGACTACTAGCAATAGTGGTGAGGGTGCCTGAACTGGCCTACCCTGGTAATCAGATTGGTGACTACCCTGTTATCATAGAGCCTTCATCCAGTAGCTGATGTGGATCTCTACATCCACAGCCAAGCACCAGGCTGAGCTCCAGGAGTTCAGTTAACGAGAAGGAAGAGGGATGGTATGAGCAAAAGGGGTCAAGATCATGATGGGGAAATGTGCAAAGACAACTGAGCCAAGCTCATAGGAACTCACACACTTTAGATCAACAGCTGTTGAATCTGCGTGGGACCAGACTAGACCCTCTGCATATGGGAGACAGCTGTGTAGCTGGATCTGTTTGAGGAGTCCCTGGCAGTGTGATCAGGATCTATTCCTGGTGCATGAGCTGGCTCTCTGGAGTCCATTATATATGGTCAGACACTTTGCTCACCCTTGATGCAGGGGGAGCAGCTTGGTCCTGCCTCAACTGAATGTACTAGGCTTAGCTGCTCCCCCATGGGAGAATTTACCCTTTTGGAGGAGGGGATAAAGGGTAGGTTGCAGCGGGGAGAGGGAGAAAGCAGGGGGGAAGCAGGAGGAGGGATGAAAGGAGGATCTATGGTTGCTATGTAAAATGAATTTTTAAAAAAAGATACCCTTAAAATTCCAAAAGAATAAACTTAAGTTTAAAATTTTAAATAAAGTATGTCAAGGAACCAGAAATTCAAGACACATCTGACAGTGAACTCTGAGTCCCTTCCACCATTTGACACCAACTGTCCTGGAATCTTTGCATCATTATAAATGGGAAAGTTTCCATTATTAACTGAATTTTAAAATTGTATTCTCTTACCTTTCAACTCTGAATAAAGTTACTTGTTCCTAGACAAGCTGGTGGGAAGTTAAATTAAAGGATTTATATTTCAAGGACCCTAAAGAAGTCTTCAATAATGTTATGGTTTGAATCTTAAATGTCTCCAAGTACAGGGCCTTATTTGAAGTGCTTATTCCCTGTGCAGTCGGCACTATTTGGGGGTGGGGGTGGTGTCTGTGGCTGAGCCAACAGATGACTGGGGCAAGCCTTTAAGATGACCACTCTGCTCTTAGTTCTAGCTGCTCTGTTTCCTGGTTCACAGGATGTAAAGAGCTTCTACAACATGCCCCACCTGAATCCCAACCTGCCTTATGTGCCATAGTAAACAGAAACTATGAATAAAAATAAACTTTTACTCCTCTAATTGGTTTCTTGACAGTGTTTTATTCCAGGTGAGTAGAAAGTAACTAGCACCTAGAATGATTAAAGACATGTAGGACTAACTCATAAGGAGTACTCTCCCTGTGTGATTAGAATAGGGTATGTAACAATGGAGCTATCAGCATGGAAGCTGGTAAGATGATGACTGGCTATGAATTGCATACACATTATGCACTAGTAGATTCTATATTTACTCAACAAATACTTACTGAGCAATTATTATGATGGGTACTCTGTGAGGCTTGCAGAGTACAATGGTAAACAAAAACATTAGTGCTTATTCTTCTCTGTATAATGTCTGATCATGCAAAATGTATGTTAAATAAAATATTTAACTAAATATTTTAAATGTTATGCTAAAATAAATGTTTAATAATACACTTAATATGAGCAGGAAATAAAGCATTGGTAACTTCAGTAAATGAGAGCCTCGGTGGGGCTTAAGTAAAGACATCATCTCACCTTAGAAAGGAACAAAAGATGCTACCCAACTGGGTGAGGAATCATGAGCTATCCAGATAAAAATAACTTCATATCCAACATCAAAAAGAGCCCAATGTGTGCCTGGAACTGAAGGGAGATGGCAAGAATACTGGGAATCAGGCTGGAACTACAGAGGATGGTAGGGATAAGTAGGCAAGGGCTAACCCAGCACGTCATGCATGAACTTCATTTTGTCAACCAAGCAGGTGTGTCTATATTACACTATCCTTATAGACGTGAAAACAAAGACTCAGCAAATGTAATGACTCATGTAAGTCACAGAGCTGGTCAGTGGAAGAACATGGTCTTCTTGAAAGGAAGAATTTATCCTTTGAAAGAACATTACTTCCTTCATAGTGATGCCTGCATGTGAGAGAATCTGTCAACAAGCATGACAGGTTATTACAGAAAGAGCAAACTCATTCAACAAGTGAGTATTAGAGGGATAAGGAAGTCAGAACTGACTCCTCCTTCCTCTGCTTCATTCCTTAAAGAGCCTTACTTCCTGCTCTGAACCACACTTGCCCTACATTGGGAACAGCACAGAGCCATTTGGCTGCACAGGGCTGATGGCTGTTTGGCCTTCAGAATAATAGTACTAATGTGCAAGGAGAGAAAAATTTATAGCTTCCAAGACCAATTGTATCATAAGTAAAGATATTTGAGGACCATCTTCTTAATATTTCTCAATTAGTTCAAAAATAAACAAGAAAAGTAATGTTTGTAACAGCACCCCCATCCCACCATGCATGTGTATTTCAGAATCTAAGCAGGAACTCATTTTCTAGGCATTTTACCCTAAAATATCAGGCTAGACATGGAAAACCAGGTAGAATAAAGCTAAGCTCGATAATCAAAGTCAATATTAGATGGACATGAATGACATTGAACCCACAAATGTTTCTGGCAGCTGCCATTCTTGTATTCATGACATTCATTGATTTGAGCTTATCAACCCTGGTTTCCTCTTAATTTAGCAAAGGGTTCCAATCAATACTTGAATCTAAAATGCTTTCATCATGAGAACAGATTTCAATTATTGCCTCCTGTACTCTAACTTTAGTATGTGACTTGAAATATATTAGTTAGAATTTTAAAAATTAGAGTATTTAACAGTATATTTTAAATATTCACCAAAATGTTTCCATCCAAGAAGTTATTTTGAGTTCATGCTTCCCCCATAAACAAAACATCATAACTTGTTCAACCTCTATCCCCACTCACTTTCTGAAAGGAAACAGGACCCCATGGAGCCAGAAGAACAGAGGAATTCTTCCTCTATCCTTCTGCAGAGTGAGGAGAAGTTAGAAGTTCCTCACACACAAACATCTAAAGTTTCCATGACAGGCTAGGGAGATAGCTCAGGTATTGTTTTACCTCAGTAATCTCCACTAAAAGTCACTAAAGGAAAAATTGATGGGTCTTGGCTTCACTTTAGGGACTGGTGTCTGAAGGAATACACTACATGCTCACAATTACCTCACCTATAGATTTGCCTTGGATAAGAAACTTACATATCTCATAAGTGCTTAGATGGTAGTTTCTATATCTAAATATAGCATGATATGGGGAAGGTACAGGTATCCTGAAAAGAGAAAAAGTGCATTTGTGAATTACACAATATTTTCCATACATTAGTAAAGAGGAACCTTTTATTATGGTTAATCTTGATGTTCAAATGGATCAATTTAAGAAATCCCTAAAGCACTAGAGAAACACTGTGGTGTCTGTGATGGCATTCCCAAAGGGGTTTGCCCTACTCTATGGATGAATCCCTCATGAGTAAATGATCTTGTAATGGAGAAAAGAGGTCCATATTAGCAGGTGCTTGAAGTTACATCTCACTCTGGACCTTTCTTGTATTCCCATTTTCTTTGCTTCCTGACCTCATGGAAGAGAACAGCCTCTACCACACACACTATCACCACTATAACATTCTACCTAAGTAAAAGGAGCAAAGCAGCCACAGACTAAACCATCTGAAATCATTAGCCACATAAATCCTTCTCCCTAAAATAGTTTCTGATGTGTAGTTTTCTCACCTCTGTATGTAAGTAACTAACATAACATTACTTTTATGAAAAGAAACAAGAACATTAAATATGTCTACAAATGTCATTTTTCTGTTACTACACTTAAAACATAACAGTGTATTGAAGACTTTTTCCTCTATCATTTTTAGAGAAGTTAAGTTTTATGATATTTATTCAACTAAATCCTGAATAAAACCCTGAAACAACGAATCAGGTGGTTATATTTTGTAAAGTTCAATGGGAAGAGGGAAAATTTTATACTACTCATTGATACAGATTCTGAACTTTCTATCTAAAATGTATTTTAAATGTATTTTTTGTTAAAAAAAAATAAGCTTAGATGATTTGTAGAAATCAAGAAATAAGCCAGAATATATTGACAGCTGCTATCACTGAGTCCTAGGCATTTCCACTGGCCTGAGGGTGGTATCAATCGAAGAAAACTGCAGTAAATACAGCAGCTGAATATTTCAAATATAAAAATAAAGACAGGGATGGAAAGACAGGTAGCAGTTAAGTGAACTTCCTGGCCTTCCTGGTAACCTAAGTTCAGTTCCCAGCAGGTAGCTCACAACCACTTGTAACTCCAGCTCAAGGTGATCCAAGGTCTTTGGCATCCTAAGGCACCTACACTCGTGTGCACATACTCAAAAGCACACAATTTTAAATCATAAAAATAAATACGTTCTTTAAAAGTTCTTTGTTTCTTTGTACCCACTGTTAGAAACTTAACAAGATCTTACAAGGAAGATTTGCTGTGTTTTGTTGAGCCAGTTTAGAAGCACCATGATTGTGGGAGCTCCTCTACACAGAGCTGCATCTCAATGACTGTGGCAACTCTAATACCAGCATCATGCCTGGTACACAGAGGACAGTCAGCAAATTTCTGCAGCCTGCATTTGTTGCAGAGAGAGCAGATGGAGGATCGAAGACTTAATGAAACAGATGGCTCCATAGACAAGGCTGTAAGAGATACTTCAGACATCCTCTCTAGCCTACTTCTTAAATGAAAAAATAAGGAGAGTGTCATTTAGTCTATCTGCATACTATGCTTGCATAGCCATGACTGCAAATTGCCAGTAATTTTCTTGAAATAATAAGAACAAGACAATGAGAGAATAGGAGACCTTTCTTACTTAAAATCATAGACTGATATGACTACTGATAAGATTATGGTTTACACATAATATATATGCATATATAAAATTACAGCCCTCCAAAAACATCAGGTACCATGGTTTTGTGTGAGTTTCAGTGGACCCCAAGATACTACAGCAGTGTTTGGGGGATATTTGCAGAAGAAGCCACTCTGGACACTCACTTCCATAGGACTTAGCACAGCCCAGTATATATTATTTAAATTGTATAGGTATGAGTTAAGCATTGGAATTTCAAACACTTTACTAGAAAAAAATGTGTATTCTCCTACTAAAAATAATACGTAATTCCATTTATCTAATTCAACTTTCTATCTTTATATGTATGAATGTAGAGCTCCAACAACCAAGGTGTTCCCAGCAATTAGCGGCAGAATAAAGAAAAACCAAACAGATTCACCATGCAGCAATGTCACCTTAAAACACCACTCCCACCTAGTACTTCTTGTAAATCTAGGAAATCAGAAAGCTGAAAAGTATTGTGTTACTTGTAGCTTGTAGGCATGTCATGCAATTGCAATATGTTTAGACATCCAGATGGCTTTAAATGAAGAGCTCTAAACTTCAAGGACACTGGATGGCTGCTATATCTATAGCTAACTGGTGTCAGAACTGGGTCAAAAATAGTTCTAACCACCCACTTACTCCATTCACTAAGGACAGAGGCAAGGCCCACTAACTGTCTCTTAGGCACCACGTTCTCTCCTAACAAGGGCAGTAAATAACGATTGAACTCTTGAGCTCTCTCAGCTTAGCCACCTTAAAAAGTACTCTGAAGTAGAAAGGAGTCAATGACCATCCGCAATGAGAAGCTTTGAACTAGGAGAGAGAAATGGAAGGAGTCCTGAAGTCCTTATTATCCCTGATTTAAACATCAAATACCCGGAATAGAAAGAAGGTGAAATACAAACATTGAAATCCTGAGCTAGAGCATGCTACCTTTCACCGTAAGTCCCCAAATCTTCCAGTCCAGGCCTGGGAAGCCCAGGAGGGAATCTAAGTCCCCCTGCCAAAGTCATATGAACAGTAAATCTGTCAGCGCCCTCGCCTCAAAGTTCCCTGCTAAAAACAGAAGAACTTGGGCCTGACGCGAGGAGATTTGATTGCGCAGGAAATGGACTTTAGAAAGGAAAAGGAAGGCAACCTCATTTCACTGAGGCACAATCGGATGGCTGTGTTTGGGCTCTGCTGACAAGGGCCAGATTCCACAAGCTCATTTGGGGAAGCCAGCGAAGCTCACGCAAACACTCTGCCCTGCAATTTAGCCCCAGCTGTTCAAGCTGAGGCTGCTCTTTAAAGTGAAGCAAACTGATGAAAACGCTGGAGTTCAGCAGTTTCACTCTGTTGGGCCAAAGCTGCTGCCGAGTCCCAGCCCACGGATTCCGTTACTTTGGCCAGATGCTCAGGGCCTCCCGAGCCAGTCTTACCGAGAGCTCTGTCAAAAGGCAACAAGGCTATGCGGGTCACGGCTAAGCCAATATGAAGCTCGCCAGAGAGGCCATCAAGTCTTGTTTGGCCAGCACTAAGTCTGGACTGTGAAGAACCTTCAGACGGCTCCCAACACGGACATCACCAAAACGTAATTTGAAAACCAGTTACTAAAGCAAAACAAACTACTTTTATGGAGAAGTTGTGGGTGAGTGCTTAAATGGTTGGCTGGTGTTTTTGTCTGTGTGTGTGTTTGACGTGAGGGTTTGCACCTAGTCTTACTATAACTTGTTAGGCCAATACAGTCTTCAGTGGCTGTCCCTGGGAGGACTGAGCTTTTCTGAAGCAAAGCAGAGTGGATCTGAGGGAGAGGATAGGTGGGGGTGGAACTGTGAAAAGTGGAGGGAGGGGAAACTTCGATCCAGATATATTATATGAGAGGGAAAAAGGAGGAGGAAGAAGAAGAACAAGAAGACATTGAGTCACCTCCTATAACCCTAACACTGAGATGGCAGACAAACATGTGGAGATGCTGGGAGCTCACTGGCCAGTTAGCCTATCTAAATAAAGGTCACCTTAGACCTCTACACAAATGTACCCACATGCAAGAACACCCACAGCCTCACTCCTACGCTAACAGATACACACACCATACACACAATACCACATGCAAAATTAAATTAAATTTAAAAAAAAAAAAAAAAAAAAAAAAAGCCAGGCAGCAGTGGCGGCATGCCTTTAACCCCAGCACTCGGGAGGCAGAGCCAGGCGGATCTCCTTGAGTTTTAGGTCAGCCTGGTCTACAGAGTGAGATCCAGGACAGGCACCAAAACTACGCAGAGAAACCTTGTCTCAAAAAACAAAAAAACAAAAAAACAAAACAAAAAAAAAAAAACAAATAGAAATAAGCCATAAGCCAAAATAGAGAGAAATCTGTGTAAGTGTCCACCAAGCAGGCTTTATGGTTCATCAGTCATTTAGCACAAGAGGAAACATAGTTTCTCCTCCCCAAGCACAAGGGATCTGAGTGAAACCCTGCTACTCAAGCCTCTTGTGTCCACTTCCTGTCAGTAATCGAAGTGTCTGGAAGATAAAAAGAGCCTCCCCACAAGATGAAGAAATAATTCCTTTAGAAACATCCATCTCGAGGACAACCAAATGTGTGGACAGTGATTGCAAACACTTAGTGAATCACTAAGCAACGAAAGATCTGAATTCCAGGACTGCTTGGGGGTGGGGGTAGCTTGTCTTCCACAACATATAAGTCCTGGTGACTCATTTTTCTTCTTACAACTCCCAGGTGACAAAGTTCTCACAATGGAGGGCTAGATTAAATAAAGATTAACTCTAGTGTCTGGAAAGCACTGCTTTTGTGAACACTGTAAGCAGCTGCTGCCGGAGCGCAAAGACATAAGTAAGCCACTTAGGGCAACGGTCTAGCCCACTGGGCATTACTGCCTTGACACCAGCTCTTACAACTTCTCACTAGGGGCAACAAGCCTCTGTCACATTGTTTTTCCCTGAAGGCAAATCCATTGTAGAGAAATTCTGTACACCAGAAGGAATGATGTCTGTTCAGAATGGTGGATATTTTCTGCTGCTCTGTGCACACTTTTTAAGTAAAGGTGTCTCTCCCAACTTCCTTCAAGTGTCTTTTGACTTTAGTAAGATCTCAGATCACAGAGACGAGAAGAAGAACCACAGAACTGGCTTGAGAGAGGGGGAAAAAACATTCAAACTTTTGTGCTTTTGTTGTTTTAAAACTTATAATTTTAAATACTTAACACATAAAACATGTGCATGTTTAATGAATTATTCTTGAACACACTGAATGCACTGCCTAATCAAAATCAGACCCTTGTCATTCTCTTAGGAAACACTAACGACATTCTTCAGCCATACCTCAAATACATCTGTTCTCCCAAACTATAGATTACCCGAAGTTTTATAGTAATAATCACACTTTCACAATTTTTCACATAAATGTACATTCCTAAGCACTATAGTTTAGTATTGTCTACTTTGTTAAACCTGATTTATTTTACTTTTTCTTTGTTTTTTTTTTTTTGTTATTTGAGACAGGTTCTTACTACGTAGCCGAGGTTTGCCTTGACTTTGTAACCCTCCTGCCTCCAACTTTCCAAATGCTAAGATTATAGATGCTTACCACAATGACCAACCTTTTAATCCATAGGGTTTTGGCTACTTCTTCTCCCTTAGGATGTATTTAGTTAAGGACCTGGGGCAGTTGATCTGCAGACTTTCCCATAATCCAGATGTTACAGACTGACCTGGTACAATTTGGTTCCCTACTCTGCCCTCACTATTAGCTACAGATGAACCACTGGATCTAGAGGCTTGGGAAACTGGAGTTTATCTCTTTACAGAGATGCTAATTCATGTTAGCTTTTCATCCCAAACCACACAATCTGAATATCTTTCTTTTTATATTAGCAGTTGATGATGTATTTAAAATACCTAGTTCTAGCCAGGCAGTGGTGGCGCACACCTTTAATCCCAGCACTCGGGAGGCACAGCCAGGCAGACCTCTGTGAGTCTGAGGCCGGCCTGGGATACCAAGTGAGTTCCAGGAAAAGCGTAAAACTACACAGGGAAACCCTGTCTTGAAAAAACAAAAAAAAATAATTATTTAATTAAAATAAATAAATAAAATACCTAGATCTTATGACTCATTTGGAGTTTTATAAAATTATGAAAATTTCATTTTATCAATTATTTTCTATTTATGAATTAAGCATCTTAACTTTTTATAAGAAAGAAGCTTTCTCTCATTTACTACTAGTTTTCAGTTGTTACAATTCATAGTGGAAAGATAGGATCATTATTTGATTTCTTCCCTCTATCTACCTCCAAGATAATGAACTGATTCTCCAGAATTTAATGAAGGTAACAAGGCTTTTAACATAGCCATCTCTTGATACCCATAGGAGGTTGTTCCCAGAAACCCCTGGGTACCAAAATCCATAAACAGACAAGTTCTTTATACAAAATGACATGGAATTTGCATATAACTTGTTTGTAGGTTAATTTATCTCTAGGTTATTTATGATACCTAATACATTATAAATCTTATGTAAATGGTTGTTATAATGCATTGTTTAGAAAATTATTACTTTTTACACCCATATATATATATATATCATAGAGATAAAGTTTTATTAAAAAAATATTTTCAATCCAAAGTAAGTTGTATCTATTGATATAAAAATCACAGAGATATTGAGGAACAACTATACTGGAAATTCATGCATCAAAACTAAATTTATGGGTTTGACTCCATTGCAGTTATAAAGTGTTTGAAGTTTAAATTGTTCCAATAAACTTCCTATTGAGAAAATTCTTAAATAAATATAAATATTCATTTTATTTATATAAAAAACATAACTTGAAGTTTGTTCCTGAGTTTATCACACAAGTCCATAGTTGTTTGCAATTTCCTGGGCAAGTGTTTCAACATGATGTTCTGGATTCATTTTATATATTTTCTGTCCTGGGCCTGAAATTAAAGACTGTTCTGAGAAGCCCTGGTTTCCTTTAGTGGAAACATTATTTCAAAATCACTACAACCAGAGTTTTATGTGTGCCCTTTGATGTTAGTGTATTATTTGTAGGCTTCTCCAGTAGGAAGAAATTAGACATGTGTGGTGATATTTTATTTGTGCTGAAATGTGGTGATATTTTATCTGTGCTTTAATAAATAAAGCTTGCCTGGAGATCAGAGGAAAAAGCCAGCTGTTATAAGTGAACACAGAAGCCAGGTGTGGTGACACATGCCTTAAATTCCAACACTAGTTAACCATGGAGGTCTGGAGGTCTGTACAGACAGACAGGATATGACAGAGCTGGACAGGAAGAGGAAGTGATGTAGCTGGACAGAGAAAGCAAATCAGATGGCAGAAGAACAAGGCTAGACAGGAAGTTGCTCACATTTGAAAGCTGAGGTATCCATGAGGTGAGGTTAGCTTGTGGCTGTTCCTATTCCTCTGATTTCTCTCAGGCTTTAACCCTATATCTGGCTTTATGCTTTTTATTTAATAAGACCATTTAGAAAATCATCTACAGACATGGGCATATATTTGTACATGTAAATTATGTCATGAGTCAACACAATTCCTACCCACTTCAAAATGGAAGAACAGGTCTTTTATTCAATTCTTTAATATCACATTTGTATATTCTTTCTTCTACACAAAGGTTTTAATGCTAGGTAAAAAATGAACAGAAAACAATCACACAATCACTCGTTTATTTTTCCTGCAAATTACATGCCCAACAAAGAGCAACAGTATTACTGCCAGTGCATTGATAGACATAGTTTTGAAGCTTTGGTTCAATATGATTGCTTGATTGTGTCCTCATCTTTACAGTTATTCTTTACTTGCATTTTAATATATTGTTTCAGAGATACTTTCTCTTTTTAGCCCACATCGAAGTTCAGTTCTCCAAATAACTCTGTATTCAGTGTTCACCAGCCACCCTTATGCCATTCTCCCTCATGTTAATTCACTACACAAGGCGCATTGTCTACCTTCCTCAGGAAATCCAGGGACAACATTCTTTGGGTTGGTGTGTGCTGAGGATAATCAGTGCCAGTTATGCTCAAAAGTCATTTTCTCTAGTTACAAAACTCTTTGTGCCACATTTTCTTTCTTTGAATTCCTTAAATATATTGCTTCATTTTCCTCTGGCATAAAGAATTGCCATCAAAAAAGTCTGATAAAAATCTAATTATTTTTCCCTTACAAATCACTTCCTGTTTTATTACGATATGCAAATGAAGGCCTTTTCCTTTTACACCAGGTTTTACTGGAACATATCTTGGCATCTGTTGGTTTGGATTGTCAGTCTGAGGTCCAGACTTCTCTGTTTCTTCAGGAAATCTTTTCTGTAATTTTCATTATTCAATTTTTTTTCTGCTCTTTTGGTTACTTCTTCAAAAGTTCCAATTATAAATATTCTTGGTCCTTTTTTGTCAAAATTACTCATTTGTACATGCTGGGGTAAATGTGTCAAGGAAGACTTGTGGAAGTTAGAGGACAGCTTGGAGGAGCCAGTTCCCTCTCACCGTCATGTGGGTTCCAGGGATCAAACCCAGGTCATCAGCTTTGGTGGAAAGCATCTTTAGCTGATGAGCTATCTTGTCAACTCTGGTACTGAATCTTTTATTAAAAATGTATTCACATTTCATGTATTTTGGCCTCCAAAACTGTTTTCCTTTTTTCACCTGTTGTATTTCTTATATTATCTACTATATTATTCATTCTTATATGTATTCTAGTTAGTCTTTTATTCCTGAGTTTTTCCTGCACTTTATACCTTCATTTCTGAATGTTTTTTATTTCAATATGGTGAATTCATGTACTGAGCCATTTTCCATTATATTTTCATTTATATCATTTATACACTGGACAGTTTTTGTATAATGCACATTTTCTTCTGATGACCTTTTGAAGGGGAGAAGGCAATGGCATACATCTGCAAATGGCAATGCAAGGCAATCTGTAAATAGACAACTCAACTTCACCCTTACAGAGCTCGCTAGCTACGGTTCTCTCTGCCATCAATGTATCTTTTTATTCATTCAGCGCATGGCTAGTCAATACCAGGTAAATGTGCAGCAATGAGATTCATATCATTAGGAAAGATATTAGTAATTAGTAAGATTAATGATTAGTAATGTAGACATGACCCATGCCATTACAGAGTTATAATCTAATATGGAGTTAGGCAATTAACAAAGGATTACAATGAACAGCTAAACGACAATCTACTTCTTTGGGCCCTAACATTTTTCTACTATGATATAGATGAGACAAAGAACAACAATATCACTAAGTAGTGATAACTGTTCGATTCAGAAATCATGTTTGCCTAAGGTAGTGCATCGAACTCTCCTCTATATGACCCTGACACAGCCATCACCCCTCCACTATCTTGGAACCAGGAGGTGACTACTATTAAGAACCATTGTTCTAACTCAAGCACCAAAATGCCATTTAACCTAGGGTTATATTAAGAAGCCCATTAAAGGTGTGATAAAAATTAAACACATTTGCATGTTCCTCTTTTAATTATATAGTATCCTTTATCTTATAGATTATAATTAATATGTTCTGATAGCACAAGGTTAAAATGTCAAGAGCAGAGCATTACTGCTGTCTCCTCAGTTATCCTCATATCAAGGAAATACAGGTCAAAAAGATGCATAAATTGAAAGTAGAGAATATACCAGTCTCTTACAGGGCAAATTTTTCCTCTTTTTTTTTTTCAGTTGCTTATGGGAACTGTGGAAATTTGCAATCCCAAATCAGAAAGAATAGGAACTTATGGGAGTTTTACCTCACAATGTCTCCTGAACTTTAGAACCAAGAGAGAAAGAAGGAATTGTTCCAACAATGTGTTTTGGGGTGCTGCTTCCCCACACCAACACACAGATATAAACCTCAAGTCTCACAAGATTGCAACCACACTGAGCTTACATGACTGTGTTTGGGATGAAATCCTTGTGCAACTTTTTGAATTGCAGTATATCTGGGATGAATACAAGGGCTGTGGCCAGCTTTATCAACTCTGGGAATAGTTCTACCTTGCTAGATCTTAACCACAGAAATGTATTATTATCTTTTCTAACTGTTTAGGGGGACAAACTTCATTGTTAATGAGGGGAAAGTAACTAATACACATAGTTTCAATTATGTGTATCATATCTGACAAAATGTAATGTATAATATCACTAAAAATAGAAAAAAAGAGCAGCACAGTATTGATTTTTAAAACTAAAATATTACCATGAATGACAGCCTCAAATATGAATATGGGGGGTGGGGATCAAAGTAAATGAAGACTAAGGTTTGAGTCATGTTGGATAGGAAAAAAGTAAATTTGGTCTAAATTCAGTGCCCCCACCAAACACACACACACACACACACACACACACACACACACACACGCACACACACACACACACACACAATATTGAGGTGAGCAAGAGAGAGGGTCAAAAATGTCATGTCTACTAGGAATATGAGGGTGCAACTGAGATCTGAGAAAATTGAGAAATGTAGGGAAAAGTAAGTGGTTGCCTGAGAGAAGGTAGGTGCCTCAGAGAAAGAACCAGGATTGTTTTCTACAAATGTCCACATTCACTGACACCAATATCCCTGGCTGGATAGTCAGGTACTTGGAAAGAGCATGTTTGGAAAAGTGGTGAGAAATTGGGGAAGGATGTGGACAGATTTCACCAAAGAGCAAGGGTTGTGGAGATAGTGTGCCCCATATAAATGCTCACTGAAAGGTACTGCCAAGATCAGGAGATGTTGATAAGAGAGTCATGAACTTCCTTAGAGCAATATACAGAACAGGAAAAGTAATCAAATTTCTTCAGAATGGAAGATTCATAAATATTTTCAGATTCAGAAAAGTGGTTTTGACCACACAAGAAAATATAAAAAACCTACTAGAGAACTTAGGTGACTTCTGAGAATTGCCAACTTTGTCACTGGAATCAGCCCTCCTCAGACAGACTGCCCCAGCAGCCAATAGACAAAAATGCTCTTATAGGCAAGATGGGGAAAACTGGGGACACCGAGAAGAAACAGAAGACCTGGATATGCTTTTTTAAAAACTTAGCGATCAGGGTCATAGAACACACATGCTAGTAGAGATCCCATTCCAAATGTGGTCATGTTCTTCTTCAGTCAGACAGTGAAACCATGCCCCATCTCCCTCCAAACCAGGATGGTCTCCCAAGGAGGGAGGACGCCAAGCAAAGCTCACCAGTTACCTCCCTGCCCTCACAACTGCTTCTATTCTCACACTCGGGCTCAGCCATGTGCATCCTGCTCAGACTGAAAGAAGAGGCACTGAAGTCTGGCCAGAGTTTAACAATGTGTTTATCCTGAAATCCAGCTGGAAGGGACGGAGAACGACAGAACAACCAGAAGGAGGCTAAAGTACCAAAAGTAGAATGATGGGTCTGACATGAAGTTGGCAAAAAGGAACGTGGGAAAGGCAGGCTTGGGTGAAGCAGATTAGAAGGATGATGTAAATGACTACAGCTGGTGTAGAAGTTTGGAAGAGATTGGTCCCCATACACTGTGGATTTGACTGCTTGGTCCTTGGTTGGTGGAAATGTTTTTGAAGGATTAGGGGGCATGACCTTGTTGGAGTTGTGTCACTAGGGATTGGCTTTAAGGTTTCAAAAGCCTAGGCCATTCCCAGTTAGCTGGGACTCATGCCCTCCCTTGTGTCCCCTACCCTGTGTGTGTGTGTGTGTGTGTGTGTGTGTGTGTGTGTGTCTGCATGTCTGTAACTCTGACTCTCTCTCTCTTTGTGTATGTGTGTGTGTGTCTCTGTCTGTCTCTGTGTCCCTCTCTCTCTCTCTCTCTCTCTCTCTCTCTCTCTCTCTCTCTCTCTCTCTCTCTCTCTGTCTCTCTCTCTCTGCCTCTCACTTGTAGACCGTATGTAAACTTCCAGCTACTGCTCCAGCTCCAGGCCTGACTGACTGCTGCCATAACCTAGGTATGATGGCCATGGACTCACGTATGGAAACTGTAAGCAAGCCTCCAAACCAACCACTCTTTTTTGGTAAGTTGCCTTGGTCATGGTGCTTTGTCACTATAATAGAAAACTAAGACAGCTGGATTAAGTAGAACCCTGTGGGCCACTATACAATTACGCAAATTACATTTTCTAACACTTCTGGGAACATCCAGTATAGTGGCCAACTATAAAGCACATTAAAAAACAGTTTGCATGAACATACTAACTTTTGTAGTTGAGTTTAAACCTAAAGGAATTTGTATACTTTTATGTACATGACGGAGAAAGGTAAACATGAGACTTAGCCAAGAAGACAATAAGATGTTCCACATGTTAACATGAGTTTATGGCTGTGGGAGATTTTCTTCTTTATTGTTTCTCTATATATCCCAATTGTGATACATATTTAAATGCATATGTATATATGGCTTTGCTTTGTCTTTGTCCTTTTGAACTCCACCCATCTGATGAAAACTTGACATAAAAATTGTTCACTACAATTCCGAAGTTTAAAAGCAGTAACACATGCAGCAATTAGAAGGCCAGCTTTGATTGCTTGTCTCAATTCCGTCTAAATCCTCTCACAATCCCAGGTAAAATCATGAAAGTAAATGTGATGAAACAGAGCATCAAACTTTGACAAAGCAACAGTTAAAATTCAGGAAGATCAGTGTTACCATTAATTGTCCATGGACCTCTAGAAACTTGGCTTTTTTATTCAGTATAATCACAAAAAGTCCTTTGCAGACTGGCTCATGAGCTGTCCACTCATTGATCTTCAAGGTATTTATCAAACTCCTGAGTAACTTGAAGTGGGCTCCATATACCTGCAACATCTCAAGTGAAAAATGAAACCAGAGTAGCCTATAAAGAGGAAATGATATCCTACCCACATGGAAAACATGTGTTCTTTGCGGGTAGATTCATATAGACTTGTCAAATTGAACCAAGAAGTAAATTAAAAGGGAGGTGGGTCATCACTCAGGTTGGCAGCACACTTTCTTCTAGGAAACTGCAGCATTCTGGTGTCCACTTGCAGCCACTCCCTCCAAATGACTTAAGAATATGATAACTGAGAAATAAACTCACTTATGTAGGGAGCACAAAGTAAAAAAGCACAGGTTAAAACAGAACTAAAGTTAGGTGTAGGAAGTTAGGATGTTTGGCACAGATACAATAATACGTACAATAATTAATAATCTAGATAAATCCAATAAGAGGACAGTTATTTAAGTGGAATTTAAGTCGAGTCTACCCACTCCTGTTCTAATTTTAGATGGGGGAGGCGGGGGGCATTAAAAGAACACTAGCAATGTCACCTGACTGTCATCCTGTCAAGAGTGCAAATAGTCACCATGAGAAAATCAATAGCAGTAGGAAAAAAAGACATTCTTGTATATTTGTGATAGATAACACAGCCTGTGTGTCATGCATTGAAATAACTAACCTAGATGATGCCACCTGTTACTGTCTATGGTTTTCAAGTTTGGGTTAGGACAGCCGCATGGCTAAAGCATTTAGAGTTCTCAATACTTGATAGTGGTGATTTCCTTACACTGAAGACTCAATCCACAGGTTGGTCCCTAAAAATCTAGCTATAGTTATTATAAGAAAGAATCAAAAGGATCATCAACTACACCATATCTAAACACCAAAATTGGAAAAGCAACTCATAGCTATGTCTTTCCCTAGAACTCACTAGTTCAGCACTAATAAAAAGTGGTCCCTTTGGGTGTGATCCACAGATGCTCCAGTGAAGATGAGAACTTTCTCAACTCCCTGTTATTGACACATTGAAGCTGGGACACTGGAGTAGTTATGGCTTTTCCAAATTTCTAGAAACCTTTAGGAAACCCACTGCTAAGTGGGTTTCTTTCTTTCAGTGGATTCTTCTATAGTAGCTTTTGTGTCCAAAAGGTAAGTGGGACTCTTGTGGCCAAGGAGTGGTGCCTTTAACACAAAAATTTTACTTTGTAAGTGGCTGAGAGAAATAATGTTCAATGAACAGCTTCCCTGATTTGGCCTAGGATGGTTGTTTATTTATTTGGGTTTTTGTTTTGGTTTGGTTTGGTTTGGTATTTTGTTTTGTTTTTGTTGTTTGTTTATTTGTTGTACCATCTTTCCTGTCACCAGAGTATTCTGAGAAAGTGGTATCCTACCCAAAACTCTTCTCTACCAGGCCCTTGGGCCCATGCAATGAGCATGGCTTCCAGTTGGGGAGTCTCTGATATCCAGGGGTAAGCCAGCAGACAGCCCAGTGACAGAGCTTGGAACCACAAGGCAGCTGTAGTCTCACACCAGCTCTATTTCAGGGTGACTTTGGACAAAACATCCAAGCCCATTGTTGTTCAGCCCTTTTTTGTAATATGCCAATGATCTTCTCTCTCTTACTGGGTGGTCAGGGAAATCAAATAAAATCATGAATATAAAAGTACTTTGAAAAATGTTCACTCATAAAATCACAGAATTCTAGAAGGACCTGAGGGACCACTTAGTGCAGTCCCTATTATACAGATGAGGAAACAGTCCCCAAGTGCTCAAATGACTTGAACAAAGTCAAACAGAAGCAGGCCTGGTGTATGAGTCAAAGTACAATCACCACAAATTAATGAAGTTCCAATGTGCATGCAAATGCAGTACTGACTTATTTTTCTTTCTCCTTAGCAGAAAAAGAAGATATACTTTCTATAAAAATGAAAAGGAACCAATCTGAAATACATAATGTGACATATTGCTGCTATATGCTCACCCATAATAAAATAATACTTTTGTTTTTATGGCCATACTATAGGGGAGAAAAAAGTAAGTAAATAAATCAATAAATAACTAAGAACTATATACAATGCACCTCTCAAGAAAAAAAATATTCGTGTTAACATAATGGTAAATTTGCCTTTAGATTATAGACTACATATTGTTTACAACCTCTTCTTTGAATACAAAGAATTTAAAATGCCATTCTATATATTCTAACAAAGTAATATCTGTCGTACATATTTACAGTAAGAAATGTGAAAGAGAAATATAGCATTTAGTTTCATGAGAAAAGGAAAACTTCCAAAAATAAATTGATCTTGTTTCCAGGGAACAAAATACACACAGAGAGAATATATATATGAAAGAGAGAAGGTTCGAGCATAAGGGTTAAAAATGGTTGAGTGGCTTCTCTGTTACGTTGAAGGCTGTAGACAAATGCCTTTCCTTAATCCACACCACATTAGGATCTTTCTGTACTACAAAAACAAAATGAGTTCCTAAAAGAGACTGTCTTCCATCCTATTGACCATCTATTCACAGTCTTGAGCGAGCAGTTGCTACCATGAACAGCAAACTTGAGACATTATGATGTTTTAATATTCATCCTTCTGTACTCTCTTTCCTTCTACCCATTCTGAAGGAATGGTCAGTTTCATGCAGACATACACTTTATGTGAATGATAGTCCTATGACCCAGAGTTCTCACTGCCTGTAAGTCCTTCCCGTCAAAGTAAGGAGCAATTCCATTTATAAATCCCTTTTACCTGAAGCCCGTATTGTAGAGTGTGCTCTACCACCTAATCTCTACTATAAAGAATGTAATTCAAAGGTCCATGTCCTACTGCTTATTCTCTCTAATCCTGAAAAGCTAACCTTGGAAATTCCACATAAATTATTCAGATTCAAGCCTGCTGAAATAGCTCTAATTTTACCACTAGAAAACCCAACACCATTCCTTTTCATCTTCCCCCTGCCCAGTCACACAAAGAAAACCCAATAGATTCTAAGTCATTCTCCATTCCTATCTGTGCCCTAACCTCCAGAGAATTTTGTAAAACCTTGTACTGGAGAATTTTGTAAGATCGCATCCTCATGTCCAGGCTATCCATCCTGCTATTTCCTCCCGTTTTTATAAGAAAGGTCAATTTTCATCATCCCACAGGCAGAGCTGGTAGAGAGGAGCAGAGTTCACAATTGCCATCTCTGAAAGCATTCCACAAAAATAGCACCTTTTCAGCAAGGTTTTTACGATAATTGGTTGTCAGGACATTTGAAAGAACTTGACAAAGAGCCATTATAAAAAGTCTTTATGAAGATAAGGCTGCAGAATGCATGAGCAGGGGTCTGAAAGGTGGGTGTTTATTTCATGTTTCCTCCTTCCCCAACCTCATGTACAAATCTGAGAATTCCTTACTGGCCCAGCTAGGCACCAGAGTCTTCTTTGACCCTGTGCCTCTATCTGCTCTGCATTTTTCCCTAAAAAAATGGCAGTTGACACTACATGTTTTAAATTCAAAAGAAGCCAGGATTGTAAGTAAAATATAAATTCCTAAGAATTATAAAAAGAGCCATTAATAAAGTGAAATGTTTTTCTTTGTAGAAAATTGATTTCCAAATTCAGGATTTCTGAATTTAATATCTGACAATCTGTCCATCTATCAAGAACATTGGCTATTTCCTTTCCTCACATTCTTGGGTGATATAAACTGATACCATTTATATGTATATTCAGTCATCGTGGTGGTTAAATTGGGTCTTGGCATGACCCATCTGGCAATGCAAGTACAGCACAGAGGACAAATAGACTGTACCACCTGCCTAGAACACTGAGCCGTGGCCAACCCTGGATATTTTAACTAAACTCAGCCCAAACATGTTCTTCATCAATCTGACCACATGTCAGCCTCATTCCTATAGTAGATACATTTCACCTGCATAGGCAAGACATGGAACCACATTGCCTAAAACATTAAACATTACAATAGGGTAAACAGCCTTGCAGGAGACTGAGAGCATGCCCTGACTTGAATGACAGCCCCACTTCACCTTTTGTAAACTTGCCTTTTGTTACTAAGAGGAGACATTCCAGAGTGACTCATTTGGTAACTTGTCTGATGTTTGTCTGACTTTTCATGTCCTACCTAAGTATAGATTTGATTTCAGACAATATAATATATTTTGTATTCTGGAAAGATTTATACTTGATTACATACTTGTTGCCTGGTAAGTTTGTCTAAGAAAATTTGGTAGATATATACATATGTGGTATATAGCATGTTCTTTATTTTTCCTGCTTAATTTAAATGAGGTATAGATGGATCACTATTACCTTTCTCTTTATTTTTGTGCAATTTATCTCACCTCTAAATGCTCGATAAACTTTATTAATTAACTGCGTACAAATTACTGGCATCCCTGCAGAATGTAATCAATAATACTGATAGTGTGAGATGCTCTGAAAAACTTGAAATTAACCTCTAAACAAACAGCAATGTTTAGTAATAAATTTTCAAAAGAAAATAGGACAAACACCCAGTAACTCCTGTCTTTAAAAAAAAATGTCTATTTATTTTCAAACAGTTCTAAATTGAGAGTGTTTTCTATCATTTCACTGATCATTCACATTAACCAACTGGTCCTAGTTACAATCTAATTCCTCTAAAGCCTCCAGAAGGCTTTGGCAAGACCTAAAGACAGCAGGCCAACAATTCCACATTTTAATAAGTGGGCTACAATGCCTTAGCAAAGGTTTATGCCAGCCTCTTATGCCGCTTCTCACTTAACTTATATATCTTCTATTTTGGGCTCCAGTTTCAGAAAATTAATAACATAAAGAGTTTCAGATGGAAGAGAGTCTGTAGGAAGATTAGAGAAACTCAGGAAATTAGTGTCCTAAGGGGAGCCATAATAGAAGCCTAAGTTGAGAATATCTCAGAACAGACAGGGAGCATCTTTAAATTATATGCCAACTCTATGCAAATATACATGATATGACCTTAGGGGAGTGCTAGATGAGGCCTCATCACCTGATGCTTCTGTGGATTCTCATTTCAGAGCACTTAGTTACTAATATCCTTTCACAGACTTGTAAAATACAGTGACCTTTTAAACTAGATTTTAGTTAAAGCCATGCACACTTTAAGTACCATTATAAGGGAATCCAAGAGTATCAGTGTAGCCACAGACATTCACATTGGGAAAAAATGCTCTAATAGTGATAGTATTCTGCAGGAGTCACTCCCAAATAATGTTAAAGTTTTCAAAGAAAATTCACTCAACACTAAATATTAAGCAGTAAGCTAAGTGCTTAACATTTCTCCCATTTGTATTAATCATCCTCAAAACAGCCTAGGAGTTGAGGAAAGCTATTACCTTAATGTTGCAGATGCAGACCCTACTATTGTTTCGAAAGACCAGGACATTGGTGCCAGATCTAAGAGTTAGCATTGAGGGTCCACACTCTCATCAATTTGGATAAATCCAGACCCTCAGTCCTTCTTCCACATCACCACCAAGGCATGCAAAATGAATAAATAAGGAGTGAGTTCACTACATACAGCATCTCCTAAGCTTCCTCTAAGACCAGGCCTTTTTCCTTATCTTTCTTCTTCATGGATAACATTGGGAAATAGTAGGAGAAATCAGATATAAGGATTTTCCCTACCTTGACTGCCTTATCAATATATTAAAAACTAAGCATATGCAAATTCACGCTGCCCTTCAAATCTTTATCTAAATGTGAAGCTAAAGGAACACAGGACATGAATATATCAGAAGTCCAGCAAGCGTTGCCAATACCTTTATTCCCTCAGTCACAAATGTCTACATTTTATTTTTCTATTCATAAAATTCATAATTAAAGTTGCAAAGAGCAGCCTAATCTGTCCTCTCATTTTAGTGCCTCCATACATCACTGGTTCTGCTGACCTAATAAAAAGAACTCATCTTTCCCATATCAATTGATGTACCAAACCACTGATTAGTGAGTGTACATTTTGTGTATGGATTAGGAATGTATTTAATATATCAACTCCATTAGCTGCTTAATGCCATTTTCAAGATTACAAAGCATATTCAAAAGCCCATTCTACCAACTTCCTGACAATGCCACAGTCCAGGTCTTGATTTCCTCCAACTCATTAATTCTTTTGTGTTTTTAAAATACTTTTCAAGGCGCTCAAGAAAGTCAGAGAGAGTTAAGAGAGGCAAACGCACAAAAATTCCCTTTCCACTACTTCACATTTTTCACAGATCATTTCATTACAAATGGCATGAGTGAATTGAAGCAATTCACAAAAAAAAGTCTAAAAGTCTCCCAAACATGTTATAAACAATCCACTGAAAATGCTCTGCCCAATGGACTCAAGACTTTAGGATGTGGGCATGAGGGTAGGGCTTTTCTGCTTCCTCTTCCAAGCCCAGCTTCCAGTTTTATTAATAACTTGCCAAGGATGCTTCATCTGCTCAGGGGCTGCTGTAAAACCCATGAGAGTCACATTGTATGACATGAAGCCAGCTATTGCTAAGTGAGGTCTGGGGAATAATTAGAAAGAAGGCATTTTGACTTTTAAATATTCTACTGTCTTAAAGTGGTTTAAATAATTCCTCCATGTAAGCACCACCAGGGAGAGCAGGGTGTCAGCCGCAGAATGGATGTTGTTGCTAACAGCCAACAGCTGGGAAGGGACTGTGACAATACCCCCTGCTTTGCAATACTTTCCTGGTATCCAGTGCTGTGCTGTCACAGGAATCTAGCAGCACAACATGAGGAATGAGAGCTCATCTATCTGCTTGTCAGGAGCTCCGCAGGCATCCCTTGTATAAGCATCCCAGCTCGACCTGGGCTGAGTTGGATCATGACCTAATAGGAAGCCTTTCAGGGGTGAGAGACCTTTTATTGTAATTAATCCTCCAGGAGACACAATCCCCAATGTCACCTGTACATAAAGGAACAAGTGGGAAATTCCACCATTCTAAAACCTTCACAAAAATCACACTAAGGACAGCCTATGGCAAATTTTCCAAAGAAAAGTTGTGTTGCTTCATAATGCATAGTCATCCTCTGGACAACGTAGTTGGCTTTCACTCAGCCATTTCCACCAAATGAAGACTTCCTCCTGCAAGGGAAAGCTTCTGAATTGAGGCAAACTTTTCACACTGTATCTTTTGCTGTTGTCCTTTCTGTTATAAATGTCAATATTCTTATTAAAATCTACACACACACACACACACACACACACACACACACACACACACACCTCCCCCAGTACCAGTATCTGTATATTGATATCCATGTCTTCTCTTCCAGCTGGACTGCATTATACCACCAGATTAGTTCACCAAAGTACACTCTGATCATTTACAAACCTCACTCTTACTCAAAAAAGAAAAGAAACATTCAATGGCTAACTGTAAAACCAACCTTAGTGCATATGAATATGAGCTCCTGGCTACATATGGCCCCAGCCCAAAGTGAAGTACATTTGCTATATGAATTCATGGGAGAGTAAAAGACTTTCAGGTTAGCTGCCAAGGACAGCTTTCAAGGATAAGAAAAGAAAACCACATGCATCCCATTTCCACTATGGGATTCTTACTCCATTAAACTCTCTGACAAGCAGAAAATTAAAGCTAAAATCACTCAAAATTAAGCACACATGACAGAAAAGTGAGTTACTATTTTTCCTCATTGCAAATGCCAGTGATTAAAAAGTTGGAGACGCTGTAAGAAACAGCCTTCTCAGTATAGGAAACCACCTATAAGTCACTGGTCAGGGAGGCCCCAGAGGTATCCAAAACTACAAAGACTAATGCCATCACCCTTGGTTATACAAACAACCACCATGGTAAGAACCTGTTGCTGAAGACAATATATACTTTGGCTGCAGGAAATACATCTCTGACTTGGAAACTTCATCCCTGTGTACAGCTCGCAGAATCCCAGAAGATGCTTTGCAGAGCGCTAGAGGTAAAAAGACACTAATGATCATACTCATTGCTGGACTCTACATGCTACAATATTAATCTAACCTATCAGGCAAGATGAGTCCTATTTGTACAGTGTGACATGACTGTTATGAGGTAGCCACCTGGTTTCTGATTATATTTGGATGCCTATTCAATAGGAAAGAATTTCATACCTGGCACTATAACCCTGGTCAAAAGCCCATGGCTGGGAAGGTCATAGGCCTTAGGGTAGAACCTGATGTTGTTATTTGGCTAAATAGTCATCTTGTCAAATTCCTTTCTAGTTATTTTTTTTCATACCCATTGACCTGGGATGCAATCAACCTACGTCAGAGATGTGTCTTTTTACAGTAAGCTGTAGCCAATGCAGTGATGCACAGCTGATTAAAGTGCTGAGAAGACACTGAGTGTCTGATCCTAAATTGGTCATATTTTATCAACACCTCACCCCATCACAGCTCAGAAATGTCATGGAAAAGGAAGCCAAAAGAATATAACATCTGGAGGATGGGAACGAGTACTGTTAAACACTGTCTTCTGGACACAGTATGGCTGTCAGTCATGAACACAAACCAGTGGGTACCAGAACAAGACCTGAAGAAGATCAAGTCAGTCAAAATTCTACATAGATGGAGTAAGCACTCTCCAGGCCCCAGACTCCAGGAAGAAGAGAAAACAATAAGAATTTTAGAAGAGTCAAGAACTAGAAAGATATACAGGGGAAGTTGTAGAAGTTGGAAAGGAGAAGTAGTTGGTGTATATGATAATATTTCATTGAATACATATATGAAATTCTCAAATAATTTTTAAAAGTAGCCTTCTCATAGATTGATGGTGGAAATACAAGGTCAAACAAAATGTTTACAATAATTATGTACAGTGCATGAATATGTGTGTCTAGTATATATGTCTGTAGGTTTTTTTAAGAGAGCAAAACAGTAAATCTCTGTAGGCTTTGCAAAGCCTGCTTCTGTCTTCTGTACTCCTTTATCCTTTTCATTTACATTTTGCTTTGCCCCACCCCCTTCCTTAGAATCTTACAGTAGTTGAAGTGACTCTTTCTCAAACAAAAGAAAAGAAACAAAAACAGATGGCAAGTGAGAATGGGAACCCCCCCCCCCATCTCCTTCTGGTCCTGTCATGTGACAAGAAGAGGGATAGTTGAAACCTAAATATTTCTAGAGTGAGTGTGAAACCTTCCCTTTTCCAATGTCCTCTTCAGCTACCCTGCCCTTGATGCTCTGAGCAAATTCTAACTACTGCATTTTGAGTAAATCTAGTACTCTCAAAAAAGCGTAAGCCATCTCTTTTTAGTACCTGATCCATAACAATTCTAGACAGGCGAGCTAAATGGAAAGAAAACCAAAGATTCAGAAATGTAATGAGCACATACGTGTGCCAAGTGATAGTTTATTCTCCTCAAAGTCTTGGGAGATGGATACACTAATCTCCCTATTCATAGAAAAATGACAGAGCCTTGGCTGTTCCTAAGTAATTCTGCCAATGATAGGCAGCTAATAATTGGAAGGACTGAGAAGTAAACTCAATTATGTCTGCTATACGGCTGATTTTATTTTACTATTTGCTTGCCATCATGCCAGAAGACAAAAGCCAGGAGCATAAAACCCATTGACTTATTTTTCCGAGTTTACTGTTCATCTGGAGAGGCCAGTGTGAGATGCCCAACGAGTGATGTAAGATGTGAAAGTGAAGCCTCTTGTTGTTCCAAACCTCCCATGGATCACAGCCTATCACTAATGAGACAGACTTGGTTCAGGGAAATTCTACACAAAACGTCAGGCAAAGGGGAATCAATTTTGTTCACAAGGTTTAATATCTAAGTTTATGTAGTGTTGGTGATTTTTTTAATTATCTCTTAGTGAAACCTAGTATAAAACAATGAATATATAAACATGGACAGATATAAGAAGAGTCCCTCTTTATCTTTGAAACTTTGAGGTCATGGGAGAGAATGAGTAAAAACATGAGGTGTACACAGGCGATTTGGATAAAAGAAAGGGAACTATATATTTTTTAAAAATTTAGTTATAAAAATTTAGTCTGGCAGCTGTGGAACCTGCATGGAACTGGAGTAGGCCCTTTGCATATAGAACACAGTTGTGTAGCTTGGTCAGTTTGAGGGGCCCCTGGCAGTGGGATCAGGATCTATCCCTGGTGTATGAACTGGCTTTCTGGAGCCCATTAGCTATGGTGGAACACCTTGCTCCCCCTTGATGACGGGGGAGGGACTTGGTCTTGCCTCAACTAAATGTACCAGGCTTTGCTGGCTCCCCAGGGGGGCCCTTACCCTTTTGGAGAAAAGAATAGAGGGTGGGTCAGTGGAGGGAAGTCTGGGGGAGAACAGGAGGAGGGATGAGAGAGGGATCTGTGGTTAGTATGTAAAATGAATAAAAAAATTTCTTAAACAAATAAAAAACGTAGTCTGGGATAAAATGATATATTGGCATTTTTATATTAGTGAATTCAGTATGTCCTAAGCTGCTTTTGTATATAAAGACATTTTAATTTAATCACCTGAACAAAACTAACAGACTATCACAAGAAATGTCACACACTGAACTGTCATTCTAAAGAAAGTTACACACATATTCATGGGTCATCTCTGCATAGCTCAGTCCAGCTAAACACCTATGTTTTATACACTTCATGACTGCTCTCCTTTACAAGAGATAGTTAGCAGACTTCATGAAGGAATCCATTCCTACAACATGTATTTATTGCAAATCTGGCCAACCATTGCTTCCTATCACACCCTTCACAGGCATACAGACTTCCTAATCTTCTGGTCTTGGTCTTCATTTTTTCTCCCTATACTTCTACCCCATTTCTGTTTCCACCCCCAAAAACCTAATTTCTTTCACTATCTGGGAACACCAATGGTCAAGTTTAATAGACTGAAAGCAAGACTGAAGTTATTAGCAGGGAAAATAAATGTATGCATTTGCATTGATGTTTCTAGAAGAAGATGGCAGGACAGAGCACAATTACTCATTTTCCCAAATTAAACTAAAAACACAGTTCATCATTTTAAAATTCTGGCACTCAAAGTTGCTTTCACTGTTGAAGAAACTGTAATTATACTATTGGGCAATTTAATTAATTTGTGTTTTATTTCAGAAGTTCACAATTCTGCTTAAACAGAGTTAAATTAATGGAATATAAATCAGTTTGTCACATCTCCAAGAAATTTTGTGAACAGTATTTGCCTTAATTTATAAAATCTAGAAAAGCCTCCACATGCTAAAATTAATCATTCTTCTCTCATATCTTTTCATCTAGAGTGGGGGTAAAAATGCATAATTTTATGTCATTAACCATTTTGCCTGCAAAATACTAAAATTCTTAGGTAAGTGCTAATTTATTAGACCACAGAAACATCACAAAATGTTCATTACACTCTTTTTTTTAACAAAAAGAAATCTCAAGAAAGTCATGAATGAATCAATATCTGAAATACACTATGTGGTAGAGGGATTATTCTATGTCATCATAGGCTTATGAATAAGATCCCAGGACAACAATCAACTTCTAGATTCTGTTTTTAAAAAGGAAGATGCCATGGGATTCTTCTTAGCCTTACCCCAAATTCAATTGTCATGATTATTCAGGCTCCAAAATGTGCAATGTTTTATTTGAAAGTCCTACTCAAGTTATTGTAACACACCGCTCTTCTCTCTCTCTCTCTCTCTCTCTCTCTCTCTCTCTCTCTCTCTCTCTCTCTCTCTCTCTCTCAGTCTCTCTATCTATCTATCTATCTATCTACCTCTCTATCTATCTACTTCATTCTTTCATTAATTATGGGCTATTCTCGCCAACAATGATATTGAATAGTTAAGTACATTCCACTGCTTTATAGATCCTGAGACTTAGAGAAGCTAGCTGGCTTTTGATCCCTCCTGCATAACTAGCTATGTGACCTTTATTTCATCGTTCCTTGCCTAACTTTTCCTAGAAGAAAGATAAGTGACTAGTCTCCTTGTAGCATCATTGTTCATCATTTCACAACTTCTAAGCCTCACATATTAGCTAGGAAAAGGGCAGACTAGAAGCAATATTCTCCATTGCATTAGCACCACAATCTTGTTTTTTGTAAAACATGAGATTTTCATAATTTCTAAGATATTCTAATTCTGGGGGTAGGAAGACTGTTCAGCAGTCAAGAGCATGTATTCCTCTTGCAGAAAACCTGAGTTTTCATCCCAGCACTCACATGAAGTGGCTCACAACCACCTGTAACTCCAGTTCCAGTGGATCTAACACCCTCTTCTGTCCTCTACCAGCATTGCATCCATATGCACAAACCCACATGCAGAAACACAAACACACACACACACACACACACAAACACACACACACACAAATAAATATAAAATCTTAACAGATATGCTAATTATTTGAGTTAAACAAAAGGAGTTACATGTGAATATTTTAGTATGGTGTTATTAAGAACTGCTCCAAAAACCCAACTTAGCTATTTAACACTAAACAAGAAGTAAATCACTCTGCCTCCTTTTGCTCTGGAAGGAATTGGTTTAAATAACTTCTTAATTTTATAGATTGGGGAAAATGCTTTAAATTACTTTAATTAATTGGCAACAAAAATGACAGAAATGTCTGCCTTGGTCTGACAGAAACATATACACAGAGAATACGGAGAGAATAACACATACTCAGCCTTTGTCATCAGCCTGAGAAGCAAGAAATGGATAAGCAAATTGTTTCTGTGGAATTCACTGGGAGTTCCCTCTAAGAAGAATGCTGCAGGAATGCACTTATGAGCAGTTGAGAGAATGCCAATAGCTATGAGACTAAATGGACCAATGAAGCAGGCTTACCTGCCTTCTGAGGCTCCTTTCAAGTGTTCTTGGGGAAAAAAAAAAAAGACAAAACTAGGCAAGAATTAGGGCAATAAAAAGCATCATTCCAGTGGGGAGAAAACGGTGTGTGACTAACTCTTAGTTTTTCAGCTGTGTTTAGAATCTTGGCCTCCAGGCCAAACTGTTTTCTATGCCATGATTTCTTGCTACCTAACCTCAGCAATTGCTCCATCAGTGTACCAACACTGATCTAGCAGATATAAACCAGGAACACATTGGTTTTATGTGAGTCTATCAGTTAGTTGTTTCTCTCGATTTTTGTAAGAGGATCTGAAGTTGCTTAAGAAACTTCAACCACATAGATCAGAGAAGTAGAGACCCTTCTGTTTCATTTTGCCATGCTGGGAATCAAGCTCAGGCCCTTAAGCAAGCGTGGTACCTCTGACCTGACCCACAGCCCTATTTTTCATTTGCATCAGCTACATACGGTGGCACAACCCTGATACCACCATGTATGAAGTGGAAAAACCAAGAAGGAATTTCTCTTTTATAGATAAAGAGTCTGAAATACCTCTTAAAAGGCATTTTGAAAAATAAAGAACTCATAGTTCCTTCACAGTATAAAAGTCCACCTTGAACAAAAAAATTCATTTGAGCTTTGTAGACATAAGAGTTCACAACGTTCTGTTCCAAAATGAGTACTATGCTTGGGAGTGTACCTTGACTAAAATGTGTGGTTGGAGAACTGCACAGCTTATCTAGAAAGTACTTGCAGGATACAAATGGAAAGTCAGAAACCATCAGCAAAGAAATATACTGAAATACAAGCCAAAGGCAAAATGTTTCTGCCAACTTCCATCCTAATAAGTAAATAGGTATAAAAGGGCAGCCTAACTCAAATTACATGCCTCATAAAATCAGAAATTTATTTCTTCTGATATTTAATTTAAGATAGCTTTATAGATTTGCATGTACAAGTTTCATGGTTAATAGAAAAATCAACTGCTTTTGTTTGGGTCAAATTTTTTGGCACAAAAACAAATAGACCAGAAAAAAAAAGTTACGTTTTCAAGCCTGTCAAATTCTTCCTCCACCATGATTCACTGATCCCCTGGTATGTCATGTCTGGCCTGGAAGAGAAGCAGATGTCATTCCAATAAGACCTCTGTTTCCTTGAACCTGCAGCTCCATTCATCATTTTTGTCAGATGCTGAGCACACACAGCAACTTGGACCAGACTCAAGGACCCACAGCCTCTGTGTATTCTAAAGAGAAGGGAAGATTATTTCATGAAATTGCTCCAACTGTAGCAACCTTGAAATCAAGAAATACTGATGCACAATTACCACATTCATTCCTTATTATTATTAACAACACAAAGATCCACAAGTTAATCAGCTGCTCCCAGGATGATCCAGAATTTGTACTTGCCTTACAAGCAGCTTGATTTGGAGTCACATGACTCTCTCACTCTATTACAGGCAAGCAGGAAAACAATATAAAATCCTCCCCTTAATGTCTCTCGCTAGCAAATGGAAGTCAGTGGATTTGAGTTCTAACTCTAGCATGTATAACCCAGGTAAGCCATTTAACTACCATGTGCCTCCACTTCTCCACAAATAAAATCACCTATCCACACCCATATCACCTCCTTTCTATAGCAGAGCTGAGATCACATCTAGAAAAAACATTCACTGTTCCACCATCCCAGAGAATTGTCCCTTTTGTTTAAGGGTTGGCAAATGAATGATTGGCAAAGAAATAGCCCCTGAGACATATGGAAAGGAAGCCCTGCCATCTCATATTTGGTTTGAATAAACCAAAAGCACACCATTGAACACTCTAACAACCCACTCAATATTTTATAGGTTAGTGGCTTCCAACAGCATCTGATATTGAGCATTGGCCCAAATCTTTTTGGAAGAAGTAACAAAATGTGGACGCTGATAAGCAGCAGGCAATTTCCTCCCACCTTGAGCTCACAAATTGCTTGGAAATGTTAACATTACAATCTAGAACACTGCTCATAGTCGTACCCTTTCTGGGAAGCACCACTTTCTCTAGATAGCAGTGGCAATCCAGGCTGTAGAGCTGTGCAGATGGTGTGCAGAAAGTGGGAGACCAGCATTCATTGTTAGCTGACATAGCCTGGCTTGGAGATAAAGCTTTACCTTTTCTCTTCTGCCAAAGCCCTAACAGCCTTGATCACCATGAGAAGATCTGCTCATTTCCTATTTCAATGACACCACAAAGGACAACAGGGCCAGAGATTACTCATGAAGATACAATAAAAAACATCAATTTCCTTCAGGCATAGAATACTATGCCAACTGATTAAAGTCGTTGGGACAGTATTTTAAAATGGCTACAAATTGATCTCTGATGTAAGCCAATCTGTTTTCTATAACAGTTCTGCAAGCACTGCAGTAGTTCCCTTTTATTGCATTAAATTCTAGGAGAATTAATTATATAGTTCGTGGAATCATTTGTTGACTTATATTAGTCTTATAGAAAACAATCAAACAAGATCCATTTCAAGGTTACCTCTGACAATATAACACAAATACCCAACTCTTCAGGCCCATGACTCATTCTAATAATGTTTAACTGCCCAAATGATGAATTCAGTAACATAAATTAGCGTTCTAGAATCATATACAATACTTTACATATCTCTGTTCTCTATTTCTGAAGCACAACTCACCAGGAGCATTATATATAATACAGCAACTCCTAGAAAGGATGACTGCTTACTATGAAAACTACAAAGAAGATGGAATGTCAAAAAGTTTAAATCTTGCCCATTTGAGTGTAAAGTCTCAATGTTGGGGCGCCAATAAACACAGATACTAACAATCAGTTCTTACCTTTCCTACAAGTCAGAAACTCCATTCTAGAGACATTTTTCTCTTTTTAAAGAGAAATTTGTACCCATTCATAATTTTAATGTGTCATAGGTAGAGGAAAGAGAGATGTATTTGAGAGTCAGAGAAAAGGACTATCCATCAATCACATGCCTCTGAGGATCTTCATCTTTGTACTGGTTAGTTTTATGTCAGCTTGGCACAGGCCAGAGTCATCTGGAAGAAGAGAACCTCAAATGAGAAAAGATCTCCATAAGATCTGGCTATAGGGCATTTTCTCTTTTTTTCATAAATTCATACTCTTTTTATTTAATTCACTTTTATTGAGAAATTTTTATTAATCTCACATACCAACCACAGGTTCCCCCATCCCTCCTCCCACTTTTCACCAGCCTTCCCCCCTCCAGCCCACCTTCTAGCCCCTCCTCCGAAAAGATATGGCCTCCCATAGGGAGTCAGGAGAGCCTGGCACATTCACCTGAGGCAGGTCCAAGCACTTCTCCCTGCATCAAGGTTGTGCTAGGTGTTGGCTATAGGGAATTTTCTTAATTAGTGATGAGTGAGGAGGGGCCCAGCCCTTTGTAGGTGGTGCCATGCCCAGGCTGATGGTCCTGGGTTCTATGTGAAAGCAGGTTGAGCAAACCAGTAAGCATCACCCTTCCATAGCCTCTGCATCAGCTCCTGATTCCAGGTCTAGTCCTGCTCAAGTTCCTGTTCTGACTCCTTCCAACGTTGGTTTGTGATCTGGGAGTGTAATTGAAACCACCCTTTCTTCATCCAGTTGCTTTTGGCCATAGTGTTTTGTAACAGCAGTAGTAACTTTAACTCAGACAATCTTTAGCTGTGAGTTGGCCCCAATTCTATTACTGCAGTTGTCGTTACAAACTAAGGCACAAAATCAACTAAGAACTTGGAAAGCTGAAGAGTAATACAGAAGAGACATATTACACAGTGCAGAGGTTAATTTTCTGCTTTGTGTTAGAGTGGTTATAGTCTTCCTTAAATTCTAAATCCCTAAGGCAAGAATATTGTCTCTTAGCTCATCAATATCCCAAAATTAACTAGAAATCTGCCAAATCTCAGATGCACTATTCTTGCTTGCCTGCTTGCCTGCTTGCTTGCTTGTTTGCACACTTTGAGAAAGGATCTCACTGTATTGCTTTGGCTAGTCTGGAACTTTCTATGTAGTCCAAGTTGTCCTCAAACTCATAGAATTTGCCAGCTTCTACCTCCATAGTAGTGTCGTTTAAAAGGGACACACTATTCTAATCTTTTATTTTAAAATTCATGTCAACAAAATGTTTTAAAGCATAATCTCTATGTGATGTAGCAGAAGAGCCATTTGCTTTTGGGGTTTGGTGGCTCCAGTATCTAACGGTCCTCCCAGTGATTGCAAATCACAGTTCAGATAATCTTCAGATAAGGGGACTTAAAAATGTAATTTAAATTTTCTTAAAGCACAAAGTTCTTTATAAATCCTAACAAAACTGTATTTGCCCACTTGTTACTTCAGAAAACTTACTTGCTGGAAGTCTGCACAAATCAGATGTCTGGGATGAAATTCCTGACAAGATTTTCCCCAAAAATACAAAGAAGGGAATATACTCATTTTCTGAGTTTCAGAAACAGCAACCTGCCCTGGGGCTTCCTACCAAGAAAGGAGGATCCGGCTCATTTTTTGAAATTGCATTTGAAAAATAAGAGAATTTTTGAAGTGATTCTAGCATCAGTCCTCATAACGACCATATCCCGCCCCCAAATATTTTGAATGTTTTATCGATTGTCAGAAGAAATTTTGGCACAATCAAAAGATGGCTACGTGAACCGTATTAGAAAAGCAGATTGAGCCACTGGATATAGACAGGGGAAATGCTTATTCTGTCCCGCCTATCATCACAGGGGCTGTTGCCTTTGCTTTGAAGACTAATCGCTTGAATTCCTTACCATGAGAAAACTGAGTTAAGGTGTGAACAGATAATGCATTAAGTCAGCAGTACACACTCACTCACACATACTACAGGAGCCCTAAAGAGGAATATATAAATACAGTGGAAAGACTAGAGATGGCACAGACCTATAACCCCAGTGTTCCAGAGACTGAGGCAGAGGATACAGGCTAGAGGGCTACCGTTATCTACATAGTGACATTAAAAAAATAATAATAAAAGGATAAGCCAGGCACATGCCCTTAATCTCAGCACTTGGAAGGCAGAGGCAGAGGCAGAGGAAGACAGATCTCTGTGAGTTTAAGGCAAAACTGATCTACAGATTGGGATACAGGACAGCCAAGGATACACAGAGAATCCCTGTCTTGAAAAGTGAAAAAATAAAAGAATAAGTTATGATATTAAAGGAAAAATATGTCTTTGAAGTATATAACAAATATTGATGAAATAAGAAGAGGAGCAATATTCAATAGGTCTACAGGTGTAACTGTTTACCTGAAATTTCAGTAGTAATATATTTACAAAAAGACTACAATAAAAAATTGTATGGGCTTGTCAGTGGAGAAAGCTGGAATTCAGAGAAATAAGCCAGGATGATGCACACTCAACATTCTAAGGGCAGGAAGACAAAATCCAGAAAAATAAGCCTTCAACTCCACCTTGAGTTCTTCCATGGCTAATCTGAAGGTTTTTTTTTTTTCTTTTTACTTTTTTTAAACACACGCACGTATGTGTGCACATGCCCTTATACACACATATATACACTTAGTCAGGGTTTCTGTTGCTAGGATAAAACACCATGACCAAATGTAACTCAAGGAAGAAAGAGTTCATTTTTAGCTCACTGTTGTAGTCCACCACGAAAAGAAGTTAAGACAGAAACTTAGTGCAGGAACTGAAGTAGAGACCACAAAAGAACAGTGTTTCTGGCTTCCTCCCACAGCTTGTGCACCCTGCTTTTCTTGTAATATTCAAGTCTACCAAGTGGTCCTGCCCCAGTGAGCTGAGACCATCAGACAATCATCGAGAAAACACAACCACACACTTGCCTACAGGCAGTCTGATGAAGATATTCTCTCCACTGAGGTTCCTCTTTTCAGATAACTGTAGCTTGTATCTAGCTGTGAAGAAACCACCCTGGATACACACACACACACACACACACACACACACACACACACACACACACACACACTTCCTTTTCTAAATAGACTCTTTTGAGCCACCATATTAAAAACGAAAATGTTCTAGTGTTTCAGAGATTCTTCATAAAGGAAAGGTCATTATCATTATCAAATCAGTATTTTGGTTAAAGAAAACTTTTTCTGCCTATCCCTTTACTCTAGAAGCATGGATAAAGGTTATTTTCTGAGTCCTACTCACTCCCCTAAACTGTTACATCCTCTAGCATCAGACAATAGCTAATCAATCAGTCTTCTCATAATGTCTTCTCCCATGATTAACAGTACTAATCAATCTTTATTTAAGATTTCACAAGATTTTTAAAGAAAGGAGTATGGACTGTTTTCCATGAGGAATATCATAGTGGTAGACTCTGAGGCAATTCCTTAGGACCCTGAAGCACAGTGGGAAAGGATGAATGTGAATGTGTATACTCATCTTACCTGCAAAACATTCTCTCATTGTCAGAAACATTTCAAAAAGAGCCATAATCAACCTGTCTCAGTTACTCATTTGAATCTTACATTGTATGAAAGTTTATACACTTTATCATCCAAGCCAGGAAATTTCAAAAAGTAACAGGAGATATATGGCTTATGCAAAGGCATAAAGCAGAACCATCCTAAGTAAACAACACAAACTCTCACCTTATTACATGGCCTTGATCACTGAAGAATCGGCACACAGCTACTCAGAGAGAATCAATGCTCTTCACAGTAAAAGAATAACAAACTAGAAGCTTTTGAAAAGGTGTGATCTCAAATCATTGCTCAATAATCAACATCTCTCAAAGACAGAGAGAAAAATTGTGATAACATTGGTCCTGTTCATTGTCCCCAAATTAGCTGTGTAGCTCAAGGTCAGTATGGAAAAGAAACTCCTCCTGGTGCTGATAAAGCCATCTGTGCTTCAGAAAAGGCTGACAGGTGCCTCCAGAAGAAGCAATCAAATGTCATTAACAATCAGAATCACGACAATTAAACACAAGGGTGTATCAGGGTCTTATTATCCAAATTGCAATGAAAAGAATTCAAACCCCTTCTTCTCTCAAAGAAAGTAGCAGTTGCTTTACTTTCCAAGTCCATTGGCTGCTGCTAAGGATTCCAAACCTTATTTCCTGAAGAATAATATGCAGGGGGAAAAAAAACCACTGATGATAATTGGAAGAGGAATGGGTCCCCCAACTCTTTCAAGAGCATATTTTTCTCTCATTGCAGATTTCCATTCAGACCATTTTAATGACTAAGGAAATGTATTCTGGGAAGGTTTGGCATTTTTAAAAGTTCAGAGTTGAAAGCACACATTCTATAAATAAGTCTACAATGAAGTGCTAAAAGGTTTATTTCTGATTTCTTATTTCACAAACTAGGAACTAGGCATAAAAATATGGGGCCATAAAATGCTTTAAAAGTAGATTACTAGAAACTAATAGAACATATTAGTATCCATTGAGCCAATGATGGCTCCAATGGCATTTTGAATTCTTGCAGAGAATATGAACATGACCTTCATGTGTACCATTTACGGAAAGCAATTTTATTTACATTTTTAAATCGACATAAAGGTGAAAGATGATACTGCTGCAAAATGGAACATTTAATTTTTTGCCCCAAGGCACAACTAAGCTCTCCCAAGGTCAAATGTAGCATAAGACTGAAATGAAACAGACTCTTTCCCATCATCTCCTGCCAGAGGATTTCCACACTGGCCAGGAAAATCTTGAACCTACTTTTGTTCATAGAAAACAGAAAGTGTTCTAGATTCTATTGAAACTTCAGAATTCTATAAAATATTTTGTGAGAGTTTTGCTACTTTCACTTAAAACCACCCAATCAGAATGTAACAGAAATACCTACAGAGAACTAAACCATCGGGAGCTCTTCTTTGCCATTACATATTTTAAAAGCTAAGCAGATGTACTTGTTCTAATTTCTTGGTCCATATCTGTGTACAAAGATTCTACTGATAGAAGGCTGTGGACTTCCTTCTCTCTGTGTGTAATAAGTCTGTTACCAGACAAACCCTTGAAAATAAACATCCCAGAGAAACTACAAGTTCTACTTCAGACATATAATCACCCCTCACAAACATCTCTCTTCTGCACCCCCCACCCTACTTCTACCTGCCCAGGCACAGCAAGCAGTTCAAAGAAGTGTGTGTGTAATTTGTTAAGAAAGATGCAGATGTTATGGATCATTTCAAACTCACCACAGATGATGGTGACACCATGCCTTATGCCCTGATCTAACTTATTACTTTACCCTGAGACCGAATGATCATTTTTCATATTGGTTAGGCCAATAGATACAAACTTCCTAAAAAGCTTAAGCCTTACATGTCATCATCAGAAGCTAGAATCAACAATTATCATTGCCAAATTTACATTGATTGACTTTATCCCCAGTTAATGAGAAGCCTCCACATCTAATAAAACTGCTGACCTATAGCAGTAATACCTGAAATTTTAAACATGCCCCAGTTACTCAGGCAAGCTCTTTCCATAGGAAGGCCAAAATGTATTGTGTTGTTTGTTTTGTTTTAATTTGAATGAGACTCATATTCCAGGTTCATAATTGTATTGTATACATAAATGCACCTGCATATATAAAGATTAACATCCGAACAAACAGACATAATATAATATGGTAGCCAGAAGCTTTGACTCAAATATAAGATAACTTGAAATAAAACATTGTTGTCTTTCACCAATTACACCTTCAATGTCTCACTTAACTAAGATGGGCATAATAACACAGCAATATTAATGATATAAACAGGATCTAATTTCATCTCATAACACTATTAAGAGAAGTAACTTGTAGGTCATTGATAGGACACTTGCCTAGAATGTACAAGGACCTGGTGACATAGAAAGATGGAACATTTTATCTTCTGGTGTTATTTCTGCATCTTCCCCCACTCTCTGGTAAATTTAAGACACAAAGTATTTATATTTAAATTTAAAAAACTCATCTTGAGCACCAACCCCAGTGACTTCAAATGATGGACGTTTTGAGCAGCATATCATATGATAAGGATAGTCAATCTTTATCATATGCTGCTCAAAACTAACCTGCAGAATTTTCAGGGAGTTCATGAGCTGTCACATCCAGGTGTTCACCTAAAATGAATTTCAAAAATGAAACTCCGCCAGCCCATAGATCCTTATATCTGAAAACCCACTAGGCTTTCAGCTTTTATTGCACTGTGTACAAATTTTAAAAGAATTTCAAGTGTTAAAAAACTAAATTAAAAATAAACACTACTCAAAAATTAACTGCTCCCAAATTATATCTGAGTACCCATGTGGTGATTGATATATTGTGTCCCCCAACATATTGTGCACCTTAATAAACTTATCTGGGAATCAGCAATAGAGCCATCCACTATATTAGACATAGAGGCCAGACAGTGGTGGCACACACCCTTAATTCTACCACTTGGGAGGCAGAGATCCATCTGGATCTCTGTGAGTTCAAGGCCACAATGAGAACAGAGCCAGGCAGTGGTAGCACACACTTTAATTCTAGGACTTGAGATCTCATATCTTTGCTTGGGAAGGACATCGCTGCCTTTAATCTCAGGAAGTGATGGCAAGAAGCAGAAAGGTATATAAGACATGAGGTATATAAGCTAGAGGCTTTTTTAAGCAGTTCAGCTGAGAACCCTTCCAGGTGAGGACCCAGAGGTTTTCAGTCTGAGGAAACAGGATCATCTGAGGAGTTGGCGAGGTGAGGTTGGCTGTGGCTTGTTCTGTCTCTCTAATCTCTCAGTTTCCACACCATTATCTGGCTCCAGGTTTTTTGTTGTTGTTGTTGTTTATTAATAAGAATATTTAGCAATTTGTGTTACATACCCATTCTTAGTATTTGATCCAAATGTTAAAACATCACAAGATTCCTTCTCTGGGTTTAATCTATTCACTGATCATGCCTGCAGGGTATTCCATCTCCACAAACATCTCTCTAGTAAAAATAAAATGGAGTTTCTCCCTCTGGTTTTAGTCACAATACATACTATCCACATTAAATAAATATAAATTTCTGGGAAGCAATGTCTGTACAGAAACCAGCTGCTAAAAAAGCTAAACAAAAAATAAGGTAGCCATCAATTATTCCTTGTGTGTCATCCCACCAAGGACTCTGCAGGGAATAAGGAAAGCTGGCCCAGAAACCTTTCTTTTTAAAGAGTAACAATATTCGTCTTTATTAATTCATCATCATTGTTGTATTCTACTCATCTTTCTACTCACATTAACTCAGTGAATTCTCCACAATAACTCTATTGAACAGAAGAGTCATTAGCACATATTACAAATAAAGAAATTGAGGGAGGGTCTGAGAAGTGAAATTTGCCCAAGGCTATATAACTTAAGAAAACTATATTTACCATTATCTTCCTCTCAAAAAAAAAGTCTTTCTGAATGTTTCATCCTTTAAAAATTGTAACAAATGAACTAAATAAAAGATCCTTGGATGACCAAATATGGGGCTATTTTTTCCTTCTTGTGAACAAGTCTTCATGGGAACGGAGAAAGTTACTCTCTTTCTGCTCATCATGAGTGTATTTCTACTATGAACCCCTTGTTAATAACTATTCAGCAGTCATTGAATTAGCCACCAAATAGAAACTGGGTGGTGTCTCTGAGGGGATATCGGTCATCTTTAGAGATGTGGATTGTGAGCAGGCACACACACTTTTCAATATTTTCTCAAGGAAAATGGCTTGAAGGATCTCTCAAACTGCATGAATGTACCTGACCTCACATTAATCAGAATGATTCTAACTGTGAAGGATTTCAGTCAAGAATGCAAGGCAGGATTAAACATCCACAGCCAAATCGTTTCCTTTTTAATGTTCTTCTTTACGTTTTCCTCTCCACAGAACAATTTTTCAGGAGATGCTAATCCAAAGGTGAAAGTTCAACTCATTGGATGCTAACACCAGCCCTGCATTACTTTGGTAGTGGCCAGAAACTGTGCTGGTCCATTTGGTACAGCTGTTCATAATTCTGCCTTGTTAAACTAAAAGCAATAAGGTTGAAAATCTAACATGAGGTGCTCATCATTCAACTGAATATTTCTTGTGAAAGAGGCAAAAACAGTGCCATGTTCTGCAAATTCTCCACATCAATAGCAATTACATCTCACATCAAGGCCAAAGAAATAGTAGCCAGTACAACACATAATAACTTCTTTTCATACTCAGTAGTTAGCATTTTTCTCTGCACTTAACTCTGGGAAACAATAAATGATGGTGCTATGGTACAAGAAATTATCCACAAATTGATGATCTGACTAAGAGCATTTCGAATTTTCAATTGCAGAGAGCATGTTGCACCCTGTTACAAACCCAGCTGCCCAACAACAAATTACAATATTATGCCAATAGACTTGAAAATTAAATTTGGATTAATAGTGACATTTTCACGGAAATGTTTTAAAGGGAAAGTCTAATGGGCCTCATAGAGTCCAGTTCATACATTTGAGAGCTTCCCATTGTAACCTGGGCAACATCACCAATCAGCCTACCTGTTGGGTAAGTCTGGCAATTTGTTATTCATTTGGAGAAACTGACGTAGTGAGCAGTTCTGCCAGGGAGGCAAAAACGATTCTGGCTACCTAAGAGTGAAATAGGGAAGGAAAAAGGATTTGAACATGTTTCCATGACTTTTTGCTGTGCATAATTCTCAGTTACCTTTTCCTCCTCATGAAAATTCAGAGTAAGGAACAGAAGAAGTTCATAGTGGGAGGGGGGGGCCCGTTATGACATTTCATAAATGTCTATGAAGCAAATCATAGAATACTTGAAAAAACATAGTTTTTTATTTGTTTTAAGGAAGAAAAGAATGAGAATCTGAAAATTTTCTGAATATTGCCTGAATAACAAGAGATTTCCTAAAAAAATAACCTATCTGCATTTAGAAAGTCATTTTTATGAAGTTTGGTACTGATATAAAAACTTCTTTCCATTTTCTTATTCAAATATACACATAAAAATCAACGAGGCACAACTTCCATAAATATGCTCTTGATAAATTTAAAAAAGACAATGAAATGCTGTTAGTGAATTTCTTTTCCCATCCATGACCTCCTAGTAACCCATAGATTTCTTTCTAATCGGGTAAGACAATATAGATAGATCTATCCTAAATGCTTTTTATTTTGCCCTTAGATGTTACCTTGAAATCTGAACATTAGTTTCAAAATGAGTCAAGTACATAAAAGAAGGGACAACCTGATGATTAGCACATCAGTGCACAAAAACGCACAGTAACATTTCCATCACATTGTCAAACTCACTCAAAACAATCAAATATTTCACTGAACCATTTACAACTATCGATTGCACAGCAAACTTGACTTTATAATCTTCCTATTTTAAACAGGTGCAATATTTTACAAGGGCTTCACAAGTAGGAGGTTGTGAATGTAAAGCAGTCCATTAATTTTATATAAGCTGTTTTATATACCTGTGGGTCTCTAATAATTCCCAGCTACAAGGTTACAAGGGGAGGGATTGTCTTCCAAGTCCAATTGGAGTGTGTGTGTGTGTGTGTGTGTGTGTGTGTGTGTGTGTGTGTATACATGTGACTGCATTTCCAGTTACCATGCCAGTGATTTCTCTCAATTAACATTATTTTTCATGCCATAGATGAAAATACTGATGGGTATTAATGAAAACCTGCTGGAAACCCCAAGCTGAAAATGTAAAAACAAGAACTTATGGGGTGGGGAGGGGGGATAAATTCCCCACAATAGCTTTCTCTGGACTCCTTTAAAGAAGCAGACATACCAAAATAAATAAATAAACAAACAAACAAACAAATAAATAAATAAATCTATCTCTGGTGTGTTCCTTGTACTGGATTTACTTTGTAAAAGAAAAGGAATCATCAAGAGCAAGAGTAACCTCTTAGAGAGGGAACCATCAGCGCCTCCCGTTTTTAGTCTCGGACTCAATTTTATCCAAACTTGGCCAGTTTCCACTGTGGATCACCATGCTGTCTCTGTGAGACCCTGTTAGAGGATGTGTGGGTTTGCACCTCGTGGGTAGAGTAGGGTGTGGAGAGCCAGGCAGGGACCTGAGGCAACGTGCTCTTCCTGTTCAGCTACCCGCATCAGAGGACACTTCATTACAGTGCCTGTTATTAGTAAGGAGAAGCCTGGCCTCTTGTTCGTGTAAGTTAGTACAAGCTAGTCAATGTCTTTTCCATGTTGGTGGGGCCTCTCTGTAAAGAGGGCGACTATGGGGTCTGGTCTCACAGAGATGGCTCTGTAGTCTTGAATAAAAGTGAATTAAAAGGACATTTCTGCTAATATCAAAGCAGGCTTATTACTTCAATATAAGCACTTCTTTAATTTTCCTTGTAGGTGTGCTACATAAATATAAATAAAAGGCTCTCCACTGAATGTATGTCCCATATATCTCACAGAGTTTAATTATAAAACCTCTAAAAATGAAGGTGGTGAGAGAAAATGATGTCAGTAGATCATACAGTCCTGGTAGTGTGTTGGCTGGCTGTCTCTAAGAACAAGGAAATACAGGCAGGCACTCAGGTAACCACAGACACCAGGAATGGTTATGCTCCAAAGAAAAGAAAGTCAAATGAGGTGGACAGATATTTTTAGTTTAATGCCTTTAAGTCCACAATTTTTGTTTTGTTTTGTTGTTGTTATGATTATAATTGTTTTACTTTAACAAAGGAGGCGTTAGGTTTTCTTAGGTCCATATCTGTTTTTTGTCCAATCATTGAGCTGTAATAAGAGGAACCTGCCATATGAACGCCAGAACTCACAAACCAACACACATGCTTCAGTTAACCATATAGTAACTAAAACATTTCAGGGAATGGCTGCCTGCGAATAAGTTTCATCCCAGAAGCCACTCACCCGGACATCAGGAAACCTCTGAATAGTGAGGACCATGCCAGGGGATTAAGTCTGGAGAAGGGAGGAGAAACTGAGAAACACTTGCAATCTAGAAGGCAGGACCCTGGCTGGTTCAGTGCTCTCAGAGGTGGAGGTAGGGGCCTTTCCTAGTTAGGTCTTGGAACGTTGTGGCCTACAGGCAAAAAGATGGAATTTCACAGAGAGGAAGCTAGGTGAGGATTGCCTCACCCAGAACCTTGGAGAATACTCGGGAGACATCGCACCAAAATCTCCCTTCCTTCCTTTTCTTTCTCTGGAGCCCATCTTTCTACGAGCTGGCTTCTCCTGCGGGGTCGAGGGAGCACTGCTTGCGAGGGGTCCTCCTTTAATACTGCGGGGATTTGAGGAATCTGAGGTCTTCAAAGGATTGACTCAGCCAACTTCCAAGCCAACCTTAGCCTTTGACACAGACAACCCCTAGCGTCAGCGCCTGGTACTATCGAGTTTATTTCTGGGTCACATCAGCTTGTGTGACTGCTGCTGAGCAGGGACTGCGCGGCTAACACTTTAAGTGTCTACTGTGTCACCTCCAGAGTGCCCGGAGAAGCCTCGGGGGAGAGGAGGAGTGGGGGAGGAGGGCTGTTTGTGAGATAATGCGAAGGGCTTTTTGTTATTGTTGTTTTTTGAGAGGGGAGGTTAAGCTGGATTGTTGTTGTTTGTTAAATAAAAAGGAACTCTAATGATGATAGATTCCGCGCTGCATCAGGCCCCACGCCGGCGAACCTAACCACGGAAAATAATGAGGCTGCATCCCCATTCGTCTGCATTAAAGGCGAGCCAGGCACTTTCGATAGCAAATATATCGATTCCCTTGCCCAGGCAGTGGTTTGTCCTGCTCCCCATGAATAATTACTATGCTTTAGAAATTCATAATAATTAGGACTCTTCTAGCCCCCTACCCCTCCTCAGAGCTCAATATTTTAAAGGCGCCTTATCTAGCAGGGGCTTTGGGTATCTCCGGTCACTTTCTCAGTGAGGGTGATGGGCCGATATATATCTTCTGCCCAAACGATTTTGCTCCTGAGAAAAGAAAGACGGTTTAACTCTCGACGCCTCAGTTTCCTCGTTTGTGACTTACACATTGCTAACTAGTCTTTTAGCTGCACATTACATGATACATGTTTCTGTTTGGGGGAAAGATAGATTTAATAAACAAGAAAAGTGAGAGAAACCAGGATTCTCGTGCCCCGCCCCCGCCCCTAATAAACTGATATCCACGTGATTCCCCAAACCCAAGCGGGAGTCCGAGGAGGGGGTTGTAAACCAGAGGTTCTGACCACAGACACTCAGGGGCCCAGCGAATGGAGCTTGGTGTTCCTAGATGATTGGCAGGAGAAAGTGGATTGCTGTTTTTTAAATCGCGCCAGGGTGGTTAGGGACTTCCGCAGACAACGAGCATCCTAACTCGGCTTTAAGGAGGACTGCGGGAAGGCCCTGAGCACCAGGCGGGGCGGGGCTTTGGGGCACTGGCCGTGGTGCTGAAGACCGCTCTCCAGGCCAGGAATAGGCACTCGGCACATTCGCGCTCCAATCCACTTCTCGCTGGAGAACCGCCGCTGGCCAGCCTGCATCTCCAGGAGCACTGAAGGTCGGTGAAGGAGACCAAAAGTTTCCCAGAAGCAATGTTTTCATGTAATGGCATGAGGTCCAAAGGCAAGAGAGAGAGCTGCAATCGTATTTTCATAAAGCCTGCTGGGCTTTCTCCTGAGCACAGGAGGCAAAAAGTAGACAATGAAGTATGTGAGTGTGGTTGACTAGGGTTTGAAACCTTCCTAGCCTGGGCAAGGCAGCTTTGGGTTGAGGAGGGAGCTGCCGAGTGAAGGGGATGAAGACTCTTACGTCGAAGAAAGTTTCTCAGTTATTACAATGATGATTGATATGGTCTTCCAAATCAACAGGGAGTAGGGAGGCTGTGAGAGTACGTCCTAGGGCCTGGTGTATGAGGGAAGAGCCCTCCTTCCTGCGGGAACAGTGTACTGGGCCTTGGGTCGAGCCTTTGGCTGCAGCAGGGCTTCTATTAGGGCGCCAGGGTAATGTGGGTGAGGCCGGGCTGGAGGCAGGTTCCGCCGGGATGCGCATAGCCCCCGGCAGCCAGTTTCTAAGGGAACACTTGGCTCTTCCCAGCAACAATTTGTCACATTGTGGGAGAAAGAAACGGTACAAGAAAAGCCTCCCGGTTCTCCATTCTCATGCAGATAAGACGATGTGCTCCGCCTGGGCCTGTGAATCCCCACCCCCACTTCACTCCCATCCCATTTCCGGCTTGAGCCAGTAAAATACCCTCATTCATTTAAAGGAAGAGTGAACTGGGAGAGCTTTTCTAGAGCTCAGCCTGAGGGGCTCGTGCTGCCCTCTTGCTGCTCCTGGGCCCCTCTCCGCGCTCTGTCTCATTACCCGTGCTCCACGCAACTCCTGGATTTCCACCCTCCAGAGCTCCAGACTAGAAAGAGGTGTGGGGGTGGGGGCTATCTAAGTAAGGTAAAGGGCAGTCTAGCAAGGGAATTCTCTCTGTATACCCCCCCCAACACACACACACACACACACACACACACACACACACACACACACACACGCACGCACTCGCCACCTACATAGTAAATAAAGTACACTGGAAAAGCTGTTTACAGAGGAGGTGATTAGGTTTGCAGCCGGCAGCAGAGAGGCAGTGAGCTCATCAGAAGTTTAAACAACAGCCAGTACCGGGGAGGGCAGACGACAAAGTTGAAAAATAAACAAACGTTCTTGGGCGCGCGCGAGGGGCACGAAGAAGCCGCCAACACATATCATCTCAATAAAAAGCCGCTCTTGGAAAGCTTGCATAGTAATTGAGACAGGCGCTCTTTTCTGATCTGGGTTGGCATTTCCTCATCTCAAGCTGACAGAGCCAACTCAGGAAATTGCTGGTAATATTCATCTGGGGAGCACTTTCATTAAACGTAATTCATTCGACTTTCACAATAAATTGAGTGACATCCTTACAGCGGAACCTTTTTATCCTTGATTAAGTGCTTGCCAAGCTTTGGTTCCCCACTTTATTGTCACATTCCTTCAAGCAGAGTCGTCAACATGCCAATCTGCAGCAGAAAAATGAGCTCGGTGTGTTTACCAAGCTCCGGGAGGGGGTAGTGCTGACACGGTGAAAAAGAGCTGATCTCGAACTTGACTAGCGGATAAATCAAGACCGCAACTTCCAGCAAACTAGAGGCGGGCCTGGATGAACGGTGACCGGGAGAAGGCGGCGGGAGGCGACAGCAGGACCCGCCTTTCGACTCCGCGGCGCACAGAAGCCGCTGACCCGACGGCGCCGGCTAGCAGCCCTGCCCGCCTCCCTTTAATTAAAATGGTGACAACTGTTAGGTCTTAAAAGTGAGAGCTGAAGCTTCAAGACGACAGAATTGTCCCAAGGGAACTTTCTTGAACTGATTCAAAGCTAGACATTCTGTTTAAAAGAAGAATGCGCACTTTCTACCCTGCCGCTTGAAAGCCGGCAAACTTGCAGGGCTTGAGCTGTCCTGCCATAAGGGCAGAGGAGTGCAAGGCATGTTCTTGCTTGTTCCTGGGATTCCCCTTTGACTCTCTACATCAACACTGCGCCTGGGGACTTCGCTGGCGGTCTGTTCGGATCCCGGAACTCCAGCTAAAGGCGAAGGAACACTTCAGTATCCCAGGACTGGCCTAACAGGAAGCAGGCATCTCTTTGCCAGTATGTGGCCCTTTCTCCCTCGCTGCACCCAACTCCATTCCCCACCCCTTAGAAAACCAAAGAAGCCCAGGACAGAGAATTGCTTATTTGAAAAAGCAATATCCATATGCTTTCATCACTCAAATGCCCTTTTGAAAATATTGTCGACGATGGTTATTACCTGGACAATGCGGTCAATTTTTGTAGTCTGCAGAAAATCTTCCCTCTGATAGAAAAGTAGGACATTGGGCACCTACCTTAAAAAAAATCAACCAATTTCTCTTCCACCGGATATAGTTTTCACCCAGACAACACTTTCATTAAGGGGGAAATAGCCCTCAACAATTCAAAGCCAAATAGAAATCAGCCTCACACAAAAGGAATCACAAATTTAACAGCTTTCTGGGAACATACTGCTGACAGAGTTGGTGAAAGTCTGGTTTTTGAAAGTCTGGTTTTTTCTCCCTCCTGTGCCCAATGTGGAAGGCAGTGTCTTGGAAGCTCTCACTACAAGGCCCAAGGCCACAAGACTCCTGTAAATGGGACAAAAGGGTGAACCACCCAAGTGCTTTTTACATCACCAAGAGCTGCTTTCCAGGCCCAGGCAGGACTGAGCCTGTTCTCAAAGCACCCTGAGGCAGCAAGGGCTTCTCTGTGTCCTGCACAGGCCTGGGGAGCCCTTCGGGACTGAGAGGACCTCTTGCTATGCTGCTGAGGTGTAGGATCCTTAAATTATCTGAGCTTGATCCTGTGTCTGCAAGTGTGCTCTGGGGCAGAAAAGAGAAGAGATTCAGCCTAAGGGGGAATTTTTCATGCTGCCTCCAAGAACAAGCTTTAACAGAAAACACTTCAGTCATGAATGGATAGCTATTGTCATCTACTACATAAAGGAATTTCAAATTGATGAAACCTTTTGGTGAACAACTACCTTATTCTCCAAAGGACAGGAAGTACACAGACCTAGTCCAAAGACTAGACCAGATCTGGGTACCTGCTCTCCTGTTTTCCCTTTGGCCTTCATAGTCCCTAACAGCCACCTTCATGTTGAGTTAAATTCACCTAATGATTTACCTGCTAACAATTCAGAAGTAGAGACATTGTGGATGCAGTCAATACTTTTTTAATTCAGTTAAACAACTAATGTAGAAGTCACATCACAGTGTCACACACACACACACACACACACACACACACACACCTAAATTTGTGCAAATAGATAACTCAAATGTTGTTTCAAAGGTTTGGAAATGTTTTCCAATTCTTGCCTATTTTGGCTGAGAAAGCAACCAAGTTACTAGGTATTGTAATTCCTAGCAAAACTGATGGGGCCTCTTCATAAGTACTATGTTGTTAACATACAAATGATTGCAATAACAGCATCCATTCTATGTCAGATTCTCTGGACTCAAATTCTGAGTAACTTTTGCATGCTCAGGAATGCTATCAGACTTACTTCACTATTTGAGAATTACCCCATATAAAGAAAGTGTCACATTCTTTCCTGGGAGAACTCATCCCTGTTCCCTGGTGTGGTCAATCCATGGGAATAAATTGGTTTATAATCCCTACTCCCTCTTTTAAAAAAAGAAGCCACATTTGTCTACTTTATCCCATGTGCACTTCAATTCAGTTTAAATGTTATAGTCTGGTTATCTCATAATTCAACATATCCTGGAATCAATCCAAAATGGATAGGGATTAAAACCTGCAGGACTTTAATAAAAATAACAAGTTACACCATAGATTTCCTCCTCTTGGTCAGGTGTTTAGCTCTGAAATGCACGACATTTAGTAAACAGCTATTTTCCTTACATTTATTTTTAAAAGACAGCTTCCTGCTTTTTTGGTTTGTTTGTTTTTGGTTTTTTGCCTGGTGGTGAAACTTGAGAATTCAAGATAATAGATTTCAGAAGGTAGAGCTACAGACATGCCTGTAATTAGTTTCCCATTGCAATACAAAAATGAACTTCCGGTGTGAAACATGACAGACCCATCTCTCAATAAACACACAGTAAATAAAAACCTTCAACTTAGGACAGGCGTTCAGAGACCTCTGGGCCAAGAAACACACTTTTCAAGCATTCACTCACATGCTGATTGTGGTATATGATCTGCCAGACAGAGACATCCTCATAAGAATGACTTTCAAAACTCAGAAACACTTAAATTCATGTTCTATAAGCAGTAATCTAAACTCTTTCTGTATAGGTGTTATCTAAAAAAGCCTGGCTCAAACTGTGGGGATTACTCCTTGAGAAACATGGCTGAGATCCCACACCCATAAAGGAAAGGTGTATTGAAAACGTTAGCTAGGAGGTAAACCCCAAAGTGCTCTCTAGTCACAAAAGCAAAGAATTACTAACTCCTCCCTGGCTTGGGACTGGTCAAGGAAAAAAATAAAATAGTGTTTTTTGGGTCTTTCTTTCTTTCTTTCTTTCTTCCTTCCTTCCTTCCTTCCTTCCTTTCTCTTTTTCTTTCTCTCTCTCTCTCTCTCTCTCTCTCTCTCTCTCTCTCTCTTTCTTTCTTTCTTTCTTTCTTTTTCCCACCTCAACTTCTTGGAGTTTAGCTGATAACCTGTGTACATCTGTTGCAGGATTTTGCAAAGGGCTGAAATGTTCTGGGGTACAGTCACGAATAGATGCTTGGTTCCCTTGCTGTAGCTGATGTTTAATGAAACTAATGAAAAGGAGCGTTATTGTGTTTTCATCTGTTCATTGCTACAGAGTTTTAATCAAGAGTTTCTACTTAATTTACCTAAAACCACCCTAACATTAACTGCCCAATTCACCCTTTGGAGTCCATTTTTACGTGAAAGTCAGCTTTCTCCTCCAGGAAAACAGCCTGGGGTTTTCCTGGCAAATACCTTTGGGGTTGCAATCCCTAGAATACTGTCTTGGGTCACAGCCACCAGCCTTTTGTTTTTGTGGTGTGTGTGGTTTCTAATCCCTGACACACAAAACAACTTTAGATTGGAGAGAAAAGAATGGACTCCTAAATCGCCTTCTCTGTTTTATTGTTCACATTTCGTATTGTTTTGAGTGAAATTGGAAAAATTGTCTCCTTTCTCTGTATTGCCAAAAGGCATTCAGGTAATGAAGTCTGTAACTAAACGGTAATTGAATCAGCATAATTTGCACACTGAATGGTTTTCAAATGCTCCCAGTTTACAATTAAAGGAGAATTAATGCGCTTGTTGTTGAGAACGCGGCGCATTAGAATAAATCCAGCACTGTTGTAATGAGTGGGAAACGCTTTAACTGCCAACACACACATTTAAAATTTAACACAACGTATTGATTTCACTTCTGCTTTTGATAGATTATTTTCCAGACTATTGAAATACTTGCTTCAAGCAATAAACTGCACCGTAGCCGAGAGCCCTGGCCTTGTATGTGTGAGCACAGGCCAGGGAAAAACGCAGCGCCTGTCGTCCTGAGCTTCAAATCATTCCTGAGGGTGTGTGGAGAGGACCGGCGTGCTAGTGAGAATCATTGGTGTCCCTCCCCTGAGGCTTTTCACCTTTCACTCGCTCCAGCCTCACCTAATAGAAAAATGCTGTGTGTCCTTTGGTGGAACTTTCCGCTCTCCAACTCCGGGTCGTCAGTGTCAGTGGGCTTACTGGACACAGGTGGGAGCGATAATGACGGGAGGTGGGCAATGGGAAGGGACACTCTTTGCATTCGGTCTGCGTTCTACTGGGGAAAGCACGGACCCGCGACAGTCAGAAAAGCTGTCCTCTTGGATTGGCTGCCCCTGCTTTCACCTGTTTACCCCCAAGGTGTCCTGTGGGCGAGGACATTGATGCACAGCGCCCTCTGGCGTCTGCTTCTGCTACAGTAGTGCGAGAAAGGTGCAGACTGGCAACACAGAGGTTTCTTGAGATGCAGCCGGAAGCCCGAACCGGGTAAATACAATTACACTTACACTTACACACACACACACACACACACACACACACACACACACACACACACACACACACACACGTGCGCGCGCGCGCGTGTATGCGCCGGGTTCGCAGAACTCTCAGTCCTGCGATCGCAGGCCGAGCTAAGGCCGAAAACTAAGGCCATTTGCAGTGATCTTACACTATTGCTTCCAGGCTTGTGGATTCTGAAGCTCTTGGGAATAAAAGACACTAACAGCACGCCTAGTCCTTTCATCCAGCCGGGTAAGAAAACTCCCGCGGCTACCGCAGCGCCTGCGCTCCGCAACCCTCCACAGAACACCTTGAGACCTTGGTGCACTCCCGCGGCCCGGCCCGGGATCAACTGTGAGATTCGGTGCACTAGGCTCAATTTCGCCGGCAGAATGCAAGTGTCCCTGGCCCGCTGAGAAATCAGACCCGAGAAATCACACTCTCCTAGGCTCGCTGTGATACCCGTAACTCCCAAGTCACACAAAGCGATCCGCCCTGCGCCTGTTCTCAGACTGTCCAAACCTCCGAAAACTGTTTCTGGGGGAACCCGGACAGAGGCTGTGGGTGAGATTCTCTCCCTAGTGAAAAGGCCTGACATTTCCTAAAAGGAAACCCCACCTTAAAACCGAGGTTCAGTTATTTGAGAGAAACCAGAGCTTGGAAGGAGAGGGAGGGCATGTGTTTGCAGGTGTATCTCTGACCTAACCGGTCGTTGACTGTGTGTCTGGTGGATGAACTGACACCAGCTGCAAGTCTGCAAGTCTCAGGAAGTTAACTGCACTTCTTCACGTACCACAAATCCAAACTGGGGAGGTGGGGGCGGTGAGTAGACTCCTGCTCAGATCTTCAACCCCACCTCCACCTCCTTTCATTTAAACTAGGTGGTTTAAGAGCTGCTGCCAAGAGTTTCACGCTCCTCATTACTTTTCTCCACCCTCGGAACCAAGGCATCCTGTCCCACTACCTTTTTGATTTCTGGACGTGTAGGGTACGGCTAGAAAATCACGATCAGGAGATGGGGAAATAAAGCAAGAAATGGGGACGAGAGCCCCGAAAACTCTCGCAGGAATTCAAAGACCGGCTTCCCAAAGTTCTTCCACTGTCTCTGGGAGCACAGCTCTCACAGATCTGGCGGCCTCGCCCTCCTCAGTCCCTCCACCCCACCCCCGCCCCAGGTGCTCGGCCTCCGGGCTAGGGTGGAATCTCAAAGACACTGGACCGCTCACGACTTACCAAGTAGACGGCGGGCTGCAGGAGGAGAAGCACGTACCAGCACGCAGCCTGCATCCTCCCTCCTCTCAAACTTCCTTGGCGGTGCCTTGGCTGAGTCTTTGTTCCTTCAAAAACATAGATCCACCTGACATCCACTTTACAGATCAGGGAGCGCTCTCAGCAGCCTAGATACAAATGAAATTAGACATCCCATGACCAAGCGGACAAGGTTGACGATCAAACGGGGGAAGAGGGTCTTGGTGTGGAGTGATGGAGCCAAAAATTGGGGGGGGGGGGTCACGGAGATTTAGGAAGCGAGTCAGTCTAGCTCCAGAAACAAGTGCGGTCCGCAGGCGGGCGGGCGGGCTTGAGCGGTGGCAAGGGGCTCCCAGCTCCCGGCGCGTCTCGGGTACCAGTTCCCGAACCGCTGAGGCCGAAGGAGGTTAGGCACACAGAGAGCTGCTCACAGGCTGGTGAGGAGCCCAACTGTCTCTAGCTGCCAGACCTGCCCTAGTGTTTGACTGGCGGGAGGCTGGGACTAAAGGCGGCGGCTGGTTCTTCGCCAGCCTTGGCAGGCAGGGTTCATACGTACACAGCAGCAGAGAGAGATGGCAAAAGCGAGCGAGCAAGAGACTGAGTGAGGGGGGCGCGGGCAGAGAAACCGGTAGGTAGAACTGACCCGGATTAGATGCAGGTGAAACGGGGTGGGGGAAGGGGATGCAATTTGCATACAGAAAAGCGGGACTCAGTTTACCCACTCGAGCCCCCTATAATACAGAGATAGACACACACAGTCACATCTCTAGCTCTACTTTTTTGGAGCCAAGGAGCACAGCCAGTTACTAACTTCCACAGTGGAAACCTGCATGGGACTCTGAGGGTCACCTATCAGACGTGCTCTATGCCCAACTAGAGTTACACCACCTACCCTTTCCTAGTGATTACCACCCTGTCCCAAGGTGTCCCTGCCAGGAGCAGTGGAGGCGACCGGTACTTACCGCACAGGACTCGAGGCAAATGCAGCAAGGACCGCTCTGAACAGGCTCCATGGAGGAGCTACTACGGCCTGGCTTCTCCAGCGCCCGGGACGTGCCCTCCCCGGAGCTCCGTCTCCATGCTCGGGCTAGGACCGGTCCAGCTGCCTCGTCCAGCCTTGGCGGAGTCGTTCGTTGTCCCAGTGCTGGGGTCGCGATCCGGATTGGTCCGCGGGAGCTTAGGCTTGGCACAGTTGGGTTCCCGGTGCAGGAAACTTAAGAGGCAAGAGAAGGAGGGGCAGGTAGAGAATTCGACAGAGGAAGAGAGAAAGGGAAGGAGAGAGAGACGAATGCGCCGCCGGGCTGCTGCACCCGACCGACCCGGACTGCCTGTGCTGGCACTGACACCAGCAGCCCAGGACTCCTGGCTTTCAGCGCTTGCCAGAGGATGGAGAATGACTTAAGGGGAGGAGACTGAGCAAGTCCTCCGGACTTGAACTTGAGCGATAAGACGCGGGTCTTTCGGAAGAAAAAAAAGCCACACAACAGGCGCGATGAGTCCCAGTTTCAGAAGGAGGGGTGTGGTGGTGAGAATTTGGAAGCTGCTAGCGCTGGAAGCAGCTGCAGCGTTACCAGCAAAGCCGGACAGCCCCAGAGCCCGCAAGGGACAGGCGTCGTGGGCGCTGTCCGCGGTCCTGCCCGGCCACCGGGGGACGCTCCGCAGAGCGCGGTTTCAGCGCGCCTCCGAGAGCCGGGCTTCTCCTCCCGACGGCGGCTGGCGGCTGGTCCGGCCACCGACAATTACATTGGCACGTGGGTGAACGGTTCCTCAAAGACTAATTAATACCCCGTGTAAATAGATCCCGCTCTCAGGCTCTCTGCGGGCCTCCTGGCCCTTGGGGAGAAATGACTCCGGCCGCTTCTCTGGTGGCCGAAGCGCCCCCTTGGGGGAGGGGGTCATAGGGAGGAGAGCAGCCTCCAGGGGAGTAGTGAGAACTGAGGCAGGGAGGTGCATAGGGCAGCGGTGGGTGCAGAAGAGTGTAGGGAGCCCCAGCTGGCTTCAGGAGGGGAGTGGCTGCCCGGAACGGGTAAACCTGTGGCTGCCGGGGCCAGAGGCGGGGATGCTGCGGACCGCCAGCCATTCAGCGAGCGAGGCAGCAGAGAGGACTGTGCGACCTTGGACTCTACAGACTCTTCTGTGCCGGCTGGGCAAAGCACGAAGAGGGCTAGTCTTCTATGTTCTATCTCCCCCCTCTTCCTCCCTCCCTCCCCTGTCTTCCCTGTCCCCCAGTATCTTTTTAGTTATGTCTCAAATTTTTCCACACGCATTCTCTGTATCCCCATGCTTTTGCCAGGGCCCCACGATTCCCCCTCAAACCTCAAGTCCTGTTCTTTTCTTGTTGGCCTCCATCCTCTCAGACATTCAAGCTTGGTATCAATTCCAGAAAGATTGAGACCAGGTCTTCCTTCTACATGTTCACATGTAGGCCGAAGGGGGGAGCATCAATAAAGGCCTTTATCTCCTGTATTCTTGCGGGTTACTTCTCTCTCTCCCTTGGTCAGAACCTGGCGTTGAGTCACACACACACACACACACACACACACACACACACACACACACTGCAGGACAATGTTTTGCTATTAACCTGCAGGAATTGGGTCAAAATTTACCTCAGGAGCCTGAGTTCATAGCATCAAAATAGATTGATGGTTTTTTGTTTTGTTTTGTTTTTTAACTGAGCTTTGGAGTTTCTTTCCCCCAAGTGTGGCTCTCAGACACCCCAGGCTCTGTTCCCTTTAGATTTCCATGTGACCCAGGCTCAATGTGCCCCTTAGACATGGTAACCACGGGCTGAATTCTCCTAGAGAGCACAGGCTACCCCCAAACATAGCAATGACAATCAACAGAAGTCCCCTCCTCCTGAACAGAGGCAAGAGGGAGTCCACTGAGAACCAGATCTCTCCAAAAGGCTGCAAATTAGATGCCATCTCAGGACAGAGGTTCTTGTGCTTTGAGGCCTGTAATATTTTCCCACTAGAAACAGCTCTTTAAGGAGAAAGCTCTCCTAATTTCAAAAATTGTACCCTGCCATTGTGATCACTGGGATTCATTGGGGACAGAGTAAGAGAGTGAAGCATGCTTTCTAATAAGGACTCTGGAAAACCCTCTAAAAATAATATACAATGGGTACATTGTCTAATTCCAATGTTGACTTGGATCTTTTCACTTACTAGAATTTTTACATTCTGTAAAGTTTAAAGAAGAAAAATCAAAGTATAAAAACATCTATATCTACTGCTGAAGGGTAAAAATGCAGACAAGGTTCTGACCCTCTAAGACTCATAGGCTATTCTAAATAAAATGGCCACTTACACACCAGCTCCCAGGTACTCCCAGATAGTATAGAGTAGGAATAGATGGTCATCTGAGTGCCCAAGGACACTGCTGTTATAGGTGGACTTCTTTTTATCCTTTAGGAAACGTGGATGAAGAAAGACAGCTTGGGGATATACCAACCTCTTTTCTAAACTTTCTTCAAAAGCATTCTGCCTTACACAGCCATTCAGCTGCTAAAAAAAAATACTGCTTGTGAAATAGATCAGGGACCTTAAAAATCTCTGCCTGAATGAGACTGATTATCTAAGAAAAGCACCACAGGAACCCAGCCCTAAGAAATGGTCAGACACGTTGTTCTATGGCAGGTGGGATGCCAAGGAGCCTTTTTATGTTAATGACCTGAGAACTTCTGTACTGGTATTTACTCTTACAGGGTCCTACAAGCTATTTGACCTGGGATATAAAACAAGTTTATCACTTTTTATGTCATCGTAGAAATCATTTCCTTAATCAGAAAAATATCTGGAGCCCCTGAGTAACACAAAAGAGCCCATAAAAGTTTCTGTAAAACTGCTTCAATTTTAATGACATAATATTAATGGGAAGGGGCACAAAGGTGGCACCTTCACTTGACTTCCTGTTGCTTGCTTTAAAAACAAAAGGCAAGAACATGATTCTCATACATTCTTCTGTTTCAACTCCTCCAGTACTCTACAATGCACAATGACAATGATCTTCCCAGAAGAAGAACAAAAGGTACCAGTTTCTTTAGACTTTATTTACACTAGGCATCCTTTTGAAAAGCACTCTTCTGTATATTATAACCACTTCAAAATAACCATCACTTTTTACCCTCCAAGTCTACTTAGTCAAATGTATAAAGAGCGGTGTAAAACTTATTTTTATTTAAATAATATGTATCTCAAAAGAGCTCAAAGGGTTGATCCTCAAAGAAATTAAGGTAAACAATTTCTGACAATTAAAACAAAAAATTAAATTTACAATTTATTTGAAAGATATTGTTAATTCTGTAAGGCACAGTTACCTTTGTCTGGCATGGGGAGGAAACTTATCTTGGGGCTAGAGAGAAAAAAGAAATAGAAATTAACTTTAAATTTGACAAAAATACATCCTAAAATGAACTTACCTTAAGACACATTGAATATCATATTTTACCCCAAATCCAAGTAAAACAGAAAACTGTTATGAAGCACCCCGCTGTGATCCTGCTTAATTAAGCTTCAGGCTAAATTATATAATTTTTGTAAATAGCATAGAGTTATACCTATTTTTTTCTTAATAGCACCAAAACATGGAAAGCTGTATCATTTTTCTATCATGAATTCAGTATAAGCTGATATTTTCCTGTCATTCAGCCTTAAGCGAGTGCCTGAAGAGTCCCCTGTCTCATTACCCATCTCTACACAATGAGGAAGTAAGGTTAGATAATAATAAAATTCCTTGATTCTATTTCATGTATTTATAACAGGGGGTCATAGCTGTTTTTAAAAACTTAACTATGTCACAAAAGTGATTGTATGTTACATTATTTTCAAGGATGTTAGCAACTTAAAAGAACATTATTTTGTTCAACACACTCCAATTAGTCTCAGGGTGTTTGTGGGTTTAAATCAGTTTTCTGTGCATTTCTTTCCTGCCCATCCTTATAACCTTTTCTCTAGGTCAAGGGTTGACTCTATTGTATTAATCATACCACTTTCTCATATAAATTGTTCTGCACATGTTTTTAATGTCATTGATTTATGAGAATCTGCACTCAGAGTGGCATCCTTATTATATTTATGAATATTTGTTACAAAAGAGGCAAAGCTATTTCTACCCCCTTTTCACAATTCCTAAATGTCACCCAAAACGACTAAGAAACCCTCTGGCCCCTCCACACCCCAAGGTGTTTTGCTAGTATAAAGAAGGATCATTTGAAAAGTGGTTGTGTTTTTTTTTTTAAATACCAGCCTAGAGTATTTGGTATTTCAATGTAGTTGAATTTAGTTAGTAAATGTGAGGCATGCTTACTATATTTCCATTACAAGAATGCTTTAATAACAAGATCACTGGACTAGAGAGAAAAAAATAGCCATCAAGTTCTAGAAAGAAAAAAAATGAAGAAAATCAAAAGCTTGATGTGAAAGGCATTTTTCTTTTTAGAAGTAATTTATATGCTCAGTCTTTGTGTCCATATTTCATTTATTCTGCTATGTGAGGACTGAGGGATCTCAAAGGTAGGTTAGTTTTAATTATACTCACAAAGTTTAAAAAGAAAATGAATACAATAGGAGAAATTAAAGACAGCCAGCATTGAATATACAAGATGGAAAGATTGAGGTCGTACTCCCCAAAATCATAATTATATTTTTTAATATTGTAGCTAAACAAACCTTTGCATCATAATCTAATTACAGAAATTTGTCATAATGGTTCCTCCAGAGAGTAACTGACATTTCCCTAAAGCAGAATCATTAAGACAAAGGACTTGACAGTCAATGTTCTGTGAACAAAGCAAAATACAGTATTTGCTTTCAGTTAGGACAAGCACTGGGGCTCCCAACCATGTGGAGAGAGGAGAGATTGTGAGGGCAATGGATACCCAGTCTTGTGAAGACAATGGATGCCCAGTCTTGTAGCAACCAGAAGCCAAAATTGAGTCTGAAAATATACATATATTTTGTCTTCATCATCTAACGTACCTAGATTTTTTCGAAACATCAATGATGCTCCAGCTTTTGTCCTAATTAGACAATATGAAACCAGAGTCTTGAGCAAAATGATGTAGATAGGCAATAAAAGCTACTTCAACTAAAATATAGAGATAAGACTATTTTTGCATTATTAGATCTTGCTTAAATAGAGATTTCATAAGGAAGCAACAAGCCTTTTAATTTCCCTTTGGAACATTAAATAAATGAAAACAAAAATACTAGAATTTCACTCTGATTGACTTTGGGGACCACGTCATAAAAATTATAGATTGTGTATTCTGTTTTCAATTTTAGTAATAGTGTACTTTTGCTAAAGTTAAAGGTAAAATGGTTTCACACCAAATTTTGTGTTAAATGGATGATATAATGTCTCACAAACTGCATTTCTCGGAAGGATAATGGCTACCATGGAACAGTATGCATATATACCAGGAATTATACCCCTGGGTTTGTTTGTTTTGTTCCATAATGTCCCTGGTGAGCCCTTGAACTTGAACCAAGAATTTTGTTTTGAAAGGAAATCTATAAGATGACACAAATGTATTTTCTTCATTCTTTTTTTGTCCAACTAGGTTGACTCAGAGTAAACCTGGGTGCTGGACCATCACTATGCATACCTGTATCTTGTAACTGCCTACCTATTTTGATTTCAGTGCAGCTATTTTGCATGTTTTTCAGCTAAGGCCCCAGCCACTCCTTTTCATATTGCCCATTCACTGATCTTCACACATCAGACACTTGTCTTCTCCAGGACTCCATTAGTAATTCTGTTTCTCCTTTTGCCCTGAGAAGACAACCCTGTCTTTTAACAGCTTCACAGCTTTATGACTGCTAACATCCAGTTACAATCAAGTTCCTAAGTCCAATTCTGATGTCTTCCTTCAACCAAACCTTCAATTGTCCACATACTGGCCCAGATGTCCTTGAGATGCTAAAATTTAATATGACTAAAACACAACCATATTTTGCTACATTGACAACATGATTCTATTTGTTGGCATTTTTGATTGCTAAGACTAAAGGATCCAGCCAAGAGGCCTCTTGTGAAACGAGAAGTAGGCCTTCTATATACATCTAATTAACCTCCCTTCCTTCAGCTTAAGAGGAATAGTATGTTTCCATGTGCTCCTCTAGCCAGCAGGAGGCCAGCACACACAGGGAGAGTGCCATATCCTTTAACATGGGACCTGAAGCACAAAAACACATGGCACAGACCAGAAGTGACACCTTATCTGGGGCAGACCTACCAGACTGGTCTGCCATCATATAGACTTAAAAATACAATTTTTACTTACTTTTAACTGTCCAGATTTTGAAGATGTTTTCAGCACTACCACAGCCAAAGCTGACTAGTTGGGAATCACAGTACTACCCTGAAAATGTGAATGTCAGGTTCCCCTATTCATTCTTTATTCTTTCTGTGTTCCATACCAATCATTACGTTACCAACACTTCTCAAGCTTAGACCTAATTATGCCTTATTATCTTCTCTCTTCTCGATTCCTGATACTGTCCTGACCTAGGTTGGTACCCTGAATCAACTGAGTTGGCAGTGACCTACTAACTGGTCTTGCCCATTTTCATTTTCTGCCTCCATACATATACTGTCGTCACTACCACCTGAGGAAGACCAAGATGTATTCACATCATGTATGTGTTTAAATTTCTCCCCAAACTCCCCATTGCTAACAGAATCGTGTCAAGCTCCTTAGAGGCCAGAAGATTACTTATGACCTGACCTCTATCTGCTTCTTCCCTTTCATCTCCTGTCAACCCCATCCTCTCCTCAACTGCATGCTTCACATTCCCTAGCCACAAAATCTCCTGCACAAAGTTGTGTCTCAGCTTGGCACCTTCTTTCCTTTGCTTAGATTCCTCTCAACTAACCTCTAGGTCAGTGATTCTCAACCTGTGTGTCACAACCCCTTTAGGGGTCACATACAAGATATCCTTATTAGATATTTACATTATGATTCATAACAATAGCAAAAATACAGTTGTGATGTAGCAACAAGATAGTTTTGTGGTTGGGAGTCACCACAACATGAGGAACTGTATTAAAGGGTTGCAGCATTAGGAAAGTTGGAAACCACTGCTTTAAGGTGAAGGCACAAACTACTGCTCAAAAATCACCTCCAATTTGCTCGATTTTCTTCAGAGATTTATGCCCTAAGCATTTTATCAATTCATGTGCACCATATTGTTTGTACAATAGTCTTCTCTGCTAGACAGTCAGTGACATTGTACTAAATGTTCAGACGCTCTCTGCTCAATGTCCAGAAAACAGCCTTGTTCACCTCATGGAAAAGAGCACATCTTATCTCAGCACTCAGAAGCTGAGGCATCCTAGAAATGAATTCTAGGCCATTTTGAAACTTGGGCTACATAGCGATAGAGAGAGACAGAGACAAAGACATGAGCTTGTCAGAGAACAGAAAGTCAGGTAACCTCAAGTCAATAAGACAAATAAAAGCAGTTTCAAGATTGGGAGGACTGGGCCTCAGTCCTAAGACACCCCTATCCCCCAAATCCTCAGAAAGTCTTTTCAGTATCAGTAGCTGGATGGGTATTTGGATAGACGTGTTATTCAATGACTGGACCTATTAATTCTCCTGCCCAGGGCCAAGTGAGCACATCACCAAAAATTACCCAGTATTCTTAAACCCCAGCTTCACTCTGCACAGGACCATCCCAGTCAGAACATCCTCAGTGTTTCAGACACCTTAGACATAAGTGTCATATGAAAGCTTTATCACCATCTATTCCCACCTAGACTTCTACTGTGAGGCCAGGTGAAAAGGGAAATGTAGGAAGGAAATCTAGAGAAATCCCTGTTCTCGTTACAACCAACCCTAATTCTGGCCCTAGTTAACTATACCCATGGGAAAACTGGCCACTAGGCTTTTAGCCCCAGGCTTTGGGATTACATTTTTAGTGAAAAGGAAACTATGATGCCGTTCTTCTCCTGCAGCTAAACTCTTGATATGACAGGCACCAATGGATCTCATCTCTTCAGTCTCTTCCGCCCTACCTTAGATTACACTTCCATTATTTCACTGACAGAATCCAAAGTCAAGGGTACACGTTCTTCAATCCCATGCCCTTTCTTCTGTGTAGTGTCAGTAACTAACACTAACATGTTCTTCCCTAGCTCTTTCAACAGTTCCTTCTTGCCACTTGTGCTCACTTCTCCTACTAACCACCCCAGACTCACATCCTTTACAAACATACACACACACACACACACACACACACACACACACACACACACACACACACCTTTGATATAATGCCCTGTTGCTCTGATGCATGGTGTTCAAGATGAACTCAACAGTATCACTAACATCACACTCCCCATGTACACACCCATACACTCACAGTTCCCCAGCTTCACCAGTGATATCCACAGTGTTTATGCACATATGTGGCCTTTACACTACATAGTTACCTTTCTTTGTCTTTGTGTACATCTCATAGACCAGTACAACACATCATTACGTCCAGGCTTCTCTCAGGACATCCACACTATAGTGATATTTTATTTGTACTGAAATGTGATTTTATTTGTATATTAATAAAGTTGCCTTGGGGTCAGAACAAGCCATAGCAGAAGCTGGGTGGTGGTGGTGCACGCCTTTAATCCCAGCACTTGGGAGGCAGAGCTAGGCAGATCTCTGCGTGTTCAAGGATACAGCCAGTATGGTGACACATGCCTTTAATGTCAACACCAACCATAGAAGACCTGGAGGTCTGTAGAGACAGGCAGTGAAGAGGAGGTCATGTGGCTGCGTTTACAACCAATGAGAAGGCAGAACAGAAAGTCTATATAAAAGACAGGACACAGGAAGTAGTCTCTTGCAGAGAGGAAAGACAGAGAGCATCAATGAAGGGTAAGGTTTCCAGCTCTCAGCTATTGCTCTGACCTCTTGGCTTTTAACTGTGCAATTGACTCTGTGTTTCTTATTTAATAAGATGGTTACATCTACACTCTGATCTCGTGGCTAGAAGTGAAATCAACAGGTTGTATCTGGAAGCCATGTTTTTAATAACCCATGTCACAATTCCCATCCTGCTGTTCTGAGCCCTCCAATGAAGGAACTGTCTTGTCTTTATTCTGTTTGTAGTGTTAGCATGAGGCCTCATGTCCAGCGCATGGTTGCCTCCCATATGCCTTTAAAAGGATATATTTTAACAAGGATCATGAGGAAGATTGTCCAAATGAACTCTGAGAATACTTGCCTTCAAATGTGGTAGATTCGAGTTTAAAAAGCAATTGAACTCCTTATAGTAGAAATTGTTAGTTAAAGTGGTGTTTACTGCAAGCATCAAGATTACATATTTGATCAAACACATTATAAGCATGTATAAATCACTCAATAAAAAGAGACTAATAGCACAGTTAACTTGGTTTAACTACTGTACATTGAATACATGTAACATCACATTGTATTTTACAAATATAATGATTTTGTAATTGAAAAATAAACAGTTTTTGAAAGATGTAGCCACATAGTACTCTCAAGAACACTTGCTTCATCCTACTGCACTGGGATTCCTCCAACCATTTTGGCTTGATTCCAACTTTAAATCCTCTCTTAGGTTGCTCTCCTTGATTGGAATTCAATGCCAATTAACCAAATAAGCCACAATTCTTGGTATGTAGACACAGCAGTAAAGAAGCAAGCTCACATGCTTGTCTCAGGGAGTTAACATTCTAACAGAGACTGACAACAAATAGGGTATTGATTAAAACATACAGCAGGTAAGATGGGGAGGAAGTTGTGTGGAGAAGATGAAGAAGGTCCAGGAGACAGTCATAGGAGTGAAACACAGAAGCAGTTTTAAGTGCAGTGGTTGATGATGGCCTCCTTTGAAGCTAAAATCTGAATGTAAATGGATGGAGATAAAGTCTACGCAATCTAGAAATTTTGAGTAAATTTTTTTCAAATAGAAGCAACAAGGAAAGTCTAAGCAGTGACATACTTCATGGATTAGAGAGACAGGGAGAGTGGCATTTTATCAAGGGAAGAGTAAGTCAGGAAGAGGTGACAAAAAGAAGAAAACAGAACTGACAGACTGAGTAGCAACTGGGGGCATTGAAACAATTTGTCTTGATAGGAAGTTACAGTGTTTCTTAAGCTCGGCAGAGAAGTGGCACATTCAAACTCACACTTTAACACAATCATTGTAGGTACTCTCTCAGGAGGAACCTGCTGGGCTAGGAAAGGTCATTCCAGCATCCAGGGGCAAAGCAGGAGGATCGTAAATGCAAGGTCTTCCCGGCTACAGAGCAAGGCTGTCTCAAAAGAAAAAGACAACCTGAAGGACAAGAGCACAGCCCAAAGGAGAGTAGGGAGGTTATCGTAGCAGTCCAAACATCAGGCCACAGTGACTAGGTGGCATGGATGACGAAGCCATGATGAGAGGTAAATAACTCTGGGTTATGTTAAAAGGAGGGGCGTGACATAGTTTGCTGAAGTGTTGAAGATGGACTGTCAGAGACACTGCTGACTACAAGGTTTTTGCCCTGGGTGCCTAAAAAGATCGAACCTTCTCTGAGATGAAGAAGACTGTGGAAGAGGAAGGCATGCAAAGAAAAGCAGGCAGTCACCAGCTCGGCTTAGAGCCTGTAAAATTTGAGATGCACATGAGACATTCACATGGAGGTGAATAATGAGCCAAGAATTCAGACAAATTGTTTAAGGTAAAAATATGAATTTGGCTATTGCCAGCATACTTTTTTGTTTTGTTTTGTTTTTTCAAGACAGGGATTCTCTGTAGTTTTGGGTGCCTGTCCTGGATCTAGCTCTGTAGACCAGGCTGGCTTCAAACTCACAGAGATCCTCCTGGCTCTTCCTCCTGAGTGCCGGGATTAAAGGCGTGTGCCGGGATTAAAGGTGTGTGCCGGGATTAAAGGCGTGTGCCACCACCGCCACCCAGCTCAGTATTGCCAGCATATTCATGGTGTTTATGAAGGTGAAATTATAAAACAGGTGTAGGTAAGGAAGAAGGGATTCCTGGAGTTCTTCTGTGTAAGAAGTCGCGAGTAGTGGGACCTGCTTGGACCAAGCAGACAGAGCATGGGCACTCAGTGCTCTAGGTGGGAAGAAAGGAAGAAAAAAACGATGACTGAATCAAATGCTTTTGTGAAATCAAGTATGACGAAGGCTGACCAGTGAAAGCTGGGAGTACTTGGTAACCTTGTTAAGAGCGACTTTGTGAATATAGACCCTCCTTTCAGGACAGTCTCTGCACTCCATAGGACCTGCTCATTTACTCACCTTACTTTACCTCTGCGATGATGGATTTCCTTCTGGTCATGTCTTTTTTTCCAACCAATCAGGAAGCTCAGAAAGGGGCAAATCAGCATTTCCTTTTGCAGATGCAGCAAGCCCCTTAGGATTTTGTATGTGTTCACACTGACAGTGTGCATGCAAAGTCCATGGTGAACTGTTTCTCTGTTGGCCTTCTCGGCCCCCTTCCTCCATTCTCCTTCCTAGATCTTAAACAACTTGTAATTGGGTTTCTGTTCTTCAATTTGACCTGTAGAGCTGTTCACAAGCTGGCTTATTAAAACTTGGCCTTTTGGTGTTTCTGATAGTTTATTGGTCGTTTCCTGTCATTTAAATTATATTATCTCTGCCTGGAAAGACTTCTTCAATAATAGGACCTTTTTCCTCTTAGGAAGTAACCAATAAGAACTTAAATTTCATTTTTATGCTATTTGCTTTAAGAATCATTCAGGTTTTATGTCTTAACACTTGCATATCAGCAGCATGAGGTCTTTTTGTCCTTTCCACAATACAGAAATTACAGTAAATAATTCTATTTTTATATACATTTTACTGTTCAAAATGTTGGACCAAGTTGAGCAATTTGGAGTTTCTGTTTAATCTGTTACCTAGACTTTTCAGAATCAATTAGAAGTAAGGTGAGGAACAAAATCACACGATAAAACCAGTGATAATAAATGACATGATGAATAAATAGAGAGATGGATGGAGGAAGGGTTTTTATCCCACATCGCATGCATTAATCAGTGTAATCTACTAAAAAAAAAAAAAAAAACAGGAGGGTAACACAAATTTTATAGATGACAAAACAATCTTGAGAAATGTAAAAATCTCACAGTTATTCCGGGGAAACGAAACCCTAACTTCTGACTGTAGAATGGTCTCTTTCTTCCTTCTACCATGGTCAATTCCTGTATAAGACTCTAACCCCACTAACTAAATCTTTCCCAAGCACTTTCATTTAGAATTGATGACTACTCTGATTGATGAAAACTGTAGTTCTGCGATTTTATTCTTTTTCCCTTTAGTAACAAATGAACTCACAATTGGTCTGATTATTTTACTTCTTTTACCTTCTTTAAAATGTAAGTACAATGGAGTTCACCTTAGTTTTTAAGAACTTTCTTTCCTATGATTCCTTGAATCTAGAAAGCTTACCCAAATGACCACTGAGTAAAACAGCAATGACTTGCAGGCTAGAAATGTTCTCTGGGGAAACATTTCCCTTTTTTTGGTTTTTCGAGACAGGGCTTCTCTGTGTAGCTTTGCGCCTTTCCTGGATCTCACTGAGTAAACTAGGCTGGCCTCGAACTCACAAAGATCTGCCTGTCTCTGCCTCCCTAGTGCTGGGATTAAAGGTGTGCATGCCTGGCGGAAACATTTCCTTTTTTTGGAGCATTTCACATGACCTTGATTACAGATTTCCAATCTTAAGAACACAAAACCAAGGATAATTTATCAAGCAAGTACTTTCTTGAGACTATTTAAGCCTTGTCTCTGACACATTTTTAAGTGGTTTATTTAATTTCTCAGTTTTAGAAGTAATAGCTAGCAGGCAAACTGAGTAATTTACTCACATATACCTCAAGATGATTGAATTCTTTGATGCTAACAAGTATTTTGTTTGTTTTGACTTGAGACAGAGTTTCATTGTGTATCCTTGGCTGGCATGGAACTTGATGTGTGGGCATGGCTGGCCTCAAATTCCCAGAGATCTCCCTGTCTCTGCCTCCCTAGTTTAAAAGTATGTGCCAAGACCCTTAGCACAGTGTTTTTGCTTTATTATTAACCATGAAGTCTAAAACAGGAAGGAATGGTGAGGGGGGACAGAGGACAGAAGGGAGGGAGGGAGGGAGGGAGGGAGGGAGGGAGGGAGGGAGGGAGGGAAAGGGAGGGAGGGGGAGGGAGGGAGGAAGCATTAGAACAGCATCTGATGTTATAAAGGAAATACATATTCTATTAAAAGGCACAACCAGTAAACGTTCCGGTCACCATCCCAAGTTCCCAACACGCCCCTCATCTTATCACTCCGGCCTTAAAATAACTCTTACAGAAGCTTGAAGCTGTATGGAATCTTCAGAGAAACTACATTAAACTGAAGCGCCGCTTTAAAACCATCTTTGGCAAAGGAATAACAAGGGGGTGGTGGTCTGATTTAAAGATAATTACGAGTTAATAACTACCCTTCTTATTTTATCCAACGCCAAATATTCCGTAGTTGCTGTCACAGTGAATTATGAACCTGCAATGTGAGTAGTTTGGATTTTAGATTCTATCATTTAAAATAAAATGAATTTGATTAGACTCATTTTGATTTGAGAGTATATATAATCTTGCTATTTATGACTAAGGCACTATTGTTTCTTTAGAGTATGTAATCAAATCTCAGATTTGCTATTTCTACCTCAGACTTTAGGTTCAGAATTAAAAGGATGTGACAGAACGCCCCCCTCCCCCATATCACAGAGAAGGTTAGCAAATAAGGCTGACTGGAATCTAAGCATATGCTTTTAAAACCGTCTTTTAGCTATGGAAATGCGGTGATAATTAACCCTTCCCACTACCACCTCTCTGGCCAACCATTAATTAGATTCCAGGAGGTGGATGAAAATGGACAAAAATAGCTTCAATTAAATGATTATAAAATGGATTTTCACACTGAAGAGCAAGGATGAGACATGAAAAAGACTGGCCCATGCAGTGGATGTTTTTCATTCTCTTTGACAACGTGAGCAAATGGAGGATGAAGGCACAGATTTCCCCTTTCATCATGTGCTCTGCTTCAAGATTTACAGTGATCCAAAAAAGGAGAAAGAAAGTTTAAAATAAGAAATAGTCACTGGAAAGATGAGTATTAAGCACACATTCCTCAGGATGGTTTCCAGAAAGCTGATCACTATTTAGCTACAGGAAGACTATGACCTTGAAGATTCAGAAAAACTGAAAAATGAGAGCATGCAAACAAAGGGACATTGCTCAGCCAGCATCATGTGTTTTGAGAAGTTATTGCCCAGTGTGCACTATATAAACTCTATTTCACCCATGGCAAAACTGTGCTTGGATTTCTAGTGAGCAAAGCTGAAGTGAGAAGAAAATGAAATCTGATCATATGCATCATATTTAATGTAAAATTTCATAGTCTTCCTGATTCTGACAATGAGGTGATTTGTAAAGGGCTCTAATTGTGGTCAATTATTACAGTCCTCTAGCGCCACCTAGTGTTTCCATACATTGCTGTAACCCACCTCACCTATTAAACCAATTGAACAATTTCTTATGAAGATAGTCACATCTTCTAAATAAAAGGAAACAGATGCATGTCAAGGCTTGGTTTTGATATCTTGAAGTATTTTTCATTCCTTTATTTTTAATTGTTTTAAGTTGCTAAAGGATCACTTTTGGTCTTGTCCAACAAAAAGAGTTTGTATCCTTGGTTCATTTCCATTGTTAAACGCCTAATTGTCATTGTTTGCACCCAAACCACAGCAATTATCAAGGTTAGCTTGCTTTTGACAAACGATATAGTCACTTCTTAATTAATTGATTGGGGCATATCCAAGTGGAACATCTACACATGTAAGTGCTTTAAAATTTTATAAATTGTTTTGGCCTGTAGCCAGGCAGAGTAAGGCTGGGTAGGAAAGCCTCATGGAGATACAGGGAGAAGAAACAGAGTCAGGGAAGATGCTTCAAGTCATATAAAAAGCAAGATGTGAAAGAACCGGCAAGCCACAGGCCACATGATGATGCATAAAATAATAGAAATGGGTTCATTTAAATGTGAGAGCTACCTACTAATAAGCCTGAGCCTTGGCCAAGCATTTATAATTAATATAAGCCTCTGAGTGGTAATTTTGGAAGCAGCTGCAGGCTATAATCAGGTGGATAGGACAGAAAGCTCCACCTCCATTTATAACCACTACCACTGTTAGGAGTTCTACAAAAACACCAAGCTGAACACCCCCAGCACGTAGGCAGAGGACCTGCTGCAGAGCTGTACAGGCCCTGTGTTTGTCACTTCAGTTTCCGTGAGCCTGTAGGAGCCCTGCTTAGTTGATTTGGTGGGCCATGTTCTCCTGGTGTCCTCCATCTCCTCTGACTTCTACAATCTTTCCTCCCCTCTTGGAAGGGGTTTCCCCACTTCTGAATAATGGGACCTCTCTCGACATAATGTCTGACTGTGAGTCTCTGCATCCACTCCCATCTGCTGCTGGAGTAGCTTCTCGAATGACAGCTGGACAAGGCACCAACCTAAGGGCATAGTCGAATGCCATTAGGAATCATTTCATTGATTCTCCCCTCCCCCACCCTAGGTATCTGTGCTATCCAGGCTCCAATTCCCGGCCATCCAGGAAATGTAGGGCAGGGGCTTCCTCTAGTGGCATGGGCCTCAGGTTAAACCAGACATCAGTTGGCCACTCCTACAAGTTCCCCGACACCATTGCCAAGGCACATCTTTCAGGCAGGACAGGTTGCAGATGGAGGGTATTGGCTGGGTTGGTGTCCAGGTTTCTCTTTACATAAGCTGTAGAGTATCTCCTAGAACTAAAGAAACTAAAGAGACTGAAATGTAGGGAGGAAGCCTCCAAGTCTGCGCCAGCTGAACCTCTCTACACTCAATGAACTGTGTGTGTAAGTTGTCCTAGACAATGGGGCCCTGCTATCAGTTTTCAGAGAGTGATCTTCCATCCTAGGATCAGCTTGGGGTGTTTAGGGATCTCCAAAGAACCTCCCCACCCAACAACTCAATTGAATCTAACTCAGTCCCACTATTGAAAACCTTGCCAGGCTACAAAAGATGGCTAGTTCAGTCTCCATAGCCTCCATTACTAGAAGTCCTCTCTAGGGTCATCTTCATAGATTCCAGGAAGTTTCCACACTGTCCTCTAAATGCTCCCCAATTTCAGCTGTCTTTCCCTGTACTTGCTCTCTCCATTCCTCCCCCACCCCAATAAATTCATTTTGAAATGTACCACCAAGTATGACAATTTATTTCAATCTGGCTGGCAATACATCCAGATTAACTAGTTCTTTCTCTCCTCAGTAAATTCATCAAAGGACATTGCAAACAGCAGAATGCACTAACAAGCTAAGGATTTAGACTGATATAAATGCATAGAATCCAAGCTTTGTGAACAAGCATCCTTTTCAGTGACACATGCACAAAAGATCAGTCTGCATATAACACACGAGGTGACTTGTCTCATGTGGCTTGTGGGGCGATATAAAATTCTCATTTGGGGAGGTAGCCTCCTCCCTCCTTGCAGGGACCCACATTCTTCACTTGAAAGTAACTGCTGTCATTTAGAGACTCTCCAGTTGGGGATTTTGTTTGTTTGTTTGTTTTATTTTTGTTTGGCTTGGTTTGATTATTTTTCAAAAAGGGTTTCTCTATGTAACAGGCCTGGCCATCCTGGAACTCACTTTGCAGACCAGGCTGGCCTTGAGCTCACAAAGATCCACCTGCCTCTGCCTCCTGGGTACTCATTGCCTGGCATCAGGTTGATTAATCAGGAGTTGTTAATGTGAATTTCTTGAGACAAAGGCTATGAACTTCCTCAAAATGTGTGCAGACTACTGCATGCCCTCTTTCTGTTCTGGGAAGCAGGTCCTATATTCTAATCAGATGCACAGGACACTCCTGCTCTAGCCACTACGGCATTAAGCAGCGTTTCTCAAGGGATACGAGTAACCCTTTCCAGCAACAGTTGGAGGATTGCTATAATTGTTGTCATCATCATTAATCTGTCCATCAGAATCATCCAAATCCTTCTGACGGGACACAGGAAGTCTTTACAGGGGAGTGCCACCTTGTGAAGACTTAAGTACCAAATTTTGTGATCAGAATCTAGCTGTGATTCAGCCTATCTACAATGAGGTCCACCTAGTGCTCTACACATCATAGGTGATGATGATCTTCTTCCTCAGCCCTCACAGTGGTCCACTGATCTCCATGCTCCTGGTTTAGCTCTTCTGTAGTCTGTTCTCAAAGCATACAGCCAGAGCATCCTGACAGGAGCACTGCCTTCCCCTTCCACAGTTCTATCATTCTGCCAGCTAGAAAGGAGGTTAAAAGGGAAAGGGGTCATATTTTAAAAGTCTAAAACAATATATTTATAGTCATTATACGTCTAATCTGAAAACCTTTTTCTTAAATAACAAGTATGCATTTATACACCCAAATACATTGTTTGTAAATATATTTGTGTGTTATGTATGTATGCATGCATGTGGTATGTATGTACTTGTAAGTGTGGGTGCGTACAGGGGTGTGCACATAAGTGAGCATTTGTATATTTGCAGGCACAAGGAAGCTGGAAGTAGTGATCTTTCTTTAACTGCTTTTTACCTTTAATTTTTAGACAAGGTGCCTCACTGAGCCTGAAGTTCATTGATTCAGCTTGCCTAACTAGTCAATAAACTCAGGACTCTGCCTATATCTACTCCCACCTTCCAGGAACTTGAGATAAGAGGATCTGAATTCAGGTCCTCATGCTGTATATCAGACATGTTACCAATTGAGCTCCCTCCCCAGCCCTGTGAATGTAATTTTTAATTACTATCTAATGTTCTACTTAGTTAACAAACCATCATTTGTTTAACCATGCATTTATTGTTAAAATATAGATAGAATAACATTGTGGGGGTTTTGTTTCATTTGTTTTTTTAGGGATTTTGAGACAGGGTTTTCCCAGCTGTCCTGGAACTCACTCTGTAGCCTAGGCTGGCCTTGAATCACAGAGATCCGCTTGCCTCTGCCTCCTGAGAGCTGGGATTAAAGGCATGCGCTACCACCATCTGGCACATTCTCTTTGAATAATTTTAAAAAAATGGTGAAATTCATCTTGTGTCTCCAATAAATAAAATTCCTAGTCCAAACTATTTAAGATTTTCAATGCATTTTGCCAGATTGCTACCACAGACAGATACTAATTTAATTCTCCTCAGTACTGCAGGAGTTTAAGAATGCTTTGTTGTGTTTACTGACTATGTTTCAAGATTATTATGTTAAGCCAATCTCTATAAATGGTCATCAGAACTGAACCTTGTTCTTATCACAACAGTCTAATTTACTTAAACTTCTTCTTAGGGTATCAGATGATTCTAAAGAGAGTGAATACTCTTCATTTCAACAATTAAAAATTCAGACAGTATTGCTTAATGTAGTTTTTACATGAGGTCTGGAAGCCAGACCCGAGGATATTGTAATCTTGTTCTTCTTCTAGATGTTTTTTGCAATACCTCATGTCCCTTTCTTTTTTTTTTTTTTTTTTTTTGGAGCTGAGGATCGAACCCAGGGCCTTGTGCTTGCTAGGCAAGTGCTCTACCACTGAGCTAAATCCCCACCCATGTCCCTTTTACTTCTTCATGAAGTTTTTAGATCAGCTTGCCAATCTCCATAAAGAACTGTTTTGTAACATGGATTGTATTAATTTTATTTGCACATTCATGATATTTTCCTTATTTTTCATTTCTTTAAATATTTATTTATTTTCATTTTTGGTATTATAATATAGTCACAACATTTTTTCCTAGACCAATGGAATAAAATTGACATTTTGGCAATAAAAATGTGTGTGTGTTTATATTGTGGTGTTCCTGTTAATAAATATTTTGGAAGGATATGATTCTGCCTCTAAGACCTAATCTCCCTTTTTTACCACCTCTTAATTGAAACTCTTGATAAGATCAGTTAAATAAATTACCCACTGTCTATATCTGCGGATGCGTGGTTCATGCTCTGCTCCTGGCTCCATGATTATTGTCAGGAAACTAAAAATCATTGCATTAATCAAGAGTTATTTGTAGACATTACTCACCCCATAGAGAGAGAACACAATTTTCCTCTGTGTGTGTGTGTGTGTGTGTGTGTGTGTGTGTGTGTGTGAAAAATACAGATTGATTTCAAAGCATTGCTGAGTTTATAAAATCTTTCATCATTATTTTCTCAGAAGACTCTAAAATACTGTTGCTATTTTAAAATACATTTTTATTAATGAAGATTTGGAGACTGGGTATCTTAAGATGCATCTTGAAGGGTTAAAAACAGTTTCAACAAGCTGCAGAGCATGAGTGCAAGTTGGGCCATATTAGCCAAAGTGTGTGCGTATAAACCTGATAAGCCAAGTGTCTCTCAGATAACCTTTCTTTAGCTTGTGTTCAACACTGGATAAAAAAAGAATTATCTTATCCCTTTTTGGAATGTTCAAGCACTGTCTTCTTTCAATGAGGGATGCTACAAAGCCTGAAAAAAATAACAGTAGTTCCCACCCTCAAGCCAAAATTCCCCTTCAGTCTACAGTTCAAATTTGAGTCAATACAGCCGTAGCACGATTGCTCCCCCAGCAACTCTGCAGTGTCCATCCTCTGACACCAATCTCAGACATTCCCTGCAGGGTGGATGATCAGTTAGGGCCATGCAAAGTCAGTGTTGGATCAAGAAAGATTGCTGAGAAACTGAATTGTTGGGATGGCATTCTTGGATCCCTTCACTTCCATTTAAATGTCTTCAATGCCTGAGTGAAAGTGCTAAGGCAGATCCAGACAAGAAATAGAATGTTGATTTTTATAAAGAGAAATGAAAGTGTTCTTACTCAATTCTAGTGTAAGACTATGAAACCTTACAACTTGCTTTATAGGCAGGAGCAGTGAAGCAGGAAATTGCTAATGCAATGTCTATGGAACAAGAAAGGAAACAGAAGGCTACCAAACAAAGGTGCAGAGATTTCAGTATCTGCCCAAAACCATTGCAAAAGAGACTAAAGGGTACAGAACACACATTCAAGAAATGAAATGTCACCTAATTAATTACAGCCTCAAGCTTGAGTCGCTTTGAGGAAGCTTGTGGAGAAAGGATATAGGATTAATTCATAGCATTTAGTTAGCAGGAGTAATTTTTCATCACCAGCTTTGATCTGCCATTGCCCTTCTTTCTAATTAAAGATGGCAGCCATCAAGCAGACAATGGGTCGTAAGCAACAGCTGCAAACTCTCTTAGCATTTTATGGAACTTACCTCTCCAGTATTTAGAATCTACTGTGCACATTCTATCTGTAAGTCTCTACAGTATTTACCTAATATTCTACACAATTTCCAGACAATAGGTATATATGGATAACCTTGAAAGAATCAATTTCTAGCTCCTTCTATACGTGCTGTTTCTTAAAACTTAATTTCCTTAAATAGCACCCAGAATCTGATTTCTGAATGCTATGTCCCAATGAAAGAAACTATGGTTCTTTAGAGAAATGGGTAGATATAAGGCTGAGGCAGAGAAATATAATATAAGCTTGGAGTATCTTACAGTGCCAGAAAATGAAAAGATAAAACGGAAAGAGGGGAAGGAGGAAGGAATTGAGGGAGGGTAGAGACGGTGGGAGGGAGAGAGGAAAAATGGACATTCTGATTGTGGTTGCCTGGATATGAGGACAGCTGCATAAAACAAAAATCTACCACCATAATACCACAGCAATATTTACTCCATAAGATTCACCTTTTAATACAAATTTTAATGAAAAATAGTACCGTCAAACAGCTCCTGGGAACCTTCCTAAAATACTTACTACTTGTGTGCTTATTTGAGCTCTCCCATAGTAATTGAGGTTTAATTCCTCTCCTGCTGAATGTGGGCTAGACCAAGTGACTTCTATCAAATAATTGATGGAAAAACAGAATAGATGTCACAGTGAAAGACTACTGAAGGGATCAGTGTTGACGTCACCAGCAGTGAGCTATGTTGGTGTCATGTAACTTTGATGTGATACAATATGAACATTTGACCCATATGGTCGCTTTTGTAAAAATACATAAGCCATGTTCTGCTAAGATGGCTCCATAGTTAAAGGTGCTTGCTGCCAGGCCTGATGACCTGAGTTTAATCAACAGGACCCCTACGGTTGAAAAAAAGAGCTGACTCTTAAAAGTTGTAATCTGACCTCCACATATATACCATGGCAATCATGTGTCCATGGGTGCACCCACACACAAATAAATAAATGCCATTTCTAAAACTGTGCAACTGCATTCTAACCACAATAAAACATCAGATAGACTCGAATGGATAGTCATTCTATAGAACACCTGAAAAGCTCTCTTCAAAGACACCAAGGTCATTAATGCCAAAAAAATACCAAGACTATCACCAAAGCTTCTAAGCTAAAAGCAATAACAGAACATGGTTTCTTAAAAGAGAAGTAATTCTTAAGTGGGAATTTAAAAAAAAATCTGTGGTCTGTATTATTAACTTTTCAGGTTTTACAAATATTCCACGGTTGTGTGTGGTAACAACGTAAGAAAAATCAGCCGAAGCAAGTGGACATATCTTGCCTCGTGAGTCCAGAAGGATGAGTCGACTGGTCTGTGAGGAGCTTTGGCGTCACCTCTCCCTGTACTGTTCTCACTAGCGCATTCCCAGGGGAGCCAAACAAACCCTCAGAAGAGGCTGCACCATGTATGATCAGAGCGAGACAGGATCGCGGGTGTGGATGCTTCCTCCAGCCTGCTGGTTCACAAGCGCCAGCCTTAAGCTGTTGTCAAAACCTACTGAAACCTTTGGAGAGCCTGGATGTTTTCACTTGTGGCAAGATATGTACAGGAACCCTTGAACAGTACTCTTTTGTAAACAGTCAGTCCACTGGTTATATGCACCCCCACACTCTTGTACAGCCAATTTCCAAAAGCATTAATGTTGCAAAAGGGAAACTCTGTACCTATTTTAAAAGTTTATTTTCCCTGCTCTGCTCCTCGAAAATAGTCTTCCACTTTCTATCTCTAAGAATTGAGTGTTCTAGGTACCTTACAGAAGGGAAATCATACAATATTTGTCCTTTGTGACTGGCTTATTTAACTTATCCTAAATTCCTCAAGATTAGTTCACATTAGAAAATATTCATCATAAATATGAGATCTTGTTCTTTTCATTATATGACCAGAAGCCAAATTATTAGCTTCTTTCAATTTTTGAGGAAAGGCCAAGATGTTTTCTATAGCTGCAGGTCTACTATCCCAGAGAAAGGCACAAAGGTAGCAATTTCTCCCCTGATTCACCTATACTAGCATGCTGGTTTTTATAGCAGCCACCCTAATAATTCAATGTCCTAGATTTTATTTTTTAAAACTCATGGCATATGAAACTGGAAGTTCTCTCCTCTTGAGCCAAACTCAAATTTCCTGTTTTATTCGGTTCTTTAATATAATTGGGGCATTCTTTCTCTCTTGTGTGACAGAATGAAGTACAAAAATGTTTGCTTCTCCTGCATGAGGTGAGATATATAGCCAAGATTACTTCTAAGGTAAAAACAGGTGATACTAAGTGCATGTGAAGGAAAGGAAGGATGGGAAGAAAAATGTGAAGGAATTAGACATTCATCTGAGACATTGCAGGAGCTATGGATAACCAGACAAGAAATTTATGGTGTGTGAAGTTCACATCTGCCTTAAGGTGAGCAGCCTTCTTGAGACTTTCCCTGGGGAAGTATAAAGAAATGCATATTCATGCCAGGCAGACATGGCACCAGACCAAAGAAAGTATTCCATCTACAGCCTAATTGGTGAACCAGTGTTGCATACAGGATCTTGGGGGACTCTTTGGCAGCCACATCACAGAACCCCAAAACTAGTAAACTGTTTGTCTAATAGAGCCTCAGAGAGGGGAAGGTCTGGTGAGGATCCAGTGGAGGCCTCACGAGATTCTCTTGAGTCTCATGACTCCCACACTCTCCCAGGAGGGAATTTTCATGAGTCATGGCTGCTCTGCCCCTAGGTGGAGATGATCGCATCCAGACCCGTGGAAACAGTACACCACTGCCACAAGGGGGAAACAAACAAGGCCTGGAGAGAGGAATCTGCTCTTAGCATTTTTAAAACGTTGCATGCCTCCTGAAGCCTGTGATCTTATACTTAGCCATTGCCCCGAGAGAATCTTCTTCCTTGAGCTGTCTGCATGAGCAGCCTCTGCTTCTCCCTCAAGTCTGTCATCAAATGTCATATTGTCTTCAAACCTGCACTTACTAACCTATCAAGGTCGAGGCCCTGGGCAAGGGAGATGCTCCGGTGGTTCAAGTGACTGCTGTACAAGCAGGAGGCCCAGAGCTTGGGCCCCTGGAACTAATACAATGGCAGACACATAGAGAACTAACAGATCTAATACAAATGGCAGATGCACAAGATCCTCACAGCAAGCTGGCTAGCAAGGTGCATCAGTTAGCTCTGAGTTTGACTGAAAGTCCCTGCCTCCGTGAATAAGGCAGAAGAACAACCCAGGAAGATGTCCCCCACAGCAACCTTGAGCTTCCACAGGCATAAGTACAGTGTACACGTACTCATGTCAATGTATATGTCCACATGTACAAATCACTCATACCTACCTGCATGCACACTGCATGTACAGACAGATGAAAAATTAGTGATACCGTTTTTAAACCTGCTAGCATCATCAAACCTTTGGAACTTTTGATTATTCTGTTTTCAGATGCCTTAAATTTTGTTTTTCCCATGGACTTGATCACTTTCTAACAGACTACAGGATTTACATATCACAAAGTGACCCACTGTTTATTACCTTTCTTCCTCAACCAGAATAAAAGCTTCACAAGAGGAGGACTCTTTGTTCTGTATACTAGTATATTCCAGACTCATCACATTAGTCTTCATGCATAGTAAGTGATCAATTAAAATTTGTTAAATAAAAGAAATGTTATGACTGGAGACGTAACCAAGTACTAGACCAACCACCCAGCATCTTAGTGTGTGTGGAATGCCCTGGATCCAATCCCCTGTGCTGAAGAAACAAAGGACAGTCGCAAACAGGCATTTGTGTAAGCACAAGTGCCAGCAGGGAGCAGCCAGCTAATTGTCTTCACCAAGAACAGAAAGCAGCAAGAGTCAGAAGCCAAGGATGATTGTGTCCAGTCTCAGGCCTGCCATCTAGGATGTGTGGATGGCAAACAGCCCCAGACTCTGAAAGAGTTAAATATGTATTGACATTAGTAACACCATCTGCCATTATATACATATGTTGGTGTGGCCTGGAGAATTTCACTTCCATCAACTACAGGAATGTGTTCTCTTCAAACCATCCCAAATTAACCTCACTCCTGAAATCACCCAGCCTTTATTCCATGTTTACTGTGTAGATTTCACTCATTATCCCTGGTGGGTTTTTTTTTTCTTTTTGTTTTTTCTTATGGTTAGATTTTATTTCTTCACCTGGACTCTTAATCCTTTGAATGAAAAGTCAAGTTTTTCAGCGTGTTGGAGCACCTGAAATAATTGGGATTAGTATTAGGTACAGTGTGCCGAATGACATCAGAACTCATTAGAGTACATGGGCTGAAAACAAATGAAGGGTCTCACCACCCCAGCATACCCTCTGACCTCCCACACACACACACACAAGTGTGTGTGAGCATATGGAAAAGGTTCCAGTTAAATTTCAGATGTCAACTAGGAATTGTATACATTCCAACAGATCACCTTTCTTCACTGACACCATAACACGGACAAGAAAGAGAAGAGATAAGACCTGCCTCTTGGTACTGATGTTTACTGTGTTTTGTGTGTTTGGTTTGTTGGTTGGTTTGTTGGTTTTGTTTTGAGCTATTTGCCAGGAAAACGGACTAAGTTGGAAGCACCACAAATTGTGCTTTGCTTCTGTTGCTTTGTGTGTGGTGCAGACGATGGAGCCCAAGGCTACACATGTACTAGGAGAGTGTTCCAGGACACACATGTACTAGGAGAGTGTTCCAGGACTTAGCTGCATCACCAGAAAATTACAGCCTTTTAATCAAATTTTGGGAAAAGTTTACATTTACAGAAAATAACAATAAGAGGACATGCTCTTCACCCAGGTGCCTCCAGCTTTAATATCAGATGTAACCACAGCAAAATGAGAAGAAAAAAAAAAAAAAATAGAAAGTGAATGTTGATAGAACACTACAAACTAATATAGAAGTTCAGCAAATATCACCAGTTTTACCACTAACAGCCTTTCCGGGTACACTCTGCATTCACACGTCTTGTCTCCTTAGTCTCTACTCATATGAGACAGTTTCTAAATCTTTGTCTTTTGATGGTTTGGACACTATGAAGAGTCAATGATTCTGCAGATTGTTCAGGTTGGGTCTGCCATGAAAGTTATTCTGTGTCCTTCCTGCTGTTCACAAGAGTTCTTAGGAAGTTTGAGAAGGAAACAATTGAGACAGCAGCTGGTGGAGTGGTAAGTTTCTCTGAGAGCTAAAAGGAAAAGTAGGTATTTTACAAAAACATGAACTCTTCATAGCAAGTGTCTTCAGTTGGGTCAGTGGCAGTGGGGACACAGTCAAATGGGAACACTCAAACATTGATGGAATGGAATAATGCAGCACAAAACTCAAGCAAATTAGGAGTATATGGCATATAACCTAAAATTCTTTTGAAGACCTTTGACCTCAAAGCTTTACTTCTGACAATCTATTCTAAAAACTAAATGAAAACATCACTAACAGAGTATCATTTGAAACAGTTTACACACTGAAGACAATTGTCTGAACATTCTTACTGTAAACTGTTGGGCCTTCCTTGGCTACCCAACACCTAAGCATCCTTTTAATTTAAGCAGTCTCAGGAGGCAAAGCAATCAGGGCCTTCCCTTCCACAGGCAAGGGATGTAAGCCTGTGGTAGCACAATCTGTCTGGCACCTGGGGTTGTTGGATTCCATCTGAGAGGCACTTGAAGGAGAAGGAAAGGAGGGGGGGGTGATGACCAAACACACATTTATGACCCACGCTCAGCCAATTAGCAACATGGACCTAGAACCTTAAATACTGAGGGGATAGCACATCGACTCAGAAAATATTAAAATTTAATAATTGATGATGATTATCCTATCAATTAGTGAATCATAACATTATTTCAACTTAATATATTTTTACTAAATGTCTTGTGAAATGCAGGACATTAAACAGGAAATATACAGTTAAACTCAGAATTACTGTTTATTGAAGATAATTGGTATGAATAGTAGTAGAATGTTCCCCTCTAAATTTTGTATCTTAAAACTCTAATCTATATTTAGAGTTGGTTGGGGCTTTGATTAGTTTCAGAAAGGTCATTGGGGTCCTCATGATGAAATTAGAACCCCAATATGAAGCGCTACAAAAGAGCTTGCTTCTTCTCTTCCTCCCACTACAGGAACACAGAAGATACAATCATACGCAAACTAGGAGGAAAGCTTTTGCCCAGGAATTGAGTCACACATCCTCTTCATCTTAGATTCCCCATCCTCTTGGAGTGGTGAGAAACATATCTCTATGGTTCAAGCAACTCAGCCTATGGGACTCTATTATTGCAGTAAATTAAGCTGACAAATCAGAGAGGAATACCTGCAAGTATCGAAATGACTTGGAACTTTAATAACCACAGAAGTTTGTCACTGTAGCTGATGGCCCTCTCTTAATGAAGTCATCTGAAGAAGCTTTCAAGGGAAAGCCATTTCTCCGTATCCTTCCCTTCTCCCCAGCACTGTCTTACAGATTGAGTGGGATTCTGCAATGTGTTTTTGTGATACAGCTGCAAGGACAACACTAGAAGAGAAAGCTCATACACCAAAGGCTGAACAGTTTTGTGTGTGTGTGTGTGTGTGTGTGTGTGTGTGTGTGTGTGTGTGTGTGTGTGTGTTTATCTACATATATGTATATCATGTAGGGAAATAAACTCCAAAAATGCTTAAACAGGTGTACTCATCATGAGTACATTCACCAAAGATTCAGGATTTAACAAATTCAAGGAGCTACAAGTGATTTTAATTAGTATTTGGATGACTTTCTGAAACCTAGATATACAATTGGACAACACTAAATGAAGTTCAGACACCAGGGAATAAAGGTAAAACATAGGTGTACTTATGAAGAACTTATTGTATAGCGATGCCAGAAATGATGAGTCATCTGCAACTCGCCTGTCTTTTTCCTCTCTGTATTTCACAGGGATTTGATTCAGCCTTGAGAAATGCAACAACAAAGGAGGGCTAACAAGGAGTAGAAAGTCCTTATGTGGCTGTTCCCTTAGCCCAGTGCCCGGGATGTTGACAGATGATACATGGGCTCTCAAGATGCAAAATAACTACAAAACAAACAAACACACAAACAAACAAACAAACAAACAAAACAGGCTCAGTTGAAAACTGGAGTGATTTATTCAAGTGGGCTATTTTGCAAAAGATTAAGGACCATGGGGATGAATACACCAAAATCAAGGAGCAATCTACCAAATACTCCTTGGTTTCTGCATCAAAGTACCCCAGTATGTGCAGAAGGCATACTGTGAGACACAGGATGCCGGGAAGAAGGGATCCCTGATTGATGGAGAATCAGTGGACTTTTGAGGAAGACTTAGGATGACACAAGTGTCTGCATTGAATGTTTCATCAGCTGTCAAAAGAGATCTGTGTCACTGGGGACTTCAAGTCACTTGCTAAGGATGACAAATCTTGACTAACCAGAACATCACTGCTGTTCACCTGTTGGAGAGCATCTTGATAAATATTGACAAATTCTGAATCAAAAGCTTTTATGATAATCCTTGAAGCACCCAAATACTCACAGGTTATTTTTCCATTTCTGTGGTTATACTATCACCATCAACAGCTAACAGACTCCCTCTGCTGCCTTTTTGGTTTGTTGGTTGTTCAGTCTCATGTCAACCTGACCCAAGACTTTCTTAGACACTCTCTAAAACTTGGTTTTTATTTCCCATAAATATAACCATAGTTGATATAAACATCTATACCTGTAAGTGTTCTTGCTATTGTTATTTTGCTTCATTTTCTAAGATAAGGTCTCACTCTGCAGCCTTGACTTGCATTGAAATTCTCCTGCCTCTGCCTCATGAGTGCTGGAATCATAGATATGTGCAAGCTCTCCAAGCTACACACAAATTTAAAGCATAGCAGAACTGCCTGATAATAATGAACAAGAAATTAATTCAGAATAACATTAAGAGGGAATACATGGTCATAAGTACAGAAAGAATGAATCAGTCAGATATTCGGCTCATTCACAGAATCACTACAAATATTACAGCCATTACAGACTGATGTAAGTGTATCATGTTCTACCTGAAGAGCAACACTTTCTCTCTCAAAAATGAAACTGAGTAAAATTGACTCCAGATTACATGGAAGTTTCTACTTCTAGGAGACTCAAAGAATATTCAAACTGCAGAAATAACTTTCATTCTTGTGAAAAAGAATAGAATTAAGTATTGGGCTGTGAGAATATTTAAGTTCTCACTTGTGATTTGTACAGGAGTAGAGAGAACGATTCTCTCTTGCATGTGCCTGTCATGAATATGACATCCCTGCTCCTTGTCCACTAATTCAGTATCACTGCCCAATCTTATTCGCAATAAAAAAAAAAAACATGCAACCACAAATGTTCACAATGTCAGTCACTTAAAAAAACCACCATGCCGAGGACAAGAAAGTGGAGTGTGTGCTGTCACAGCAGGAGTGTCACCTGGAGGTTCCCTCTCTGACAGTGAGTCACAAGCAGCTAAGTCTTCCACAATACCTGAAAAGGCACCAGGGGCAGCTCCTTAAAATACAAGCCAAGTCACATCAGGAGCTTAGATGTTCTTCACTGATGCATTGGCAGGGTCTGGACCAGGTCCTGCTTGACATGAGCTCTTGTGGAACAAATGAATGCAAAATTCCATTTAACTGTCTGGAGCATTCTTTGCAGAAGACACATGAGACTCAAAGAATTTATGTTAGTGGTTGGATATTGCTCTCCTCAAAGTTACTCTTTTAGCCATGCTGTTCTTCAGGAGATTTGATTGGCATCCGTTATATACCTTTTAATGTAAACAACGCATTACTTTTCTTTCTACGAATCTCTCAATCAGAAAGGACCAGAAAGAGTTTACATTGATCTCATATAAAGTGTCTTACAAAGGTAGTGAACTCAGAGTCACTGTGACAAAACAGTGACATAACAGGTATGAAGAGGAAGAAAGATCCATTTTGGTTCTTAGTTTCTGAGGATTTCATCTGTGGTCACATGACCCTGTTGCCTATGGGACTATGGTGAGTCCACGCATCCTAGCACAGGAAAGTGCTCACCTGGAGATGGCAACGAGCAAAGGAAGATGGGGAAAGGGCCAGTCCTCAATGAACTACTTTCTCCAACTCAGTCCACCTCCCAAAGTCCCCACCACTCTCTAACAGAGCAGCCAACTGTGGAACAAGCATTTAGCACTTGGCCTTGGAGGGATATTTAAGATCCAAACCATAACACTTAACTACCTTGCCTAAGAAGCACATGGATTCTCTGTCTCCAAACTTACTCCAGGACATTTTTGAGCAAGACATGACATCAGGATACTGTGATCTTCAAATCAATATTAAAGTCACCTGGTGGTGAGGTGGGGTGGGGCGGGGAGGGGCTATGTTTTCTGAATAAGTTAATTTATAATCCCATAAAATCAGACTACAGACAACTCATGGAATTTTATGAGTACAGATGTCAAAATATTTTCTCCTAGATAAAAGGCAAGTTGCTACCCCTACCACAACGAGCAACACAAAGCCTATTTGAACCTGTTGGTGTCCTGCAGGCAATGTTAAAGGGTGGGACAGTGTACAGTGAAAGCCCAATAGTGAGAATCCTAATCTCTCACTGAGATCCCAGGTCCTCTCTGATTTCCCAAGGTTCCTGTCAGTTCCTAAATTCCCTTTCATGTCAATACCTTTGTGCTTACACTAACCAGCATTTATTCCTTACACTTGCATGCAAAAATCCTTGCTTGTACAGCCCTCAAAATTATAGCATAGTAAAAAAGCACAGTTACAATAAATCCTCAATTGTAAACTAAATACTTAAATAATAATATGTGAAAGTAGCAAGATACACAGTGCTGTGTACGTATAAATTAGTGCAGGAAGTTTTAGAACTGTACAAAAAAAAAAACTCAGAAGGAGATGCATCAGACCACTGAGTGATTTTCTCTGAAAATGCAAAACTAAAAGCTTTTTCCTTTCCTTCCAATGTCTTTTTCCAATTTTCTATAATGAATACCTAATTCATTTATAATAGAAAATGCTTATCTTGCAGAAATCAGGTTAGCAGGAAGATAATAAAGTTTGAAAAGACTCCATATATTAGAAATTGTTAATGTTTTGTGTGCTAAGCTAGACTAAAATCCCTTCTAATAAAAAAAATCTGTTAGAATAAATGAACCAATACAGAAACATCCCTTGAGTTCATTAAAAGTCACATGCAGCCTTTCTCTCTGCAGCTGCCTTTATTATTCTGCCTGCTGAGCTTATGGAAATCACTAAGCAGCACTATATAAAAGGAGCATAAAGGGTACCATCAATGGAACACTGGAATCTGGAACCTGGAATTTTAGTTTCCTATTAGTACTGTAACAAATACACAACTAGTGCTTGGGATAATATGAATTTATTACCTTACACTTAGAAAAAAATCAGAGGTCTGTAGCAGGGGCTATGGGTATAACTCAGAAATAGAATGCTTGTTTAACATTCACAAGACCCAAAATCACACACACACACACACACACACACACACACACACACACACACACACACCGTTAAAGCTATTATTATTATCATTAGAGACCCTAGGGAAGAATTTTACATTTTCAGCTTCTGGAGGCTTCCTGAATTCCTTGTTCCTTGGCCCCTCATAGCACTCAGACTCCTCTGACCTTCTTGCATCCCTCTCGTAAGAACCCATATGATAACAGCATACCAGTTCAGATAACCCAGGGTAATCCTTTCATCCCGGGATCTTGAGTTTACATCTGTATAATCCCACTTGCCATGTAAAACAATATATCACAGGTTCGAGAGATTAAGATGTCAGTATCTTTTCCAGAAGGGGAACTTGATTCTATCATCATATGTGGCCTTTAACAATCTCAGCTCAAATTTGGGACTCAATGCATTCTATAAGTAGAGTGAGTTTGGGGTTAGTCCTTTGCGGCAGTTCCCCCATGGAAGTCCTCACAGCATACAGAGCCTGATGAAAGGTCTAGGTGTTCCTTCTAGCCCTCACAGGGGATGTCATGACCCTATATTTCAAAAACAGATTTGCTGCTGACTTTTTTCTCACCAATGCTTTCCTTGAAAATGTTCAGGGAAATTGGAAAGTCTCAATATTTTGGGTTAGAGATTTTTGCTACTGGGCTGACATGTCCTTCCCAATATCTAACACATATGGCAATATTTCACATTTATGTGGTGACCTCTCCCAATGAAAGATTTTATAGCTGCCTATGAAAGAAGTATGAGATGTGGGTCATAATGCACTGACAGGCATCTTGTGGAAGAAAATAAGACTAACAGCAGAGTTCTATTTGGGGATTGACTTATATCAACCATAGTTACAACAGAACAACAGAAAAAATGCCCTTCTCACTAGTTTTTTTATAATTTATTGTCAATGTGGTTGAGTTAGGGAAAATGTTGGCACTTTATTTCACTTTTCAATAAGTTTCATGAATCACATTTGTCAATCATCTCAAGATTACAAAAGGGTTCATATACAATACTAGTGAGTGTATACATCATTTAATTAAATCAATTTAATAAAATTTATTTTAATATTATTTTCCCTATTAACATATTTACTTTGCTTCTGCTACATTCTTACTTTGCCCCCATTCATGCACTGAAACACACTTGCCAGAAGAAATAGCAAAGACCAATAAACCTATGAAAAGATTTTCGACATCTTTAGCCCTCACGGAAACACACATAATCAAAACTGTCTCTCATTCCAACTGGAATGGCTACTACTGAGAAAACTAGACATACCAAATACTGGCAAGGATGCACCAGAGGAAAGAACTGTATACCCGCAGGTGGGGCTGAAGCTGGATGCAGCCACTGTGGAAACCACCAACATGGTTTCTCAAAAACTAAAATCACATTTGTCACGTAACCCAAGATAAACCAGACTTAGGTGTGCACCTGGAGTACCAAAGTCAGCACACACTAGCCGTACCTGTGCACGCCTGCTGACTGTGGCACCATTTGTGAAAGCAGAGTCATAGACTCCTCTTCATAGTGCTTGTCAACAGACGAAAGGTTGGAGACATATAAACACACAATGGAGTACTATTTGGCCATTAAGAATAAAATAATGTCATCTGTAGGAGATAAATAATAGAACTGGAGCTGTAACATTAGGTGAAATAAGCAGTTCCTGAAAGACAGTCTCACATAGTCTCTCTGCTATGTAGAGGTTTTCAGGGCATGAAAGAAAAAGGAGGAGAGAGGAAAAGTCTGAGAAACAGAGGAAAGCCTGTTGTTTTGTACAATTAAGAGACACTATTAAAGGAGGAGCTTTGGGTGTTAATATGCACAGTGAGAACACTATCTCATATATGGGAATTCAGTTACAGTGTAAGCTAACTGATGTTTTATATCTGGAGAAGTACTCTCTATTCTCTGTGGGAAAGGTTCCATTTTATTTGAAGATGCATGCTGTGACTAAACAGGAAGTTGCTCCATGCTTGTAAAGATGATACCAAGCATGCTGTCCATAGCAGTAATCTCTACAACTTCCACAAAACAAAGCAAAGGGTAGTTGTGGCTTTGGATGCCTCCTAGACTCACTTTAGCTGCACAGACAGACAGACACACGCACGCACACACACACACACACACACACACACACACACACACACACAAACACACACACACACAGAGAGAGAGAGAGAGAGAGAGAGAGAGAGAGAGAGAGAGAGAGAATGATGGTTATGTTTCTAAGTAAAAACTAAAATGTCCTACTGCCAAGAAAACTTCAAAACTCTTCACAACCAGAGATGAGCATTCATCTCCAAGCATGAAGTGCACACATGTCAATCCACTGGCATCCTGAAGGGACGGGCCTGGTTTCTGTCTCTAATGTTCCATGTGAATCAGAAGGCTGAACTGACAGGAAGTATACTGCATGATTAGAAAATACAAAGATCCAGAAAGACTCCCCTGAATTCTCACCTACCTATCTTTCATTTGTAAGACGAATTGATAAATGGTCTTACTAATGAAAAACTTGGAGCCAGATATTGGGGTAAAAAAACTAAGAGATCAGAAAAGAAAAACAAACAAACAAAAAAAAGCCATCTTCTTACCACTTGTAAATCCTCAGCCAAAGAGAGCTGTATACCCACATCTATATGCCTTTCTGTTCTGCATCTCACTTTCTTTCTCCACCCAGTTATATCACTTCCTGTTTGTCTGTACAGACCTCCAATCCTCTACGGTTAGTGTTAGGATTAAAGGCGTGTGTCACCATGCCTGGCTCTGTTCCCCAGTGTGGCCTTGAACTCACAGAGATCTGGATGGATCTCTGTCTCCCCAATGCTAGGATTAAAGGTGTATGCTACCATTGTCTGAGTTCTATGTTTAATATAGTGGTTTAATATAGTGGCTGGATTTTTTTTTAATATAGTGGCTGATCCTCATTCAGATAAGCTTTATTAGGGTGCACAATATATTGGGGGACACTGCGTATCACCACCTTCATTGTCCTCTAAAAAGTAAGCATTGAACACTCACACAGCTTAGAAAACAGATAAAAGCAATTGAGAAATAATGCAGATGCTGGCGGGCAAGGATAAAACTGTACAAACTGGAGCGGCACAGAAGCCTGCAATCTGTGTTATGAATTATGACACAGTTATTGAAATGTGTGGTCCAAACATAAATCCCAAGTCCATATACGCTTAAATGCTTTGTAAGTCGTTGTAGAAAAATAGGATGCAAGGGATGCAAGACATTATGGCACACATTTTTGATCTCAGGACTCAGAAGGCAGAGACAGGCCAATCTCTATGAGTTTGAGGTCATTCTGGTCTATACAGGGCACTCCAGGCCAGCCAGGCCTACATAGTGAGACCATGGTGAGGGTCATGGGGGTGGGACACAAGGCTTGAGAAATGATTTTTTAATGAGATTGTTAGAATCACTCCACTTAATTATAAAGTTTTCTACTCTGAGAAAAAGAAAGATTTCAAAGAAAAGGTTTCCAAGATTGGAAGTCAGTTAGCAGGTCAAAGAATACAAATTATCAGGAAGGGTTTAATATGCCGCTGACTCTAAACATGCAGCGATGATGGAAGGAATCGTAGAATGCTGCTAAGGTTCCAAAAATAATCAGAGACTTTCTTTACATAAATCATTACCTACCTGAGCAAAGGCATGGCAAAGCAATTGTTATGGAGTTATGTGTATTGTGTTTAAATGCACTGTTCACAGAAAGATGCGTCCAGGGATAAACAATGCACACGTAACACACAAACTGGGATTGCATGACTTCTTTGCTGTCAAAGTAACATAGCTGTGTTGAATTCAGTGTTGTTAAGGAAAGCGGTTTTCTATGGCTGGTAAGGGGGAAATGGGAGAAATATTCAAAGAGAAGAGAGTAATTATACCACAGGACATCCAGTGTCAGAAGCAATAAGCCAATATCTGAAATAAAATAGATTATTTTTTCTCTTGTGCAAAACCTTGAAGGAGGCTTACAAATGTTTCTCCCAAGCCTATTGTTTCTTTATCACCGTCCCACAGAGGTGCATTGGTAGCAGTTTAATTATGATCATTCTTTTTCCCTATTCATCCCATTCATATTGCCCTAGGCCTTCAACTTTCATGGCCTAGAGTTGCTCAAGGTAAAAATCATGTCTCACATTTTATCACCATTCTCAGTTGAGGACATGAGGATAAGTGATACACAGAGCAAGAGAGTGGTTTTTCAGGAAAAACAGGAAGCCACAAAGCAAAGCTTGGCTGAAAGTTCCCTCATAATGACATCATCTTCACTAGAGAGACTGAGTTCTCCCAGATTGTCTTATTATGAGATGTGCAATAATACCCTGAGCGTGGAACTGAAGCTTCATAAAGCCAGACAGAGAAGACACGTGTGAAGTAACAGGGAGCCTGAGCTGTAGCCTGATACAGAGGGCAAAGAGCAAAGTACAGCTGCTACTGCTGTGCCACTGACTGTACCCATGAATGGAAAACTAGTAAAAGACACAAAGGAGAGGCCACAGGGCGGGCAGACATGGCAGACAGAGCTCAAGAAAGTGAAGTGAGTGAATACACGAGCCTGAGAGATACCAGCTCACAGCCAGTAGTAGTCTTGAGCCTGGAAAATTGCAGATTCCATGCACGTTCCCAACTCACCAAGAGGCAGAGCATAGTATCCACCATGCCACAGTGGCAAGTCAATGGCTACCCAGAGCAGGTACCCTGACCCTTGAGAATTTAGGAATCCTGCTTCAATCTCAACACTCCTACTGTGGCCTGGAGAGATGGCTCAGTGGTTAAAAATACAAGTTGCTGTACAGAGGACCTGGATTTGATTCACAACACTCACAGGAAGGCTCACAACTATGACTCTAGTCCCAGAGGAACTGATTTCCTCTTTTGGCCTCCATGGGCACTACATGTTGCTAGGAATGTCTTTCTGTATGCTGTGAAGGTGTTTCTTTGATTGATTGATTGATTGATTGATTGATAAAAAGCTGATTGGCCAGTAGCCAGGCAGGAAGTATAGTATAGGCGGAATAAGGAGAAAGGAGAATTCTGGGAACAAGAAGGCTGAGTCAGGAGATGCTGCCAGCCACTGCCACCATGAGAAGTAAGATATAAAGCATGGTAAGCCACAAGCCACATGGCAATTTATAGATTAATAGAAATGGGTTAATTTAAGATATAAGAACTGGATAGCAATGAGCCTGCTGTGGCCAAACCGTTTTTAAGTAATATAAGACTCTATATGTTTACTTGGATCTGAGCGTCTGTGGGCCCAGGTGGGACTGAAGAAAACTACAGCTACAACATGTAGGTGGTTCACAGACATACATGAATGCAAGATACCCACACACATAAAAATAAATGAATTTGAAAAATACTCTACCTGTGAATTAATTACAATGTTTGTATTGCATTTTGATGAGCCTTGATGTTAAAGACTATGCTGTGACCCAAGCTTCTCATAGGGACAGTGAATCTGAGGAACAGAGAACACTGGGGACTCCCAAGAAAGCTCAGCAAGCAGCGCATTCCCAAGGTAGCAAACAACAGCCTAAGGAAACTCATTATGAATAAAACCAAAATGACTAGTGAGCTCTTTGAGGCTATTCCAACTTAAGTATGAAAGACATAACATCTGAGATCTGAGGCCCTCCTTGAAGACGAGTATCTAAGAAATAGATCAGAGTAGATGTGTACATGCCCTTTCACACCAACATCAGTCAGGGTTTGAGGCCCGATGACTGTGTGTTCCCAAGCCCCCATCACAGAGTCTGACATGCATTTCCACTTGACTAAGTCAGTCACCCTGCATCCACAGGGGGAGTGCCCCATCAAACAGGTCTTCTGCCCTTCTTTCTGTGCATCTATTCCTGGCAGAGATGAAAGCCAAGATGACTGTAAACAGCCTGACAGCTCTATTAAGACAAAGGAAATGATTCTTAGCTGGTTAAGGAAGTAAAAACAACTCATGCAGAAAGCAAAAACATTTCAGAAAACAATGTTAGAAAAACGAATTGTGAGACAAGCTATTAGTGCATTAAAATGTAGGTTGTGATTTTAAATGCCTTTTACAAATTATTTTGATTCTTATAGACTCAGATAGTCCCATAGAGTTGGCCTATCACCCTTAATCCTTCCAAATACTGCTATTTTAAACAACAATTTTGTTGAGGACTTCGTATGGCTTGTTAAGAATCACCACCCAAAAAAAATGACATCTTTTGATCTTTGCTATTTTCTTAAAGGGCTGGGGGAGAAAAGAGTCCATCGCTTAGGAAGGCAGGATGATTGCTGTGAGTTAGGGGCCAATGTTGGCTCTACAGTGACGTATTTTATCACAAAACAATGAACAACAAAAAGAGCAAGTAGAATATAGCTGGGTACTGGGTACAGATAGATTGCAACCCAATTAGCTTTACAAATTAATAGTACTTTGTATTGCAGCACCAGGTGATGCTATTTAATTTGTCAGTTTGTTGTTTCCAGTCTTAGTTCAGAGCTCTGCATTCTGATGAGTTATCAAGTTTTAATTGAGTGGGTAAACACTCGTTTAGAAAAGTGGCTGTGTTCAAACTTCTCAGACCACGGTGGTAACATTAAGCTTCCCAGGTGTGACAGAAGTACAGCATTCTGTCTCGGTATTTCATGATGTTTATGGCAGAAGTCACAGAACAAGCTGCAATAGTACCCAAGACTGCAGATGGCTTTTCCTTTTCCCTCCTTTCCTTTGTCTCTCATCAGTTGTTTCTTTCTTCTTTCCTCTCCCCCACACAACCCCCCTCAGGACAACCTTTTTTTATTACTATTAAATCAAGGATTGCACATGTCTTCCCATTCCTGAGGGGTTGCAGTAGGGGAGGTGAACAGCTACATGATCTCCTGTTCTTCCAGTACTCAGTTGCTTCTGTGGTATACCTGAACCAGCTAACCCTCGGCCAGCAGGCGTTCCTCTGCTGTCATTTACTGGTACACAAGGCCATGTCGTGTGATTCTGATCTTAAAGGACATATCTCTATGGGAACTTTCCCAAATTTTGCAACATAAGTTCTACAGCTGGGTTCCATGATAGCTTTCTCCTCCTTCACTTATCAAGAGCACTGGAAATAAAATCAGTTGGTCAAATAGTAAGATAAAATGACTGAAAATCAACATCAGTAGATGCCAAGTAACTAAACATTGCCTATAATTTGGCTGAATGATATGGAGGTAGAAAGTGCTATTGGAAGAAGGGGGGAACATCAAGCAAAAAAAAAAAAGGGTATGTACCATATTTTCTTTATCCATTCTTCAGTTGAAAGGCATCTAGATTGTTTCCAGGTTCTGCTATGATTGAGCATTCCTTGAGTATATGCCCAAGAGTGCTACAGCTGGGTCTTGGGGGAAATGGATTCCCAATTTTCTAATGAAGCACCATATTGATTTCCAAAGTGGCTGTACAAGCTTGCATTCCCACCAGCAGTGGAAGAGAGTTCCCCTTGCTCCACATCCTCCCCAGCATAAGCTGTCTTCTGTGTTTTTTATCTTAGCCACTTTGACAGGTGTAAGGTGGTATCTCAGAGTCATTTTGATTTGCATTTCCCGGATAATTAGGGATGTTGAGCAATTCCTTAAATGTCTTTCAGCCATTTGAACTTCCTCTGTTGAGAATTCTCTGTTTAGGTCTATAGCCCATTTCTCAATTGGACTGTTGGGCATTTTGATGTCTAATTTCTTGAATTCTTTATATATTCTGGATATCAGCCCTCTGTCAGATGTGGGGTTGGTGAAGACCTTTCCCATTCTGTAGGCTGTGGCTAAGATCAAAAACTCTCATCCAATAACTGATGGAAGTGGATGCAGAGATCCTCAGCTAGGCCCCAGGTGGAGTTCCAGGTGTCCAACTGTCGAGAAAGAGGAGGGAGTGCAAGAGCATGAATTGTTGAGACCAAGATTGCAAAAAGCACAGGCACAAATAGCCAATTGAATGGAAGCACATGAATTATGAACCAAAGGCTGTGGAACCCCCAGCTGGATCAGGCCCTCTGGATGGGTGAGACAATTGAGTGGCTTGAACTATTTGGGAGGCGTCCTGGCATGGGGCCAGGACCTGTCTTTGGTGCATGAGCTGGCTGTTTGGAATCTTGGACTTATGCAGGGACACTTTGCTCGGCCTGGAGGGAGGGGACTGGACCTGCCTGTGCTGAATCCACCAGGTTTAAATGGGTCCCCAGGAGAGTCTTGGCCCTGGAGGAGATGGGAGTGAAGGTTAGGGGATGGGGGGAGGGTAGGGGTGGGGGCAGGGGGGAGGATGGGGGAACCCATGGCTGATGTATGGAATTAGAACACAAATATAATAATAATAAAAGAAAAAGAAAAAATACAGGGAGAGCTGGGTGGTGGTGCACACCTTTAATCCCAGCACTCAGGAGGCAGAGGCAGGTGGATCTCTGTGAGTTCGAGTCCAGCCTGGTCTCCAAATCGAGTTCCAGGAAAGGCGTAATGCTACACAGAGAAACTCTGTCTCAAAAAACCAAAAAAAGGAGAAAAAAAACATGAAGAAAAAGACAATGCCACCTATAACTGGACTCACTTAGGTACAGCTAAGGACCACCACAGAAAAGGAGTTATCTACCTATATAGATACAAGTAACATTTTATAAACCAAGCAGGTTGTATTTGTGTACACACAGAGACAGACAGATAGACAGACAGACAGACAGACAGACATTCATGTAACAACAATTAAAGAAAAATGAGGCAATGAATTTGAAAAAGAGCAAGGGGGTACGGGGCAGGGTCAGAGGGAGGAAAGGGGAAAAGAAAGTCATGTAATTATTACCTCAAAAAATAAACTGTCATATTAGAATAACACCAGATGACGAGAAGGAGGAAGGGAGAATCGGAGTTTTTCCCAGGTGGTAACAACGCCATACAATCACTTGCAACAAGAGCAAGGACATCCCCATGTTTCCAGCAAATCTATTAGCGAAAGTCTTGCTGCTTCGAGTGCCCAAGCTTACCTACATGTCGCTAATATACCCTAATCTCATCATCTTCTAAATCAACAGTTCCCGTGACATGAAAATCTTAGTTTCATTATTTCAGTTTATTCCCAATATTTAATAACAGGAGACATTTTGAGGGCACTAACAGGGCTACTTGTCAGGAACTCATTTAACGAAAGGCTAAAAACAGGCCAGAGTGACACTGGAAATTGATCATCCTTTTAGCCATTCTGTCAGACTTCCGAAAATTAATGAGTGGGCTGCAGGAGGGAAGTGGCTTACCAGAACATCGAACGAATCTGCTGATCTCGACTCACTGAAATTGTGCTTACCTAATGCAAAGCTTCAAGCACTTCGCTTCCAGTGCAGTGCTTACATTCTACCCAAGTCTTCTCAGTTCCCTTCACATGACATGACTCCCTCCTCGGGCAAGCAGCGGTGAAACCGTGAAGAAAGCAGAAATCTCTGCCTCTCTGTTGAGGCACCGTGACAGATACTGCTCAGCTCTAAACTACAAAACCCCTGCGCTTACATAAAAATCAAGATTCGGAATGCCCATACCATGTGTTCAACAATATCAGTTGAGTACAGTATACAGAGAGCTCCTAGGAGATAGAGACTGTTTCATGAAGAAGGTGATCTTCGGCAAAGGTGAGCTCCTGCTATCTGTAGGAATGAGCCCTGACATTTTCTACATAGCCACACAGTAAGTATGTCTGGCCCCTGAATACTGTGGTGCACCCAAAGAAAGAAAAAAACATACAGAAACGTAGAACTTGAAGGATATCATGTGATGCCATTACCAAGGTAATCACCAAGTCAACATAATTGAATAATAAACTCCCCACATGTATGTTTGCTCTTTGCTTCCCTACAAACCCTGGGCCCTAGATACACATCTTCAGCTCCAAGCTGCACAGCACCTCGGCATTTCTTCCTCCTCGAATCAGTTGTAAGGGAGCTTAGGCTTATGTTGCCATTGCTCTTTCAGTGGCCAGCATTTAAAATTTTAAGAATCTTGTGGCCCACTAAATGAACTAAGCAAGCCTCATCTTGGCTCACAGACACTGAAGCAGCAATCACTGGGCCTGCACGGGTCTACACCAGGTCCTCTACATGTAGCTATGGCTGATAGCTTGGTGTTTTTATGGGACTCCTAACGGTGGTAGTGGATGTATCTCTGACTCTTGCCTGTTCCAGGGACTCTTTTGGGTTGCCTCGTCCAGCCTCCATATGAGGGCTTTTGCTTTGTTGGGTTGATTGTATGTTATTTTGTCCTGTTTAGCTGGTGTCTCTTGGAGGCCTGCTCCTTTTTGAAGGAGAAAAGGAGGGGCAGTGGATCTTGGGGAGAAGGGAGATGGGACAGCCAAGAAGAGTAGAGGTAGGGGAAATTGTGGTAGGGATGTATTGTATGAGAGAAGACTATTTCCAATTAAAAAATCTTTATCCTCTCCAAAGGCTCAGGGATCTTTATGGAAAAGGGGACAGAAAGATTGCAAGGGCCAGAGACAGTGAATGAATTCAGGTAAACACTGTCCTCTCAGCACAACAAAGCTGTTGTGTAAAAGACCCATGAGAATTCAAGCCAGAGAAAACCTCAGCATGGAGATGAGATGTAGGCAGGAAATCCATCCCTAACCAGTAGGTTAGGTGCTCCACATCCTAGAGTAGTTGATACCTTAAAAAACATTAAATATCTGTACTTCACCCAGTCTTTGAATTAAATATATCCCATGGTTTATCCTGGGACAATAACTACTAAATAAGCTGGGTGGTGGCGGTGGCGACGGCACAAGCCTTTAATCCCAGCACTCAGGAGGCAGAGCCAGGTGGATCTCTGTGAGTTCGAGGTCAGCCTGGGCTACAGAGCAACATCCAGGAAAGGCACAAAGCTACACAGAGAAACCTTGTCTCAAAAAACCAAAAAAAAAAAAAGAAGAAGAAGAACCACTAAATAGCACTGCCTTCACTTGAAAATATATTTATACTTAAACATTCAGAAATCATCACTGCTAAGAGCTAACAAAATTAGCACATCTACTGTTGTTTAGGCAGTCATGTTGGTGACATTTTATGGATGTAGCTTCTACTATTCCTATGAGGCACAATCTCATAGCAAACTTCCTGACCCACTGGCTCTTACAATCCTTCCATTCCTCTTTTGCAATGATCTGTGAGCTTTAGGTGTGGGAGTTCTATTGCAGATATGTCAGTTGGGACCAAGCTTCATAACTTTGCATTTTGACTGGCTGTGGTTTTCTTTAATGGCATCCATCTGATGCAAAGAGACACCTCTTTGTCAGGATAAAATGGACAAGGAAAAGCTCACGAGTCCTCAGCTTTACATAAGGAACTACAGGCAACTGGGAAATGCCAAGAGCAAGAGAAATAGTCTTACTCGGGGAAGAATACAACAATTGGTTGTCCAATACCAAACAGTCAGACCTGAAAACACACATATACATAACATTATACAGACTGGGCTGTAGTGGGTAGCCATCCCAGCCTTGGCCTGGAAGTTCCAACCCCCATTGAGGCTTCGGTAATGATCACAACCACAAGGCAGGGCTGAGGGAGGAAGCTGAAGACCCAGGATTGAGAGGAGAGGCTTCTCTTGGTTCCAGGACCCTGGACCCTGGAGGTAGACCAAGCAGAGTTCTCCAGAGAACACCGCCGGACTGTGCCATACATTTCCCAGACCCTGTAACCTACCCCTTCATTTGTAAATTACCCCACAAAATAAACCTCCCTTTTAACTATGTGGAGTGGCCTTAATAATTACACAAATACTGGGCAGGCTGTATTTATATATTTAGGAGTACGTACACACACACACACACACACACACACACACATACACACATATGTATGTATGCAATATGAGGCCATGAATTTGAAAAAGAGCAAGTGTGGGTATAGTATACAGAAGGATTTGGAAGTGGGAAAATAATGTAATTACATTATAATTTCAAAAAAATAAAAGACATAATTTTTAAATACATAAAAAGTTCACCAAGAGCATGCTCCCATTAACTTCACAGAAGCTAAGGATTAGATAAGTCACTGAACAGGAACTGGTCGGAGGAGATTAGGCATGAACCATTTCCTGAGATGTTTGGTTAGGGTTGTTAGAATTAGAAACATCAAGAAGTAGGGACTCAAAGGCAGGGATGCATTCCACTGATGAGACAATCATGTGCAAAATCAGGAGGGATGAGCCAGTTGGAAGCTACAGATGAAATGAAGCAGTGATAATTATTTTTGAAGATGCTTTGGCAATTTGTTTTAATGGCTCTTGGTTAAAACGTCTTTTCTTACACTAAAATATAATACCGCTATCTTTAAACCCAAACAGTGGTAGGAATCCAAAAAGGGAATGCATTGTCACCATGCCTCCATGGCAGTATTCAAAGTGGACAGAAATTGAACATATTAAAAAAGACTTGCCATCCACTTTCCTAATTCTCTACACTGGGTGTGAGCTGCGGCAGCTCTGAGTGTGGAGAAAGGAAGTGGCGACAGGTTTATGCATGCATGACTGCCATCAGAATCAGACGCTTCATTTGTGGACACATAGCACATAAAAGAACAAATCCAGGCACTTACTGTAGCGGCTGGTGATTACTGACTATTCATTAAAAAGGTATTTGGCTTTTCCCAATGTAACCTTCATGTTCTTTGTGAAGAAATAGCCCATCAGGCTATTTTCCTATAAATTATGCAGCTCCCTATTTATTCTTCTTCAGGAATCCATGCCCCCTGCTTTATGTAAAGAACTGTCTAAAGATTCCTACGGCCTAGGAGTTGCAGCTAAAATACTGGAATCACAATAGTGAGAGAGGAAAAAATCTAAATTAAGCTCTGAAAGGGATGCTGCCCAAGTTAATCCTTCCCTTGTGCCCCTGTGAAACTCCCTCTGACAAGTGGGGCTAAAATGCGTTCCTGTAATTGCTTCTTTCCTCAGCATTGCTGAGCAATTGCTTTGCAACTCTGCCCTCCTGGTGCACACACATAGAGTTATCATGAAGTGATTCCCCAAATGATGCCTAGACCCAGAGAGCAATGTCTTATAAATCCTGCAGTCAAGAAGAATGGGAAAGATTAGCTAGAGAAGTAATTCTGTCTTCAGTGTAGCAGCATCATAGGCTTTCATGCAGAAAGAAGAGAAATGCACCCAGAATACAATCACAGCTTGCACTTGGCTTTATCTACCCTCTCTAGACAGTAGCCCACATAGCCAGTGACAGCCCATCTGCATGCTTGGGCTTCTCGGCATCTGTTCCCATCAAAGGAGCAGCAGAACACATGAAATGTCTTACAGAGTCAGAAGAATGCTTTATATCTTCAGGTTATCCCTGAAATAATGCATCCATCTTCCCTGGAATCAGTCTCAAAAGAAGAAAGGTGGACTTTGAGACTCCCCTGGGTTCTTTACCTTTAATAACGTGAGGTCCATGCACTATTGCTTCTCTATTTCTTTTTAAAATTACAATTATGTGTAGGGGTGCCACAGCAATGTGTGATGCTCAGAGGACACCTTTGTGAAGTTGTTCTCTCCCTCCACCTTTATGTGGGAACAGGGATCACCAAGTTTCCATGGCAAGCACCTTTATCCACTGAGCCATCTCACCAGCCTCTGTATTTTCTTTCTTGAATTCTTCCTGACTCTGTATATGCTTTTGGTAGGCACATACTCTTTATAATTCAAAAGGAATCTTAAGCTTTCTGTGATAAATGTTGCCCCTTTTTGTCTTCAAATCATTTCTTTAACTGATGTTCAGTGTTTGGGGAAAAAACTACAAAGCTAATTGGATTGGCCAGATTTCAAACATGCAGAGTCTGCTCTCCAGATGTTAATACCACGTAACTGGTACTTGAGTTTCAGTGGGTCAGGATAACGACTTGAGTGTTTTGACCTGGAACGAGAAGGGCATGCACACAGCACCTGGATCTTTTGTACACATAAGTACTTATTCCAGAAGAGATCACAGGACATCTCTGATGCCACAGGATTAGGGGTTTGATGAGGGCTACTGACTATTTTTATTGGTAAAAGTAACCAGATTCCCTACTCCATAGCATAATTTCTTAATATCTAGAGAGTAACTGGGAAGCTTTTGCTTTGATCTGTTCTAACCTAAGTTCCCTATGAAAAGCCAGTTGATTACAATACTTTCTCTGTTTCATTTATTCTCCATAGCTGCTGAGTCTTCCAAACAGCTAAGTACACATAATTGGAACATCTTACCTGCAGTTTTTCTTTATTCTCTGTGACTGTTCAAATAATATTAAACTCCAGAAAAAGGGATTTGGAATAGGTCATATAAGATGATAAAACTTTAGGAATTTGCTTGAGAGACAAGTATTAAGATGTTATAGAAAAATCCCTATGAGTTTCCAACTTAATTACTTATATTCCCAAGCCAAACCATATGCCAACAACTGAATACTGGGTTGCAGGTCTGTAAACCCATGCATTCTCAAAGGGATTGACACTTCAGTTCATGTCATATTTGCTCACTGGATAGACTAATTTTTTTCTTAACCTTAAAGTAAAGTAACTTAAATTAAAATAGTTCCCACCCTGAAAGAATATCTATAACCATCCCTAACATCCCAAGATCTACTGTTTCCCAGGTATACTTAGGTTAAGAAAGAAAAAACCCTACTGCTATGTTACAAGGACACATTGACACATTGTTTCCTTTTTTCCTTATGCTTCCTGAAATATCTCATTCTATTCAATGATTAAACAAAAAGATAACCATCCTTTGTGGCTCAGAAATATGGATGTCACTTCCCACTAATGTTCATTTTCCTCTTGCTGCTGGCTCAGCATGCTTCTCCTGTTTGACTGTGGGTAGACCCACTGCTTTGACTTATTCTGGTACTTACATGACAAAGGCTAATGCACGAAGGTCAATGTTGGCTGTAATCCATCATGTTGCCAATATGTCTGCCATGATTGATGGGGCATTGCCCTGCAGGGTCTCTGACTTCTGTTACTGTCCCGTTTTTGTCTCTCAGCCACACCATGAGCGGATCTCCCAGGTATGGTCCTGTTTAATCTCCCAGTGACTGTCTGGGTAAAAATGGCTGAGGAACTGGCCTATGCCCATAGAGAAGTAGGAAACCAGGACCAGTGTTCCTAAGGACCCACAAAGTGTGCTGAAGTGTACACCACCTGGGGAAAGACCTGAATAAACTTAGTCCCTTGCTTGAGTGTTAAAATGGATGATTCTTGTGTAAAACCATGGCCGTGATAAAAACATTTCAACCTCTAAATCTCAGATGATGTAAACAAGCCCATTAAAGCAAACTTAAATGTTTAGCGAAGTTCACAATAAGTCAAGGAATTTTTTAGCTTTTTTTTTAAAGGGGGGTTTTAATCCTGCTGTTGTTGATAATAGGCAATCGCCATGATTAAAATCCTAACCCTAGGTCAATAAACACAATACTCTTGATTTCAAGCTTGAGGCAAACCTGGCAAGTGCAGAACAGACAGGAACACAGAAGTCGATTATGGGGGAAATGCAAGAAGTCCGTGTGTCTACTTCTTCTTGGTCATCTCCTTTTAATCAATAGCACACTGAGTCTTCAGATTCTATTGAATTAGGTTTACAAAGCCTTTTTTTTTCTCTCACCTGTCGCTAAGAAAAATCATTCATGGCATCCTGGATCTGAACTAGCCGAGACTGCATGAATCAAAAAGGTAAAAAACTCTCCCTCCCCACGGAGGCTGCCAGCTGTCCCATTGATTCAGCTCTGCTCTTGGCTGATTTGGAGGTTACTCTGGCATCCGATCCAGAGAGCTCTGTATAATAAGGTACGACAATGCAAACTGTTACCAGGGAGAAACAGAACATCTGGTCTGGAACAAAAACAAAGTCCATTGCTAAGAAGCCGCCTGGCCATCATCATTCAAGCGTAAATATGACTGGTCCTGTCACCTGAAAGACAGGGTCTTTGGAGCCAAATTAGAGAAGATAAAACAGAACCACAAGGAAAAGAAGAAACCCCAAGGGAGAAATTATGTGTTATTTTCTCATAACTTTGGCCTAAATGTAAAATAATCTCCAATCAGCCTTCTGGGAGTTTGATTTTTCAAAAACTGAAATTTTAAATCAGCAGCAATGCACTGGTTTGTGTCTTTTTGCTCTGTGATGTGAGATCTGTGGGTTTCCTGTTTGTTTAGCTTTGTTTGGATGGCTAAAGCTTCCTTTGCCATCCTGCTGTTATAAGCAGAGCTAATGATTGGCATGTGTTTCCTAGAACTATTTTAACTGCCAAGGACCTACTGATGCAGGCAGCCACTCCGAGACCAGTGAGAAGTGGCATGAGCGATATGCACCTGCCACATGCCTTCTCTCAAGCTGAGCAGTTACACTGGTCCCAAGAATGTCTGTGGCTCTCCAGGTTGCTTTTTAAGCTTATTGTTGTTTTTGTTGCTGTAAATATTAAGCAACACCTTCAGAAAAGGAAAATCTGATTTCCAATTGCCTTAAAATGCAGATTAAAGTGGGCGAGGACTTGCCTTGTTGACAAAGCCCCTGTCAAAGTGAGAGTCATTATACTCTACATAAGGTTTGTGTATTTCATTCCTTTCCAGAGCCATCTGTCTGAATTTAATTCACTGATAATTTTATCAGTCTCCCCATGCTTTGCCTGAAACCTCTCCATTGCATTTTTTATTCTCCACAGATGTTAACTCTTTGAATGGCAGTCTCAATGCCTTTAGAATTTTGATGAAGACACACATTCTCCCTGAAGGATCCATATGACAGGCAGCTCTTTCCCATCACCCTGTTGGTCTTTCCAACAAAAGTTGTGCTTGTCCCAGGCAAGCTGATCCACTTGCAAAATTTTATCCATAACGTTGTTGAGGAAGATGCCTACAGGGCACCATCCCAGGCACATGAAAGACCACTTTAGATGCCTTTTGGAAACAAGTTATTAGAATATGTTTTACAGGGATAGTGCTGATCTTCCTATCAAAGTAGCATGTATAATATTATCTTTAAGAAAATAAAGGTTATCCAAAATTATTAATCAATTTAAAAATTAACTATTTTAATAAATTGCTTTTCCTTTCCTTAAGATCATTTTTCTTTTACTTTTTTCTTCTCTTTCTTCCTCTTTCTCTCCTCTCTCTCCCCCTCTCTTCTGTTCTTTATTAAGATGGGCCCTTGTAATCCTTAGGGTCAATTGACCCTCCTGCCTCAGCTTCCTGAATGATTGGGATTCTAGGAATATACCACTGCATCAAGCGTAAACTTATTTTTCTGTTCTGTTTGTATTTCATCTGCATGACAAATACCTGAGAAAGAAAAATCTAAAAGGAGCAAAGGTTGAGTTTTATCTTCTGGTTACACAGTTTTCAGCCATCTTGAGTCAGGGGCATTGTCTTGAGGGTTTATTGCAAGGCAGAATGTCATGACAGAAGGGCAGGTCAGCAGCGCTGCTCATCCTATGGTGGCCAGAAAATAGTCAAGAAAGAACAAGATAACCTTCCTAGGCACAGGCCAGTAACTCACATTCTCCAAGTCTCAAGTAAAATGTCTTGGTATAGTTGATGACACATCTTGCTTTAAGAATTTCCCACTAAGCATTTCTAAGTATCTGCTTTGATCAGGCTGTGGTTCTGGGCACTAAAGGAGATAAATAGGAAAATTCACACCCACAACCCAGGCCTTTGTGATCTAAGAGAGAAAATGGAGTACACAGTGATGACTGGCACAAAATACCACAGGAACATAAGCAACAGAGAGATTTATTTAACCAGAAGGTCGATACAGACTTCACAGAAAAAACAATCAGTAGTTGTTGGGGCTAGGGAACCCAGGGAAGGTTTGAGGAGTAGAAATGAGAGTGGGAATGTTTCCAGGCGTAAGAACCTCAGGTGTTAGGAACACGTACAGGAGAGTTGCAACAAGTTCTGGGAATGTAGAACACACAGTACAGCTGGATCCTGGGATGTAAAGGGACAAAACCAGAGATACACTTAGAGATGGGAGAGAGCCCGTTCAGGAGATGGAAAGACACTACTGAGCAAGAAAGGGACACAATGTCAACCACACTCTCAGAAGATAATTGAGATTACTTGTAGGGCAGATTAGGAAGAGAGATATTAAAAGCACAGAAAAATGGAAATGTCATGATAAGGAAAGAAATAAAAGTCTGGGGTTAGGGCAGGTGTATTTACAATGAAAGTCAGTAAATTTGTTCAAACTTTCTGACCAAACAGATGGAAGAGACATACTCAAATCAAAATACTCCAGTGCACCGAGGAAAACACTGAGACTAATAGGCTTTGCAGGTTTGCCTCACTCTAGGAAAGCCCCTGGTCTTTAGGTGTCACCACTGTTTGCCAGATGAACCTAATCCAGCCCTTTCGGAAAATGCTTTCCTCATACTGAAGAATTGCTGTTTTCTTCCTTTAGCACTGATACTGTTTCTTGAGCAGTTACAAATGCCCTGACATTGGTTTTGTGCCTGTAAACTCACAGGTGTCACTGAAAGACAACATTCTGAGATGTAGGAACAAAATAATGGTCAGAAAAAGAGTGTTGACTCCATGGTGTTCCAGATCTAAGGGGTATGACACAGGAGAAAGATGGGGAAATGGTGCTTTAATTAAAATAGTAGATGGCACTTTTAAAATAGGGTATCAAATACTCAACAATTAAAATGTGCTGTTCAAAACTGGAGATGATGATGACAGTTATTAAAACTGGTCCCGTGAACAGCAACATGATGTACTAGCTAAAAGTGTAAATCTGCTCAGAGTATGGTTTGTGTTAATTTTTGCTGAGTTTGAAGATTGGTTATGGCTATAAACCAGGCCTTCAGAATAGAAAAACTCCATGTAGAGGAAAATTTACTTTAAAAGCTTCCAAAGGAGTCACTTAGAAAAAGATTGATATGAAATGATAAAGGCTATTGTTTGCCAAAATACATACCCTTTGCCTCCTAGATAAACAGGTAGACTGCATTTCCCAGCCTTCCCGGGGCTAGTTAGATTCCTCTTGACTTTGGCCCAGGATAAAACTATCAGAGATGATGTTATTCATTGGACAGCCTTAAAAATCTTCTGATGTGATCCTCAGTGCTTGTTCTCATTGCTTTCTGATAAAGTGAAGTGTCGAAGCATCTCACAGTCCCCACACTGGTGGGGCCTATGAAAGAAAAATCCTATGTGAGGCTTTTTTCCCATCACCCCTTGCTGGACTGTGATGTGCATGAGAAGAACACTTCCAAAAGTCACTATGTGGCCAGTCACTGAGACTTGAGAACTGTGTGTTGCAGCAATTAGCCTACCGTACCTGATAAAATTTTAGGCTTTACAGTCAGACAGAATGAGGTCTGTCTCAGATCTGTAACTTAACTAACTCCGAACACATGACAAGTGACTTCATCTCTTGGAGCCCCGTTTTCCCTATAAATGAAACAGGGAAAATAGATGTGCCATGATTATAAAATACAATATATATAATTTTTGCACAGTGCCTGGCAGTAGAGAGGATATGATAGAAGGTAGCTATTAATATCTCAGCAGAGAGGAAATAATTTGTATGGAGTTATTAGCCAGCCTGGAAATAGTATGGGAAAGTGGAATGAGAATCCAGCTTTGGAAGAAATATTCATCTCAAGCATTCACTGAAAAAGATAACTATAATTTTGTCATCTGTTATAAAACTGATACTTCTAATTACAAGAACTTCTAGTTATTCTTAGAGAATGATAAGGAAATCTAAGATAAGAGTTGGGATTCAAATTCCAGTTCTGGGATACGCATCTTTGATCATGACTAAATGACTGACATAATTCTCTCTCTTATTATAAGCCCTAAAACTAGACAAAATATGTGCAACAATTATTACCAGGACTGTATAACAAACTTCCCGGTTTGTAGGAAACTCTTTCATATTCAACAGAAGGAAATCACGTGATTTCAGCTTTACTGTGACTCAATATTTCTCTCTAAGGTGCTTTCTGAACTTAGATATCCTAACTGGAAGTTCATTAGGCAAAGGGTGGAAAGAGAAGAATTTTCCAGGAAAGACACTGGAGGAAGTGTAGATGCACAAAGCAGGACAACCAGATGTTACATGAGCACATCCCTGGGGACTGGATGAAGCACCGGGCAGCATGTGATCTGGGTAAAGCTCAGTGAAACTAACCCTGAAGCAGCTGCAGGGAATTGACTTCTCAGTGACATTTTCAGGGGATGTAAAGTGAGAAGGAGCTTTGGAGTCCCACTCAGTCAGCACAGAATAAAGAGACTTCAGTTAATACCTTGGACATTTAGTTAAGACCCTGAGAACCACACTGTCCAGTAAAGGACATGCCATAGGACAGGAAGGGGGAAATAACCCATAAATCCTCTCTAATAAAACACCAAATACCAAGTTTCTCAGACTAAAAACTGAATCTGATTATTTCATATTGTAGAGTGTTTACTCTGTAGACTGCAGGGTGTCTAGCCTCACTTCTGGATTCTACTTGCTATTTAGCCCTATTATTTTCCAGATGTGCGAACTAGAAATTATCCTCATAGACTCTATTGTGCAATGGGTAGCACACTGGATTTCTAAAAATATCCTCCTACATTATCAAATGCTTCTTCATGGTCCCATTATCAAGCATCCACATTCTAAGATCTAAGTAATGTACTGTAGATCTAATGGCCATTTCAATCCAAACTCAACATCCTTTAACTACATAACCTGCAAGCCAGGTAACACCCACAATATCTGGCATAAATCTTTAAAACTTCTGCGCTTGCCAACAACCAAGGTGATCTAAAGGTAAATTTGAAGAGTATTCAGTGAAAGTAGTTCCCCAGGATGATGCAGGGATTGGAACTATCAGAGAACCACTCCTAAAACTCTAAGTATGTGGAAAGGTTTAAAGGAAATGGTAGCAGGAATGAGTGACAGAACGTAGACTATCAATGGAAATACCGGGACTATAAAAGCAAACCAAGTGGAAATTTGAAAACTAAATACTGCACTATATGAATATTAAACCTCACTGGATATGTGTAAGAATGAAGAAAACAACAAAACAATAGCATCAAAGATCTTGAAAATGGATCAGCAAAAACAACCCAAACTGAAGAAAAGAAATAAAGATCTATTTGCAAAAGGAATGGCACCTATGTGTTATATGATGCAGTATGTTTAGCACCCAGATGTTTAGCAGACATGTAATGAAAATTTCACAAGGAGAAAACAAAGGGGTCAAGGCTTCAAAATACCTAAAGAAATTGCCCTACGTTTGGTGATAAGAACCACAGACCCAAGAAGCTGAGAGACAAATCCAAAACAGTACAAATATACAGATGAGTATACCATCTAGATACATGATAGTAAAGACATGTAAGCCAACTGTTTCTCCAAAAAACAAAATTACCACACATAAAGGCAGAAGAAGTGTGTGTGTGTGTGTGTGTGTGTGTGTGTGTGTGTGTGTGTGTGCAGGTATGCATGCATATATGTAATGTGGAGGTCCTGGTACAATCTTAGGTGTCATGGTGTCATACCCTAGGCCAGATCCATCTTTTTTTTTTTAATATGGGGTCTCTAACTGACCTAGAACTTGCCATGTAAGCTATTCTGACTTGGCAGCAGCAAAGATTCACTTGTCTCTGCCTCCATAGTACTGGGATTACAAGCATGTGCCACTCATATCTTGTTTCTTTACATGGGTTTGGGGGGACAAAACTCAGATCCTCCTGCTTGCAGGATGATACTTTAAAGATTGAGCTATCTCCTTGGCTTTCCAAATGTGTCTTACTTCTCACTAAAAACAAAGTTTACACAACTGTGAGACAGGACATGTAAGGTTTCAATGAAAAGATTTTAAGATGAGTATTGGTCCATGGAGGACACTGGCTCCCAAAAAGCAGGAAGTAAGTTAAATATGCTTTTGGTCTGCCCCAGCTTCTTGGCCAGAGACAGAGAAAGCAAGCAGAATTCAGTTTTTTTAGTTGAGAAGATGTAGCTCAGAGTCTAAGATAAACAAGGCAGCTAGTGTCTGTATAAGAGTACCTGGAAGGGAAAGTCTGAACAGACACAGACTGCTGGACATCCTGACAGCATCTCTATCAAGTATTTAGCACATTCTTATGGAAAAAAAAAATGAGTCAAGGGAACAAATGAACAACACCCAGTGGCTCCACAGGACAGTGATCAGTGCCTACTGTCATATCATCAGCCAGAATAAAGAACAAATTTTAGCCACTTGGCCCCAGATACATCATTCAGAAACAGGCATAGTTTAGCAATAGAGAATAATCCCACCACCTTAAATGATGCTCTGGTTATACTTAGAAAATTGAAAAGGCAAGACCCCAAATATCAAAACTGTTTCCGACAATTGTAATGGCATTTCAGAATAAAGCACAAAAATATCCACCACCCAAGATGAAATTCACAATATCTGATCAAAATTTGCCAGGAGCCAGAATATGCAGCCCATAATGAAGAGGAGGATAAATCAATAGAAACCAACATAGAACTGACACCAGACCAGTGGACCTGTCGGGAGGGGGGGAGGAACTGGGAGGAGCTGAGGGAGGAGAAACTATAATCAACACATATTGCATGCAGAAAATTATCTATTTTCAATAAAAGGGAAAAAAGAAAAATCACGAGTGTGACTGTCTTCCCTATGCCCAACATGTTCAAGATGTATATGAGTTGAGAGGAAGACTCAGAAGGCAAGGAGCTTGAGCAATAGACTTTGGGGCAGGTAGACAGCATGTGATGGCGGAGAGGAAGAGTCCCCTGGGTGGGAGAGGTACATGTTGGGTATTAGGAAAGAAAAGAGTATTAAACTTGGAGAAACAGAAGTGAAAATACACAAAATGAGTCATGAAAAGAACGTTAATTTAGAAAGCAAGACTATCCATGAGCTCTAGGCCAAATTCAATTGGCTGGATAGTTATACATTAGAGTCACTGAATCAGAGGAAAGGGATATCATTTGGAGGTAGAATGACCAAAAGCTAACTGGATGAAAACCATAACCCCAGAATTCAAAGAAATCCAACAAAACCAAAGCACAGGAAAAAATAACTTAACTGCTAAAATACAGTTGCCAAATTTGTCAGAGCCAGGGATCAAGACAAAAGCTTCAGAGCACCCAGGAATGGGGCGATATGTAGAAAAAGAAAAGAGGTAAAGATGAAGGCGGATTCCACATCAGAAACAAGAGATGCAAGAAGACAATGAGCAGCTTCTTTATAGCAGAGAGAAAAAGGATCTGTCACTCTATAATTCTGCACGCAGCAAAAGTATGTCCTAAACATGAAAGTAAAACAAAGATATTTCTTCATGTGTAAAAAAAGCTGAAAGTGTTTATCACAGACCTGCACTGCAAGAAACGTTAAAAGAAATCCTTCAGGCAGAATGGAAAAGATTTCATGCAGAAATATGAATCTAGATAAAGAAATGGAAGGCACTAGAAATGGTAGCTCCATGGAAAACATGTAAGATTCTATCCTCATTTAAATCCCTCTAAAAAGAATTTTGCTATCTTAGTAAAAACTAATGGCAATGTACTTGGGTGCTTAAGATATATATATAAATAAAAAGTATCATAAGAATAACTCAAAGCCTAGAATGGGGAAATGGAAGTTATTATTGTAAGATTATCATATTATATGGGCAGTTAAATTGATTCCAAATAGACTGTACTAAGCTAAGGGTACATAGTTAAATTCTAGGTCAATATCCTCAGAAAATATAAACATACATAGTTCAAAAGACAATAGGAAATATAATAACACATAAAAACATTCAATTAACCAACATCAAAATTGTCACTTCTTTCTTATTTATACAAGTTTTTAAACTTCTCTTTTCTTCAGTTTCTTCATCTCTAATTTAATACATTTTAATATTGTTATCCTTGTTAAGATGTGTCTTAAGTGCTTGAGGGAAGAGACAATATATTTATTAATCTTTATATTTCTATAATGAAATACTCAATTCTCTTCAATAGTAACTATTTTCCAAAACTCTCTGAAGTCAAGCTTAGGTAAAGTTGTTAGGGACCCCAGCACAGAGACCAATGAGTGTTAGAGACCCCAGCACAGAGACCAGTGAGTGTTAGAGACCCCAGCACAGAGACCAGTGAGTGTTAGGGACCCCAGCACAGAGACCAATAAGTGTTTTTTTTTTTCTTTCCATTCCTTACATGTGAGATACATGTAAGACAAAAGAATCCTACCTAAAAAGAACATTCCAATAACTGAGTGTACTCATTTGATGTCAGCACATGTCCTACGTGGTCCCCAAATAATGTAGTCTCTCTTGTAAGCTCATGGACTGACCAGCAGATGGCAGAAGATGTGTGGTCATTGGATGGATAAAGACAAACAAATTGGAAGAAGACATGGATCCCAGACCCCGGAAAAGAGAGTAATATTTGGTTGGACTCATCCTACAAATGCAATACAAGTCATTAGCTAGGAAGATGCTGATGCTTATGATCTCTCTGCTTCTTAGCAGCCGCAGTCCACAAGACTATGGAGAGGTTTGGTCCAGCCCAGATTCACATCACACAGATCTCAGATGCCTACAGCAGGACAAAATTAAGATGGATCTAAATTCAACTGACTCAGATTCAAGGTCAGTAGTGAAGAATAACAGAGTTATATTGAACTGTTTAAATATATGTGTCCATAAATATAAATATGTATATATAATTATGTATATCATATAATATGAAAAATATATAATATTTCTATAGGGTAGAGAAAGAACTGCCTTTTCCCAAAAGAATTCTAGCTTGTAAATACAGATGTTATAATGAATTCAAAAGTCACCACTTGCAACCACAATAGTAATAATTGATAAAGGTAAGAATAAAAACAAATATTAAAACAACGAGGAAGATTGTGGGAAAACTGGACAGCCACAGTCTCAGTCTCTTGATTAATTATGCATTTCATCATAGTAAGAAAACTGATGGACCTGATCCTGGGCAAAAGTTCAAATTGAGCTCTACTAGTAAGAGCACAAACTGGCCTGCTATGTCTCTTAATTAAAGATACCTTAATAGGATGATGGTGTGTAACATGAGCTCTCCAGTATTTCTGAGAAAAATATAATCCCAAGGATAAGTAAATCACTAGACAAACCCAATATGAAAGTCAACCTGCAAGGCAATTAATGGTGTGTTCAAAGGAAAAGAAATCTATCTGCAGTAAAATGATATGAAAGAGGCTGGAAAATTGCAAGTGAATGTGGTGTACAATTTGTGAAACTTCCTGGGTTTCACACCTCTGTGAGTATGGGTGTGTGTATATGTGTTCATGTGTGTAATGTAGGCGCCCATATCACATATATAGAGATAGACAATGTCAAGTGTTGGTCTTTACCTCCCACCACATTTGTGACAAAGTCTTTTATCTAATGTTACAGATTTCAGAATGGCTGGTCCACAAGCTTTGGAGGATTTTCCTGTCTCAGCATCCTTTGAGAGTACTGGAACACAGCTGTGTGCTCCTAGGTCTGGCTTTACAAGACTTGTGGGGATCCATAGTCAAGTCTTCATGCTTTTGAAACAGGGGTTTTATCCACTGAACCAGCTCTGCAGGTTTTCCATTTTTATGTCAACTTCTAAATGTCTACAGAAGGCATTGTTGGGACAACTGTGAAATTTTTATTGAGGCTATTTGTTATTTTTGTGTTTGTGTTAATGTGTTGGTTATGATATTATTATTTGGCTATGTTGATGTGTGTCAACATCTTAGAAGACAAGGGAACATCTCCAGCTAATTCTCCAGTGGTTCAAACATGGGGGAAAGCTGGGCAGTGGTGGCACATGCCTTTAATCCGAGCACTTGGGAGGCAGAGGCAGGTGGATCTCTGTGAGTTTTAGGCCAGCCTGGGCTACAGAGTGAGTTCCAGGAAAGGCACAAAGCTACACAGAGAAACCCTGTCTCAAAAAATAAAAACAAAAAACAAAAACAAGGGGGGGTCAAACACAGGGAAAATTATATGTACCTCTGCTATGTACAATACAAAGAAATGCTTAGGATCTCTTTTTGAGCTTAAGCACCATAAGCTTGTAGGTCTCCGGACAGCTGTTCTTAGGCTGAATGACAACAGAAAGGCCATGCAAGCACAAAAGTCATGAAATGCTAAGGACTGACCCTAGCTGATGGGCTTATTGGGTCCTCATTGTTCTTCTTGTGGATATTTCTTTCTAGGAGGTTGAACTTTACATGGGGTGTTTCTCTACCTTTGGTGGGGAAATCTTATTTCATAGTAGCATACCTGTTTTAATGGTGATCCGTTACACTAGGGGAGGCAAGAGTGAGAAACAAATCAGACATGAATAGTGATGGAAGCTTCAGTGAATCACTGAGGAAAAAGCAAACCACCCAGACCTAACTGTGTTGTCACAGGAAGGTACTCTGCATCAGCCAGTTGTCAGAATTGGGTAAAAGTTTATACATCTCCATCTCTACTCTATTTCTGATAATCTCCAAATTACAGAAGTAACTCAGGCTGGAGGGAGGAACCATTTCCTTTGCACACAGGAAAGGCTTCAGGGTAGACCTTTATTCTCCTGGGTTGCCTTTCCAGTCTAAACCTAAGAAGTGACTATCAGCACATCTGTGTCCCTGGGTACTGTGCTCTGGCTGCAGGCCCATTTGTAAGTCCAAATGTGGGCTTCATGGGACAACAGTATGTATGGTTCCTGGAATTTAGTCTCCACCTGGAATGGGAGTGGGTCATCACATCCACCTCTGAGAAAGGTCGGACTTCAGAGCGGCTCTCAGCACCCAAGCTGTTCTCCCATATGTTAGCATACTTTACTGCTTTGCAGGGCTCAACAGAGTCTGCTATGGTTTTGGTTTTTGTGAGAAACTTAGTATGGAGGCATCTGTGTCCACTGAAATACATTTTTCTAAAGAACACACTCATAGAAAATAGGATGTCTGGTGTCTGTATTTGCTATGCTTCCTCCTCAACCATGTTAGATATAGAACACACAGAAGGACTTGTCAGATTTCAAAAGAAACAACACATCTGACAAGGATCTGCCAGGGGTTCACTGTCCTTATGGTCTTCTTTCTGCTTATGCACTTGTTCGGCATTATGCTGTTTGTAAATAATGCACCTGCATCTTTTCCTACTGGTTAACCTTAATGCAGGAAAGGAGAGCACAAACCTCAAATATTTCAAAGTATTCGGGAAATGCTGCCTATGTCTCTGTACTCTTGTTGTTTTAACCCTAAAACAGGGATAACTTCCTCAGTGGGTGAGTGAGAATTGAATGAAAATGAGCCATCCCTGCTTGATCATGAACTCCTAAAGAATAGACACTCCACAGTTACCTTGCTGTTACTTTACCAGGACTTGAAATGGACGTTTAACTGACTGTCATATCTGAATGTAAATAATAGCCACTTAAAACGACACCTAAACAAAAACAATCTCCTGTTTCCGTATACATTCTCTGCTATAGAAGAGATAGGCTAATCTATTTTCTTGTGTTTGCTAGTACTGTTTTTTGTTTGTTTGTTTGTTTGTTTGTTTGTTTTCTTAATCTGAATGCCAAGAACTGTTAGATTTAGGAAGAGTTTAAGCATAGCCCTTTACTAGGAAAAGAGGATGCAGCTCAGCTGGTAGAGTACCTTCCTAACATGCATAAAGCCCCCAAGCTCAGTCTCTAGTACTACATAAACCATTACTCATGGTGGTACATGCATGTAATTCCACCACTCAGGAGGTAGAAACAGAAGGATAAAGAATTCAAGGTCATCTTTCACTATATAGGATATTTGAGGCCAGCCTGAAGCTACATGTGACCTTTTCTCAAAAAAAAAAAAAAGAAAGAAAGAAAGAAAGAAAGAATAGTGTTGTATTCTAACCAGAAGGTTAAAGTGAAAAGGATAATAAAATATTATTCAAATATTTTACATGTTCAGGCAGTTATTGGAAGTTACTGGGGTCACTAGAAGAAAGGGGACATGGTAACCAGAAGGTACTCTACATGCTTCTGGAGGTAAAAATACATCAATATTCTTACCTGGTTATGAAGCCTATGATCAACAATAACACCTACCAGACAACATATGTCCACCTGTACAATAGTGACACTGTTACAAAAGCAACTATTCTCTGATTGGGACATGAGGCCCACTGCAAAGAAATAATTACATTCTTGATACTGTAAACTCAAACAAAAAAGAAGAAACATGGCTGGAGATATCTTAGGCCCTAAAGGCAAACCTGTCAGTGTTGTCTAGTGAGATTGTCATGGCAACAAACTACCTTCTAAATATTTATGTTCATAGACAAATAATGGAAATACTTTTCTAAGCCATAATAAGAGATGCCTCTCTTTTCAATAAATGGCTGTTGGATACAGAGATCCATAGTGGATCAAGGTTCCAAAAATAAGTTATTTTTGAGTACTCAACCCTGAAAAGATGTGTATGCCACCACCTCTTGAATTCAAGGATCATTGCTGCACAGGAGGGAGAACCAGAAGCAAAGGAAAAGGTCTGTGAAATGTTGACTTCTGGGAACAGCATGGACAATATATTCATGACTGCATAGCATCTTCGATGCTTGCAATGTGCCTATATAAGATTGTGCCCATTAGTAGCAAGTTATGTGTTGGAAACAAGCCCATGGAGTCCTACTACTCCCTGATGAAATATTGGCTACTAATAGATTCTGAGGAAGGGGTAGTCATTGTTTGCAATTGGGTACCCACTGAGGTACCACCAGGCTCCAATGGATAGTTCCAAATCCATGGTCACACAGATGACCCTGGTTAAATTCAGTGGGTCAAAAAGAAAAAAGAAATGAATGCTTGAATGGAAATTATAGGGAAGGGGAGTTAATGAGAGTGAAAGGGGGGTTAGAGGGTAGGAAATTATAGTACTCAGAATGCACTTCATACGTGTGTGAAGTTGTCAGATACATTCAATACATATTTTAAACTACATTATAGTGTTCTAAATAGACAGTTAAGGTGAACAGAATTAAAAATGATACTCAAACATTTTATGTGTTCATATATAGTTAGACTTCTTCCATGGAGAATCAGATAATAAATATTTGAACTTTATGAGTCATATTAATCAATCTACCTCAGGATCCAGCCATACTACTCCTGGGCACATACCCAAACAACACCCCAGCCTACCACAAGGACACTTGCCCCCACTCTCTTCATAGTAGCTTTATTTGTAGTAGCCAGAAACTAGAAACAACCTAGATGTCCCTCAACCAAAGAATGGGTAAAGAAAAATGGCGCTTTTACACAATGGAGTGTCATTCAACTTTTTAAAAAATTGTGAAATTTGTAGGCAAATGAATGGAACTAGAAAGAAATCATTTAGAGTGAGGTAACCCAGACTCAGAAAGTCACACATGGTATGTACTCATTTATAAGTGGATATTAGCTGTTAAATAAAGGATAATCATGCTAAGATCCACAGACCCAGGGAGGCTAAGTAACAAAGAAGGATCAAGGGGGAACACATAGATCTCCCTGGGGAGGGGAAACAGATTTTTGTAGGTGGACTGGGGGCAGTGCAGTGCAGATTGGAACAGGAAGGATTAGGTCGGGGGAGAGAGTACTGGGAGAGACAACTGGAAATGGGGGGGGGGCCTTTTGGAGGCAAGGTAGAAACCTAATGCAGTGGAAACTCCCAGGAATCCACAAGGGTGACCCTAGTGAAGATTCCTAGTAATGGGGAATATGGGACCGGAACCGGCCACCTTATGTAACTAAACCCATGTCTAGCAAAATCATCATCAGAAAGGTTTCGTGCAGCAACTGGTGGGAGCAGATGCAGAGACTCAACACAAATTATTAGGCAGAACTCAGGGATCCTGCAGGAGAGAGCTAGGAAGGATTATAGGAGCCTGAGGAGTCAAGACACCACAAGAAAACATCCCACAGAATGAACTAACCAGGGCCCATAGGGGCTCACCAAGATTGAACCAACAGTCAGGGAGCCTACATGGGCCTGACCTACATCCTCTGCGTGTATGTCATGGCTGTGTAGCTTGCAGTTCCTGAGGTACTACTAACAGTGGGAGCAGGAGCTGTCTCTGACTCTTTTGCCTGCTTTGGGAACTGTTTCCCTCCTGCTTGGTTGCCTTGTCCAGCCGTAATATGAGGGCATGTGCCTAGTTTTATTATAACTTGATATGCCATGTTTGATTGATATCCCTGGAAGGCCTGCCCTTTTCTGAAAAGAAAGAGTGTATCTGGGGGAGAAGGAATGGAGGAGAGAAGGAAAGGAGTGAGGGGAAACCTCAGTTGGGATGTAATACATGAAAGAAAAGAAAAAAGAAGAAAAATGTGTCATGTCGGTTCTGCCGTAACTATTCCATGTGATGACTGTACAGTGAAAACATCTATAGACGGGGTCTGCAAAATGGCTCATTGGCCAAGGACACTTGCTGCCAAGCCTAGTGATTTGACTTCAGTCTCCAGAACCTATGTGATACAAAGAGATAACCAATTTCCCAACCTGTCTTTTGACCTCCATGCATTTGCTGTGGCATGACTGTGTCTGTACACACACACACACACACACACACACACACACACACGCACGCACGCACGCACGCACGCAATCATGACACAAATACAAATATATGACAAATAAATATAAAAGGAAAGAAAATAGCCATAGATAATATATAAATCATGCACATAGAGTTTCTATAAGACATTATTTACAGTCAACAAAAATCAAATTTTATAGACTTTGTCTGGCTTAAAACATTCATTTTCAATTTTTGTTTTAAGCACAGAAAATTACTAAGACTACATGAGTCAGATAAAATGTGAATTTAACCTAATTTAACCTAATTTCTGAATACTTACATTAAATGATATTGAAGTAAAAGTCAGTTTTTTACTTACTTATTTTGATGTATATGAGTTCTTTGTGTTCCACATGTGTCTATAGAGGCCAGAAAACAGTATTAGGTCCCCTGGGACTGGAGTTACAGACAGTTATGAGCTGCAATGTAGGTGCTGGGAATCAAAGCCAGTGCTCTTAATTGCTGAACCATCTCTCCAGTCTCTGAAAGTCAATTTAAAAAAAAAAATTGAGTCAAACTTCAAGTGCTTCTTTAAGAGGCAGTCCTTCATCAGTAATTTGTCTTTCATTGTTCCCTAAAAACAAGAGAAAATTCTAAATCTATCAGTAAGCGGTAAAAATTATTTTCAGTGTGTGTGAGTTAAGGCCATTCAACTGGACATGTTTGAAATAGTCTTAATGGCTTGAAGATACATACCACTTATGATGACATTTTTATATAAAATTCCACGTAAGAGCACAGCCGTTTTTATGGCAAGCCTGCTCACCTGTACAACTACAGAGTACTATGCATGTTCTTTTAGAATTTTGGACTTCATCCCATGTATAATGGACAAGGGCTTAAGAGGGGAAATCAGTTAAGTCAAATGAAACTAAACATCCCCAAGGGAACTATTAGCATAGAATTCTTTAAGCAAAGCCCAGATGGTGGGATGGTCTGCATAAGAAAACATTGAGAGCTTGTGAAATTAGAGTCTTCAGAACACAAGCCTTTGTTTTTGATCTGTGTGCCTGACAACTTTCTCATGGTAAGTGAGTAAAAGCATGGACAATTGACTTGCCCAAGCATCTAACTAGGAATGCAGTTAAATATCATTGTAGCTCCATGGTCAAAATTTCCATAGCTTTCTCCACCACACCAACGTGGGATGTAATGCCCTTTACCAATGCATTTAATGAACACACAAACTTATGATTACCTCTGTTTTCTGCCCGTAGGGTAATCACCACCTGTTTATCTTCAGAGCACTCTCTCAGCATTTGAATATGCATCTAGTTGCTTATGTCACCCATATTTGGCTCAAAATAAACTTTTTATTTTCCCTTAAAGCAGACCTGTTGTTTTACTTAAATGAAAGTATCATAGCTGTCTAGGCCAGAGGTGTGGCTGTGAGCAGATCAATAACAAAAGAATCTAAGAGAACTAGAAAGATGTCTCCATGGGTAAGAGTGCTCACTACATAAGCAAGAGAAGTTCAAATCCCCAGCTCCCACATAAAAAGCCAGGCATGACCACACTTAGTACTATTGGGGAGAGGCAGGAGGATTGCTGGAACTTGATGATCACCAACCTAGCCAAAAGAATAGTGAGTTCCTGGTTCAGTGAAAGATCTTGTCTCAGAGGAATAAGTCAGAGAATGATACAGAAGGACACCTGACTTTTTCCTCTGACTGCTGAACACATGTGGTGCATGGACACATATGCATGGGCACATGGACCTTCACACACACAGGTAAGCACACAGAGAGACAAACAGACAGATTGAGGAGACACAGGATGGAAAAGCTAATCTATTTTGAAATGAACTTGTAAAAATTCAGACAAGAAAAGAAGACTCTAAATTTTATTTCAGAGGCTGAAGATATGGCTCAAAGTTCAAGGACCTTCCCTCACCTTAGAGAAGACCTGGGTTCCATTCCCAGTGCCTTCATCAAGCTGCTCACAGTTGTCTCCTAACTCCAGCTCCAGGGAATTCAACACCTGTGTGTTCTGCAGGCCCCTGCACTCATGCTCATATGCACATACCCACACATAGACAGACACAGCCGGACAGACAGACACACACACACACGCACACACACATGCACACACATAATTAAAATACATTTTTAAAATTAATTTTATCAATCAAATAGGTAAAATTGCCATATTCTGGGAAAGTAACAGTGGAGGAAGTGGGTTTTGAGTGGGAACAGGTAAAGCATTCTGTTTTGCTTATGAATTTGTCCTTTGGTGCCCACAGGACATTGGTCCCAGCATTCCTATAGACCCTAAACTCTGCACAACTTTCCATATCAGCATGTATCTGCGCACCAATTGAAAGCCAAACTCAGGAGATGAGGATGTTTCTAGGATGGAAGTCAAGTTTAGTCAAAAGCCAACAAGCTCATGAAATACAGAGAGCTGTTATTCCTTGCATGTCTTTGTCATCGAGGGCTAGCATATGTGTTTTTTTCCTGGTCAGAAGATTACAAGCCTGGGGCTAATGCATATGTGTTTTTTTCCTGGTCAGAAGATTACAAGCCTGGGGCTAATGCATGTGTGTTTTTTTCCTGGTCAGAAGATTACAAGCCTGGGGCTAATACCTGTAAACTTTCAGATAAATATATTACTTTCTTTAAAATAAACACATTTTACACATTCTTACTAGTCTGAAGGTCACAGATATCCCGGCTTTAGCACATGTAAATGTTAGCTTTAGCAAAAGCTAAGTTCTTAATAATTTGGGATTGGCTTTTCTTTAGAACTAAGAATTGAAAATTGAGAAGTAACTTTGAAAACGATAACTCATAAAGGAGTGGCCACTGTCATACAGATGCCCGAGTCCCTGCATAAAATGATGTAATATTTGCATATAGTCTATACATATAGACTCATGTGCCTTAAATGATCTGTAGATTACTAAAACACCAAATGAAACAATTAAATAGTAACAATGAAAACAGTTGACGAACAGGAAAGATTTTCAATTTTTAAAAAAATCTTACTTGCATAGCCCACATATATGTGAGAACAACTATATTAAATTTGAGGCATTGTATCGGTTTCTTGGAGCTATTATAACAAATGACCACAAACCATTTAACTTCAAGCAACGAAAGTTTATTCTCCACAGTACCAGAGACCAGAAGTTCACATTCGAAGTATGAGCATGGTGGTGGATTATAATTGGTTCATTCTAGTCCTTCATCTGTTGAAACCTGAAGTGAATTCTTCAATTAAGAGAAAAAAATTTATAATGATTAAGAACAGGAAAGTTCTGCATACAGAAAATGGAGGTACCCAAGTTAGCTGTTCCTCAAGCATGTACCTCTTTTGCTTAAGGGTTTTTTGTTCTGTTTCGTTTTGTTTTTGTTTGTTTGTTTGTTTGTTTGTTTGTTTAGCTGATCATTTTTAGGAACTGTAGACATGGGAGAAGCTTCACAGAAGTTTTGCATATATACATGTTGCACAATCATATATATATAAAATCTTAAGAATATATATATATATTGCAAAATCTTCACTTACCAGTTATCTGATGCCTGGCAAAACTCACAGGAGACTTACCCAATGAGGACTTCTGAGAGCTCTATGTATCAAAACTTGCTCTTTCTTACATATTTTTCCTGGTCAGCTTCTCATAACTGCCTTGGCCACAACCTCCTTCTGCTTCAGATGACATCTAACTTTGAATTCTAAGCTACCTCAGAGAAGTATTCCTGCCCTTCATATATACATAAAATAGACATACTTCCATACACTTCTAATTTCCTTTTTTTAACTTATCTGTGTTACAAGAGTCCCAACTAAGAGCTTAAAATAATTGTCAACCAAACATAAACTCAGCCTACTAGAGAACAAGAAAACTTAAATTTATTTGTGGATGATTAGGATTGTAACCAGAGAAAACACAAATTTAAGCAACCTTAAAAATAAGTTCCAAATTTTCACAAAATGAAAGCTGTGTTTGTAACTTTAAACTTCAAGGCAAGGTGTTTTGAATAATGTTGGCCAAAGTTAAGCTTGAAAGAAAAGGAGTGAGGCTGTCTTAGTCTCTGAGTAGTTTGGAAGAAGGTATCTATTGTGTGAAAGGTCAACAAAGGTTAACATTAGAGGTTTTAGGAATCTATTCTTTGTTCTAATTAAAAAGTCAGCACACATCTGGATAAGCTGGTCTATAGTCTTGTTAAAGCTTTACCTGCTGGTTAGTATGACTTCTGGTTAGCAATGACCTCATGCCTCTGTTTTAACCTCCTTGACCAAAGTGACTCCATTTTGTTTGGTTTTTCCTTGACAAAGCAAAGAGAAAAATGTATTTCTTCCTCTATTACAATAACTCGGATTTAATTCCTGATGCTGCTACTTGAAGTTTGAGACAAATTTGACCTCAGCATGTGATCAATCATTTAGGTCAGCCATGAGAGTCTAACACTAATGATTTGGAGGTAGGTGATATTCCACAAGCTAATGGTGTATTCCTCTAATCCAAACAATAATCGCACAGTTGGGGTCTCTCCAGCTAGATGCACTTCTGACTACATTGTTGTAAAGTAAGAGACTCCTCAAACCTCCCCAGTTCTGAGAATATTCTCAAACAATTCACAGAACTCAGGAAAGCATTATATTACAGTGTTAGTCGAGCAAAACATAGAAATAAGAATTATCTATGATAATGATAAGAGGAACTATCTGGAAGGGTGTCCAGTGTGAACCTTTTGTGACATCTCACTATGGAATCAGAACACAGAAGCCTTATCCAAATTTCAGTGTCCAGAGATTTGGAGGTTTCATTATACAGATATGCTTGACAGAATCCTTCACCACATGCTTAAACTTAGTCTATAGCCACCCTGTCTTCTTAAAAGACTGGGCTCCTATTACTTGACTCAAAGCCCCAAGCCTCTCATCAATAGTTGGTCTTTCTAGCATATTCAATCTCCATCTGGAAACTACATAGGGATCATTCCATTCATACTCAGGATCTATTATGAACAGAAAAAGAAAAAGAAAAAAAAACAAAAAACAGTGCCTGTAGTGAGCTAAGCATTCTTCCATCAATTAGCAATCAAGAAAATGCTCCCATAGACATGCCCACAGGAAAATCTGATAGAGGTAAATCCTCAGTGGAGGTTCCTTCTTCCAAGATGGCTCTTGTTTCTGTCAAGTCCACAAAAAATAACTAACACAATAACCAATTTATATTTCCCATTGTTATTCATTGTCTCACATACTTATTTAGTACCAGGTACTAGCTAGTCCTTGAGAACCAAAGTTGTTATCTTCATTGAGTTTGTAGTCTAGTTGGAAACTCGGATAATAATCACAAAACTAAAATAGGTCTTTTAATCATTTAGATTAGAAGATAGATAGATAGATAGATAGATAGATAGATAGATAGATGAATAGTGGACAGAGAATGAATAGAGTTGTCAAAGGTATCTTCACACATGTAGCATTGATGGTGAATTTAGAATGTGGGACTCCTGTATCTTCTGGTCTGATATATATATATATATATATATATATATATATATATATATATATATATATATATATATATATAAATGCTTCTGCCACCTTGATGCCTGCACACATAGCCTTTTTTTCTTTGTCCTGTCTCTAGATTAAATCAGACTGACTTATTTAGTTGCCCACTTCTTCTGTATGTCAAGGTCAGTTTGAAAATTAATGATATTCAAAACCTAGTCAATTTTGAGTCAACAACATGTTTAAGACAAGTAAAATACTAATATTAATGTTTTAAGGATTTTTGTTAGAAACAGAAGACTGTTTTGTAGAAAGAATATAGGAGCAGTCATGAGCAGTAATGTATGCTTATAATCCTAACAGTAGGAAGACAAACAAAAGATTATGAATTCAAGGCCAGCCTGGACTATAGAAGGAGACTATGTCTCAAAAAACAAAACCAAACGGTCAGAAGGGAAAGGGGAAAGCTTCAGCAAGGTTGCCTGGCAATCTTTTTCTTGTGAAAGTGGCATATTTTGAGGTGTTTTTTTTTTCCTCCCTTAATTCTTCAGCTTCAGCTCTTAGTTAATACTAAATTCCTTATCAGAGATAGTTTGAAATATGGCTTTCTTTATATTCCATTTAACTTTACATCATTTCTCTGGGGTGAACTCTCTTGGCTATAGAAATCCTTTTTATAGATAATTGAGCCTGTGAATAAAACCAAGACATTTGAAGGAAATGCAGCTTATTCTCTTTCCAGAGTAATATAACACTGGCCTCCTTCCTGGAACCAGTAACATATGAGGCAAGTGACAGCCCTTGATTTCTATCAAAGACACAAGACTGTTCCCTGACAGTTGGGGGCAGATTTCCAAGCTGCCTCATCTACTTCACCATCTATTCAGGGCAAGCAGCCCTCAGATAATAAATGATGGGCTACTGAAGCCTCTAACAAAGAAAGAATGGATTGATAACTTATCTTCTCTTCACTAAAATCCAGGAGAAATATTCATTAAGCCCTTTGTGAACAAAAGACACCTAGATCAAAGAAAGAAGGAAGGACAGACAGGACAGAAGGAGGGAACAAAGAGAGAATCACCAGCACAATGGGGAATGTTCTGGACTCTTAAGAAGCAGGCACCAGAAGCACACAAACTCCTTAGCTAAAATCACAGAAGGGGTCATGTTCAGTTTATTACAGGAGAGCAGGCCTGTGTGTTACAAACCGTTATGAACAGTGCAGTGTGAGGAAAGTGGCGACATACACAATCAAACTGGCTATTGAGGCATGGGACCATGGAACAGCAGCAATCACCATAGAAAGCAGGGCAGTGGCAATACCAGCTTAAATCCGTCTGATAGACAAACTGTATCAGTTAAATTTTCTCAGGGTGAATGAGTTTAAAACTCGTTATCTACGGAGCAGGCTGTCCCAAGATACCATTTTATTTATCCAGATGGAGATTGGAGACTATGGGTAAACATTACAGCTCCAGCCTCAACATGCTTTGTAGATAAAAAGCCAGTACAATATTTGCTCTCTGTGCCTCTGCATAAGGTTCTTATCCATTGCAGAAGGAAGGGATGGGGAGTCAGGAGAAAGTGGATGCTTTAAAAGCCAAGGCACATAGAACTGTGAAATGGCAGATATGCTTACTATGCAGATCATAAGGATGCAGGAAGTCATTATGTCACTGAATGCCCCCTCTCTAATTTTTTAAACAGCTGGGAAGTATTCTAATGCCACCAAGCTTTAGAGAGTAAGTTTTCTTTTGTATAAAGGAACCAGCTAGCCTAAACACCTAGCAATGTAACTTCATGAAATGCAGGTCATAAAATACATATTTGTTTTACGGTTGGATTTTCACGTTTTCTCTCTTCTCCTATTCAGAACTCTAGTTAGTTTGAGCTTAATGAAGTGAAGTGTCTAAAATGGAGCTAAGGGACAAAATGCTTCTGCGAAGGTACAATAAATATAACTCTTAAGGGAAAGGCTGCTGGAGAAGGTTGGAAATGTTGTCTGTGGAGAAAATGAAAACTGGAATACAAAATTTAAGCATACGATATAAAAATTTCATCAGCACTCCTTCGAGCAGTTTGCAGATATTTGTTGCATTTATTGAAAGGAACAGCTGGGCTTGGGCAAAACAAAGAGCTCTGTCTTGAAAAATGTCCTGAAGCTTCGAATGAAAGAGGAATTCTATTCACTTTCTATCTGCTCTATTATCAGTCCATTCCATTTCTTTCAAGGGAAATTTGCTATTTTACCTAGAAAGGAGAATATTGTGATTGTAATTGTTTCTCCCAACTGCGCGCGCGCGCACGTGCGTGCACACACACACAAAGAAAAAGATTTTGTTGCACTTGCTCATTGGAGTGGAGGGTGCTGCATTTGGAATTCCTTAGCATAAACACTTGGGTCTGTGGGATCTTGTGGGGTCTTGTGGGGTCTTGTGGGTCTTCATTATGTCGCTTTATTGCTACCTCTTTCTTCTTTCAGTCTCTAAAATGGGAGTGGGAATTAGATAATCCATTTTGCTTGCAATGCTCACTCTTCTGACTCTTTTTTGAGGGCTGTAGAATGGTATACCACCCTTCTTTCCTTCCTTCCTCCCTTCCTCCCTTCCTCTCTCCCTCCCCCATCCCTCCCTCCTAATATCTCTCTCTCTTTCTCTCTCTCTCTCTCTCTCTCTCTCTCTCTCTCTCTCTCTCTCTCTTTCTTCCTTTCTTGGCAAGAGATCTCTGTCTAACTGAGCTATTCTTTACAAAAATTGCCTGCACTGTTGAGTTTAATCCTTATGATAACCCTACAAGTGACTGCTGTTTTGAAGTATTTTTAAGTAAAATAATAATCAAGCCTGGAAAGTTCAAATAATATCATCAAGATTTCACAGGTGCAAAAGTAAAATTGGTCTAGCACACCCAGTTCTGTCAGACAACAATGTTATTTTAAACGCTCTTTAGATATAACTGATCCCATGACTCCACTGTGCACTTGCAACTGAGAGCTGAACAAGGTCAGCTAACTTGCAGAAGGTCACAAAACTAAATGGCTCCATTTCAAAACCTGATCCAGGCTTATTTCCATTCCAAGTTGTGAATTTTCACATCCCACCATAAAGTCTAATTGCTGAAGCCCCAAGACAGTAATACATAAGCCAAGCCAGAAGTGGGTATCCTCTATGATTCTCATTATCAAATTTAATAAACACTCATTCAAATAACTAGAGACATCTTAAGTGAACAGAACACATATGTTTCCAAAGGGCAAGAAAAAAATAAAACTGAGGGAAACTAAAGACTCCATCCTGGGGGCCTGTGTCATCCAACCCTTTGATCACGAATTTAGATACCAAAAATGGTATCTAAATGGCCATTATTCCCTGTTCCTGGGAACTAATTTTTTTTTAATGTCCTGAATCTGATGTTTTGTGGGATGTGGGGGTTGGGGGCTCCTTAGCTTTGCACTAACTGGCCTGCAAAGCATGGAGCATAGTTGCAATTAAAGAGGCTAGTTCAGTGTCCTGCAGAGGTCTCATCATTCAAAGCCTGGAGAGCTGAACATCTTTTGTCATGTGAATAGCTTGCTGCTTAAAACTTTAGCCCATCGTAAATAGTCATAGGCAACTTGCAGTTGCCTTGCACAGGGAGCATGTACATATATTTTGTCCCATCAAAGATGACTTGAAGAGCTCTCCTCCAATTTGCTGGGAGAAAAATGGCCTTTAAACTGAGATTAAGAAGGGAGAAACTTCCAATAAGAGGGAATATTTTTCAAAAACTTGCAAGTGACTGCAAAGCCAGTTAACACAGAAAACCTTGTCACCTTAAGTATGCCATTTGTTATCACACAGGCCGGAATACATCTATTCATCTTCTTTTAATTGCTTCACTGTGCTAGAAGCACAAAGCAGCTCACTGATGCAGAGACTGTGAAAGAATATTTTGTCATGGAAACTTTGAAAACATTTCAAAGCAGGAGCTCTTCGCTGGTGAAATGAAACCTTCTAGCTGTTTGTTGAGCATTGTGTCTGGCTGATAAGAGTTCAGAATGAGAAGGCCTTTTCTTTAGATGGCTTTATATTTTCTTTTGCTTGAGGTGGCTAGAAAAATGCCTGCAGTTTTCCAAGCAGAACTTGGGAGACTAGTAAATTATTTTTATTTTTTCTTCCAAAAATAGCAAATAAGTGAAATTATCTTTAAATCAGCAGGGAAGTAAATAGTTACTACTCTAAGTGTAACTGATATCAATCTTGGAGTCATGTGTCTGGATAGAGTATGCTTATGCACGTGTATGCACATGTGTAGGTGGGAATACATACATGCAGATGCAGATGGAGATTGAACTTGACATCAGATGTCTTCCTCAGGCACTTTCCCTCTTGTTTCTAGAGACTGTATCTCTCACTGAACCCAAGACTCACTGATTTAGCTAGTTTGGCTGGCAGGGAAGCCCCAAATCACTTTGTGTCCACCTCTCCAGTACTCTGAGTACAAACAGAAGTTAGGACACTCAGTTTCGTTTGTGCTGTTTGGCTTGGTTTGCATGGATGCTGAGGGTACAAACCTAGGTTCTCATTCAAGCACTTCACCAACTCTGCATCTTCCCCATCCCCTCTCTGGGCAGTTTTGAGTTCACTGTTCCTCTCGAGAATTTTGTTAAGAGTTGCTTCAAACTTACTTAGGCCATTACACAGACAACTCAAACACCTTGGGTTGTTATTAAAGCAAACTGGCACCCAGCTCAGAGTGAAGTTTTCCTGGGGAGATAAAATCAGCATCACCTGCATGAACTGATAACTAAGCTCAACAGAAATTTTACCTCTGAATCCCCTCTATCAAGGGACTTTCTACTGTCAATAATGTTTTTGTCTTTCTTCCAGTAGTACATTATGAAAGTTCTCCCCTCACCCCTTCTCAGAGGATGTGGTGTTGTGCGATGTGATGTTGCAGGATTCATAAATCACCATCCAAATAAACGCTTTAAGATAGTAACATATCTAAGTGTACCTTTTAAGAAATAAACACTGGGTGTGTATATATTTTGAATTGTTTAAGCTGCCGGTGTGTGAAACGATCCATGTGTTTTCACTGTGTTATTTCACCGATCTTTATATCAAGTAACTGTAGCATCAATATATATAGATTATCTCAATTTCACTGATGGCAGCATTGGCAACTTAATTGTTGATGAGTCACAAAAGTCAACCAGCAGAAAGTCAGGGTGTTCACAGAGTGGCACAGGACTGGCCTGGTTCCTAATCAGACAAAATCCCTGAGCCTAGAAATGATGGAGAGCTTGGCCTTGAGTTTTTTCTCTAGTCCTTTCCATTTGACAATGCCCTGCTAATCCTACACATAATTTGTATATGTCATCCTATACAGAATTTGTTCAAAGTTATTATCACGAAGTGGAGGTTTTATTAAATGCTTCTACATCTGCTACAATGATCATAAGATTCCTACCCTGAATTCTCTTAATATTTATGTGATTGTTGGCTTTGTGGAAATATTTTGCATTCCTGAAATGAAACCAACTTGATTATATTATGAAGTAATTCTGATGTGCTGCAGAATTCAATTCTCTAGTATTTTGCTGAGATATTTTTGCATCTGTGTTTATCCGGGACATTGGTCTATAGTTTTCTTTTTTGTTTGTTTTGTTTTTATCTCCCTGTCCTACTTTAGTAACATGGTAATGCTGGCCTTTTTAAATGATTTAGAAGAGTTGTCTTTGAATTTTATGAATTCTATGGATACTTTGAGAAACATTAGTGGTGAAATTCAGCAGTGAATTATCTGTTCCTGGACTTTTCTTTGTTAGGAGATATTTTACTGCTGATTTGATCTCATTATTTGCTCTTGTCTATTCTAACTTGTCAGAGCCTCTTGAGTCCATTTAGTTAGATCATATGTCTTCAGGAATGTCCTCCCTTCTTCTAGATTTTCCAGTTTGTTAGCATACATTTTCCAAAATAATCTGGAATGTGTTTTTACATTTCTGTGATACTGGTTGTAAAAGTTCCTCTTTTATTTTCTTATTTCTTTATTTTCTCTATCCATCTATCTATCAATCATCTATCTGTATATCTATCTATCTATCTGTCTATCTGTCTGTCTATCTATCTATCATCTATTTATCTATCTGTCTATCTATCTATCATCTGTCTATCTATCTATCTATCATCTATCTATCTATCATCTATCTATCTGTCTGTCTATCTGTCTATCTATCATCTATCTGTCTATCTCTCTGTCTATCTATCTATCATCTATCTATCTATCATCTATCTATCTGTCTATCTATCTATCATCTATCTGTCTATTTGTCTGTCTATCTGTCAATCTCCCTTCCCCCTCTCTCTTCTTCCCTCCCTTCCTCTAGTCTAACTAAAGATTTTCCAAATATATCAAAGTATATAAAATACTTTAAAGAAGAGTATTATTTCAAAAGTCTTAATATATATTCATTCTAAAATCTGGATTTTAGTTTTAGTTTTTCATACTTCTCTTATTCACCCTTACCTCTATAGAGGAAAAGTCCACCCTCCCCTAGCTGTAGAGACAGAGCAGTGGGTACTAGAATATTCTCTTTCCTTTACCTTGCTGGTGTCCCAGGTCTTTGAATGTTAGTTTCTTTTTTTTCTACTGTTGAATCCAATGTTCTCCTGCAATCACTGCTCACATGTAGCTGTCCACCTGCCACTAGGGTTATTTATGAGGAGCAAGTGAGGGCTGTGTTCCTCCCTCCATTCAGCTGTCTGCTTCGTATCAGTACTTTAAAATATTTCTCTCTGAGAAGCAATCTATCCTCAAGTCAAGGCAAATATTTATTCCACAAGATACACATAGAAATACAATTTTTCTTATCAATAACTTAACTCTAATATTTTTCTATAATAATGCTCAAGTAATTTAATGTTGACTTATGAACTAAATGAGATTTAGAATCACCTAGGAGACACATCTTGGGTATGTCTGCGAGGGTGTCTCCAGACGAGATTAACTGAGGTGTGAAGACCCAGCCTCAAAATGAGCACACCTTCCAACAGACATCCCAGAAACAGAGTCGCACACCTTCCAACAGATGACATCGCAGAAACAGTCTGTCCAAGGAAGAAGCAGCCTGCCTGTCTTCACTTCTCCTTCTGAGTGTCTCTCAGTGCATGTTGCCATCTTCCACAAACATCAGACTCAAGCTTCTTCAGCCCTCTTGTGTGGATTCTCTAGGACACTCCAAGACTTTAGCTGAGTCAGGCCTGCTGCAGTATCCAGCTTTGTGGCAGGAGCCACTACCAGATTCTCAGCCTCACCGGCATGCAAGAAGTGGTGTCTTTCTCCATTGCATAAACCAATCTAACAAACTCACTTTATTATATAAACATAGGTGAGTATTTCATATTTTACTATACATATATTCCATTGATTATATCCCTCTGAAGAATCCTGCCTAATATATTTGGTTTAAAATCATAAATTAAGATAAATCTTATGAATTAATAGACAAAAGCATTTTGACATTCAGAACATTACAAAATTAGGAGGTAATTCTACTCACAAACATACCTTGATATTAGAGAAGTTAATAGGATCAATAAAAGACTGTGGAACAAAAACATTACATGTTTCATTGAGATAATTCTGTAGAAGTGAAGAAAAAAGAACAATATAAAATAAAGGATTCCAGGAAGAATTTGCCCTGGTATTTTTTAGTGGATGAAGTCACTGTCTTTAGGTCCCACTGCATACGTTACCCATGACTAATATAATAGTCTTATTTTAAAAGGAAAAGGACCAGTTTAGGAGCTCACAAATGTCATGTGGGTTTGTTATTCTTAACAGAAATTAGATAAAGAAATAGAACCCTTAAGGATGAGCCCCAAAGAGCCACTATCTGTCAAGAAACAGTACACCTATCTGATACTGATTTCCCAGTTCCGTTAAATTTTTTCATGAAAAAAATGCTTTCATATTATTTCTTTTTCGTATTAATATCATTGTCATGTGGGAAGATGTCAGTCTTTGATGATTTCCTTTCTAAATACTGTGATAATGTCTGTCCTTAGCGTGACCCTGCCACTTCACCTCTTCCTTAGTTATAGAACAGAGAGTAAGAATTGCAGCCAATCAAATAACAAAGCAGTGGAAAGGTTATTGTGCTAGGAACTGCTGTCATCTTTCTGACAAAACTTATAACAAGCATAGGAAACTGTGCAACTGGAATTCTTTAATCACTTACCACTCAGAAATACAGGATACTACCAATGGTGCAGATTTTAGAACTAACAGAAATTGTTGGTGTTCAACAAAATGCCATAATTCATGTGTAGAATTGATTTTCTAGAATTTTTGCTGAGGATGTCAATAAATGAAATGAGTGTTAAATCTAGCAATGGTTAGAATAATAGGATGCATGTCGACTAAGAAATTGAAAGGCGATTCATTGTTCACCAATGTTTCAAACATTTGCCTCAGCACATCTTAATACTACCCATGTGCCCTTAGATCTCAGTTTAACACAGCCCATCATGTCCTAGAATTCTGTAACTGTTTAGTAAAGGTCTGTGTTGGCCCTGGAAGATTTTTGTGATAGCATGCTAGCATGTTCTCTTTCTGGCATATGTTTATGAGTTTAGACTTTATAGGAAAATATCACTGTCATGTGACATTATTGCTAGAAAATGTGAACATCAATTCAATCCAAACAGAACTGATGATGAACTAAAGTATAGATACCACTAAAGCCAAAATTAGGAAGCCAGTGAGTTTTAGTTACATAAGAAGCAGAGATGGTTCACAGACAAGTGTATCACCAAAAGCCCACTCTAGCATGGGTGACAGCTAGAAACCTGGACAACCACACTGTATATTTATGGGTTGGAAGACTGTCTCTTTCTGGCAGTTTGTGTGATCTAAGCCTCTTCAAGGTAGATCAGCTGTGTCTGCTTCCTTTAGGTGGCTTCTCTGGTCTGTGCTTCTTCCAGGCTCCTCTGAGGCTCTTCTAAATCTCAGCTTGTTTGAGAACACCTCTCAGCAGTCTTTACAGCTCACCTATGCTTAGGGAGGCAGGACCTAGTGTGTTTGCTCAGTTTTAGGGACTTCTTGCAGCCTTTGAGTTGTCTATTTCCTGAGCTTTGCTGCAGGAGAGAATGTCTCATCCATCCTCAGAACACCCTTTTGTTTCAGCTCCTTTCTAGCATCCTGTGTCTTTTTTTCCTTTTTCTTTTTTATTTACTTTATTGTATGTACATTGTTGTTTTGCCTACATGTATGTCAGTGTGAGGGTGTCAGGTCTCCTGGAACTGGAGTTAGAGACAGTTGTGAGCTGACATGTGGATGCTGGGAATTGAACCCAGGTCCTCTGTAAGTGCAGTCAGTGCTCTCAACTGCTGAGCCATCTCTCCAGCCCCTGCATTTTGTGTCTTAACAAGCTTCCCTCCAGAGTAGATGGTTTTCTCTCAGATGAAACTGAAACACAACAGTTGTTTAGTGAAAAGTTACCTCAGATATATAAATATCCAGTTATCATAAAACAAGAATGACTATAAAATTATTTTACTTTGAATTTATTGCTATCCACCATGATGCATGCATACTTTACTTACCATATCATGTCACTGAAACACAATCCTTTGCAGTAGATAGTTCTATTACTTCCAACATAAAACCAAGAAATCTAACCAAAAGGTTAATTAAATCACCCAAGGACGTTTTCTTATTCATATTTTCATTAATCTACCAATATTTCTTTCTCAAACAAAAACATACAAAAAATTATTTTGACAAAAACAAGACAGCCATTTTTTTCTCCTTTTTTATTTATTATATTTGTATTTTAATTTTACAATCAGCCATGGGTTCCCCCTGTCCTCCCCCCTCCTGCCCCCTCCCCCACCTTCCCCCCACTCCCTCCCATCCCTGGAGGAGATGGGAATGGAAGACAGCCATTCTTCAAGGTCCTTTCTTGTGATACAACTTTGTGACAAATATAAAAATGGCCATCCATATTAGACATTTATTTCCCACCTACTATTCCACTGCTATAATGAACAGACTCACAATTTGCACCCTCTGAGGAATGAATTGTTCACGACACTCTAGGTTGAACAAATCACTTAAGGTCATCAGCCAGGTACAACAATAGTCTTCTGTTGGCCCTTGAAAGCCTCTGACATACTGAACATTATTCTAATGGCTCTGGTAGGAAAGGAAAGATACCTAAAGCAAGAAGCATTCTAAAGTTTCAAGTAGAGGCATGGCAGGCTTTCTCAGACCTCCAGCCTCCATGATACAGAGACTCATTATTAGTTACTAATGTTCAGCCTTATCTTATGTGTGTCCCACTAGTGCTTATAACTTAACCTATTTCCCTTTATCAACAATTTTGTCTTGGGCTTTTTATCTTTCATTCTGTATGTCCTACTCCATGTCTGGCTGGCTGGGTGCTACCTGGCTTCTGGCCCCAGATATTCTCTCTCCCTAATTCCTCCTTCTCTCTCAAACCTAGATTTCTTTTCTTACTTATTCTCTCTGCCCATCAGCCCTGGCTATCCCTCTTCTGCCTAGGTAATTGGCCATCCCACTTTTTATTAGACCAATCAGGTGCCTTAAACAGGCAAGGTGAAACAGCAACACATCTCTACATAATTAAACAAATTCAGCATGAACAAATGTAACACATCTTTTCCTAGTTAAACAAATACAACATAAACACACATAGGCACATCCATGTGAGGGACAAAGGTTGACACTAGATAACTTTCTAGGTGGTTTTTCACCTCAGTTTTTGAGGCAGGGTCTCCCACTGAACTTGGATCTCACCAAATGGGCTAGACCAGGAAGGCCCAAGTGTCCTCCTGTTTTTGATCCTCACTTCTGAGATTACACGCCCACACTCTCCTGCCCAGCATCTTTATGTGGGCACTAAGGATTGAACTCAGGTCTTCATGGTTGATGACTAAGCATTTCACCAGCTGAATGCACTTACTAGTTATTTTATTGTTGTCATGTTTTGACACGAAGTCTCACTATATGACCCTGGATGGACTGGAACTCACTGTGCAGATCAGGCTGGTCTTCAAGGCACATAGATCTGCCCACCTCTGACTCTTGGGTGCTGGGATTAAAGGTATATGCCACACCTGACAGCTTAGCTTTTTTTTTTATTTCAAAATTTCATCTCTTCAAACATGAATATGGGATGTTAAAAATACAGAAAGGCAACAAATCCATGTATAAAATTATATTGGCCTTTATATAAATCTTTATGAAATTTTCAAGATCATTGAAATTGTCAAATGACCAGAAAACCAGCTTGCCGCTATAAGATACTTTGGAGTAATAGGCTACTGAACAAGAAAGAGAGATTACTTAGAAAAATTTGATTCTAACAGATTTCACATATCCCTCTCTGGTGCCAATCCAATAGTCCTATCTGATTGCTATTGAATAATGAAGTTTAAATTCTCTTGGACTATTATCATAGCTTCAGTAGCCATCTTTCAATGTAGTTTCTGCTCATTCAATTCCTATTATAATTTCCAGTGAAATAAAATATCAAAAAGTCATTTGAATTCATAGACTAAAGATATATCTACAGTGACAAAGTAAAGTATAGGATAAAATTCATTACTTTGATAAATTAATGAACATGAACAGTCACTGAAAAACTTGAGCCAAAGGAACTTTTTCTCTCAGTAGTTGGTTATTTTGGGCCTGATTTATCCATGTAATTGCCCCTGCTCTTCATTTTATTCTGCCTGTGTCAACACAACGAAGTCTCTGCACTTGATTTTGAAAGCTTCACTATTTCATGTCACGTTAGCAAGTGAGACACACATAGCAAATTCTGGACAGGGTTCTGGTGACAAATGACTTCCATGGTTTGCACGTGTCTTTTCAATGACAGCTGCTGGGAAGAAGCATCACCTCCCAGCTGCACAGCTTGATCCTTCTCTCCCTGGTGAATTAGGAGGAATTGAATGTTTGGCTCAAAAGTGGTACTTCACCCTCCTCTCACTGAACATCACAATCGGGCCCAGACGAGAGGAAACAAAAAGCCCATCATTGGCAAGTGATGGGAGAAAAAAATAGTCCTCTCATTACAGAGATAATAAGCAGGATGTTCCCCGCAGCCTTGCTTCTTAATTCTCCTTATTGTATTTTATTAAATGATGCAGTTTGAAATTAAGGCTCTGGCAACCTTCATGCACACTCTGCATTAACAAGCAAAACAGAAACACAGAAGAGCACTATAAGTCCCTTCCAAAGGCCATCTGCTTTCTTCCTGTTATGAAACTTCAATTCATCAGCAAAACTCTAAAGAAAATATTTATAGCAGAAATACAAGCCTGCATTCTGGAGCTACTTGGACGCAGAATCAGTGAAGCACTATAAAACCTGGTTAGGTTTTGTTAATTAATAACTAGTCCAGAGTTTCACTATGGTCTTTCCAACTTTTGTTCACTTGTTCACTCAACAAAATGTATTCAAGGCTCTCAGTGTGCCAGGAACAGTAGTAAGGTAGCCTTATTTCCACATCATCAAGTAAAGAAAATGATCCATTCATCTCTGTTCTGCCTGCTTAGTTAGGTTGCTGGAAGCATGGTTATAAAATCTATAACAAATTAACACATCTGTGTTTGTTGTCTACCAATAAGTAACCAGAGAAAAGTGCATAATAATTCTATGTTCTATGCAAAAATTAATATCTAAATATATCTAAAACTAAAAACAAAATCTAATTATGATTGTGACTTAGGGGAAATTTGTATATCTACTATCACAAAATTTTTGGTAATTATCACTGATAAAACTGATAAAGTACTCTATTATTTTTACCCTTTCAAGAGAGGGAAACCAATGATTATAGAGTTTTTTTAAATGCCATTGTGTGTGCTGGAGAAATGGTTCAATGGTTAGGAACATTGACTACTCTTCCAGAGGATCATGGTCCAATTCCCAGCACCCACACAACTTACTCTAACTCCAGTTCCAGGGGATTAAGATGCCCTCTTTTGGCCTCCACTGGAACTGCATGTAAAATAAATAAATCTCAAAATAAATTAAAAATTTGCTAACCACAATGTCTTGAACTTCTGTTCCATTTTCCTTGCTCTAATCTGACAATATCATATAACCATAGCCTACAGTGAAATAAGACAGAATCATGGAAATTAATTTTGTACAAATGAAGAATTAAATTGCATTATTGCTAGCAGGTGGATTGGAATGAGGATATTTGTTCACACCGAGAACTCCAACCACACCTAACAAATTCCTAACTTATCTCAAGAAAAAAGGTTGTCACAAAGAAAACCTAAAATATATGATGGTGACTTAGCAATTAGACATGAGAAGTAGAAAGGAACATAATGTTGGAGGCTAGAGAAAATGACAGTGCATTTTAATGAAATATTTGGAAAAAATGAAATCCTGGTCATCTGAAGTGTGGGCCACATGCATTAGAATCCACTTGACTTAGAGCAAGAGTAATTAAAAGTCATGTTTGTTGTGTTTGAAAAGGATTATAAAAATGCATAAACTTGGTACAACCTCAGGTATTCTGCAGACAGCAATAAGAGATATTAATAGTTCTCTGTTGAGACCCTCACAGGTTAGGTAAGTGACAAATGCTAGGACTCCAAGAACTGAGATGTAATGTGTTAAAGAGCTTTGCCACAAATCACAACATGCTCGCGGGTTGAAGGACTTAAGACAAGGATGAGGCTGAGTATGTGGACTTTCTAAACTTCAAGGAGCCATGCTAAAGTTGAGAAAGAAATACATGGAAAAGAAAAATCCATCAAAGCACACTTTATAACTATGTTCAGAAGGAAGTTCTTGATGTGCTTGATGTCCCATGGAATGCATTAAGAGTAGATAAAGCAGAAGCCTACTGTTTTCATGGGAACTGCTTGTTAAAGAAGCCATAAGCCTGATTTAAAAAGATTGCCACTGTCATTTGAAGACTTGCAATACAACTATTTGATGACCAGGGCAGCGTGAAACAGGATTTTGCTGAGAAAACTGCAGCCTCAAAAGAGGGTAGGATGCTCACTATATTGGAACATTGCCATGTGTTGTTTGAGCTCACTGAGAAGCTGGTTCTGAAAGCAGGGGTTGCCACTCCCACTGGGTTCCCAATCCAAACAAGTTGCTTTCCAGGATATACATAATCAGTCAGGACAAAGAGCAAATGTAGATGTACCACACCTGGAGCACTCCAGTTATATGGTTAAGGATTTTTGTGGGCTAAATTTCTGTTATGCACACACCTCTCCTTCCTAAGGATGAATTCTTTCCAAGAGGTTCCTCTGTACAAACAGAAAACATACTTCTGTAAGTTTGATACATCGTTGTATGAGATAAAGCCAAAAGTATTCTAGTCTTGGCCTAGGAAGAGGATGGGATATCCTAGTGTGATTGTTTGAAATCTGTTTTCTGTATGTAGAAAGGAACACTGAGCTGGGAAGGAGCTACTTAGGTGTAACTTACAAGGTGTAACTTACATGTCAGCTGTTCTTCAGGAAGATTTCTGTGTTTGCTTCTGAATATTCAGCTCAATTTAATCTGTGCATTGATGAGACCTTCTGAAACCCATTATTTTCTATTCATGAATACCAAAACCTTTGAGGATCACTATAGGCCTTACTAAGCATTTTGTGGGAAGAATGAGAAAGAGATTTACATTGTAAAAATATAAATATATTAAATTAATCTTCTCACAGCTGTGCTGTGATTATAAATAAATTTTGGTATTCTAGTGAGTTTTTCATAATTAAAAGGTTTTCTTTCTCATGCAGAATCTAGCCTCCCAGGCCACCAGAGCAGGACAGGTGGAAAACATCCTTCATGTCCATCTTTTGCTGGCTTGATCCTCTCCGATATGAATAAAGAGATTTGGATATAGAGAAAAACATGTGAGTATTTTGTTGTTACTTGTATTTTCTGTCAGCATCTACCCATCTAATTACCAGATTTCAACTGCTCCCTTCTTCATCTATATGATCTCTCAACCCAACTTTAAGGAAGAAATCTAATGTAAAATCTAGCCCCTGGGTTACATGGGCTTCTATGTCAAGTCTAGGGGAAGTTCTTTTTGCTCAAAGGACCTATGAACTAGAAGGAAGACTGTATTGGTGTCACCCTCCTCTGGATAAGCATGTACATATGCTGTTCTCTGGAACTCCAGTACACACTCCTGTTTGGAAAGGTGATGATGATTGGAGATACTTGGCAGTGAAATACCACTCAGCAGACACGGTAAAGTCTTCCTTGTCAGGCTGGCCAGTGTTTCTTGATTAGCTCTTAGTTCTGATCCTTTAGAAGTGGTCTTTAGCCAGTTGCACTCTACAAGAGCAAGCTATGCCTGCTAAGATGTCCTTCTTTCTATTACTCTCTCCAGCCACGTTTGAAGTGGATGGCAGGGAATACATCCTCTGTTCTGCATGGTACATAGAATGGCCTGTGACAACTCTACTTCCAGTTCTGAATGAATGAGTTCATTAAGCGTATAGCAAGAAAAAGTAAAAGAATAAATAGCAAGTGGCAGACAGGCAGAGCAGCAGATAGAAAGACATAATCAAATCAGGAGTTTACAATATTCAGAATGTACAACTAGAGTAGTCTGATTGAGAGAAAGAGAGCAAACAAAGTAACCTTATCAAATTTTGTGCTTACAAATATCCACAATCAACTGGAGACGTTAAAGCTGTCAGCTGGAGTCCCTGGTTGCATTTTCTTTTCACAGATGAGCTTCTCATGGCTGAGTTTCTGTCTCCATTCTCATCACAGACATTTCACATCATGGGATAAATAATGGTAGCTCCATTGGAAATTGTCTTCCAGGTGTTCTCAGGGACACACTGCTTTTACTTTGGGGCTCTTTTGCCATTCTCTTCCCTTGCTGTCACAAGGGTTGGGGTTCTAGGACACTTTGAGATAAATTTGTTTGGATCTGGAACCCAGAGGGAGTGGTAACCCCTGCTTTCAGTGACAGCTTCTCAGTGAGAACAAAATTTATTTAATTTGAAGATCTCTAGCTCTTCAGTAAGAAGTGGAGCGCCTCTCCCAGCTATGCCAGAATTTCGGCTGGCTAGATCTTGTGTGTGTCTTGTGCAGGTCAACACAGCTGCTGTGATAGCCACCTCAGGGTCAGAAGACATTTCTTTCACAGCAATCCTCCCTCCCCTGTGGCCCTCACATTCTCTTCTCCCCACCTCCTCTTCTGAGATGTTCCTTGAACCTTGGTGAAGGAGCTCTTTAGAGGAGCTACAGGGGAGTTGGAAAGGGGAATATATATATATATATATATATATATATATATATATATATATGTGTGTGTGTGTGTGTGTGTGTGTGTGTGTGTGTGTGTGTGTGTGTGTTATGTGAAATTCTCAAAAATAAATACTACTTATTTAAAAAAAAACTTCTCTAAAGCACGGGCTAAAGTAGATTTGAACATGTTTCAGAGCCAGGCGGTGGTGGAGCACACCTTTAATCCCAGCACTCAGGAGGCAGAGGCAGATGGATCTCTGTGAGTTCAAGGCCAGCCTGGGCTACAGAGTGAGCTCCCAGGACAGCCAAAGCAACACAGAGAAACTCTTATCTCAAAAAAGAGAACATGTTTCAGAAAATAGCTAAAAATGAGAAAAAAGCTAGTTCTGCTACCTCATCACCCTTTCGTGAACAAACCATTGGAATTTGAGGCACTTGTAACTGATGCCAGAGTACCACGTGGAAAAAGGAAAGAGCAATAGCTGCCATCAATGAGATGTCTATATTGGTGCCCAACATAAATGATGGAAGGACCCTACTGATCCTATTTGGCTCATTAGACTTTTGATGAGGCTAAAGACCTTGAAAAACAGGATCAAAAAGAGGCAAATTTACCCACAGCAGATTCTTGCACAAACAAATAAAACCAGTAAAGCTTCTTGTATCCGTTAACTTGTATTGTTTAAAATATCCTAAAACATGATGTCACATTACAAGAATCAGCCATTGTTTCTCACAGCTCTAGTTGGATTGTGTGTCTCTGATGACCCAAGTTAGGCTTGGTTTTTCTCATCTGCATTCATGAATCTGTGGTCAACTAAAAAATCAGCTGAGGCATGCTGAACTAGGAAACCCACCTGAAGTGACACACCTTTTATGTGTCTCTATACCTCTCTATCAATCTTGGTTTCCCTCACAGGGGAAGTGGAAAGAAAGACAGAAAGAACAAAATAGCACAAGATTTCTTGAGGCTTGGGCATAGGCCTGGAATACCATTAACTTTACCACATTATGCCTGTTGAAACAAGCCAGGAAGCCAAGCAACATGTCAGGAGTGGGCATGGAGTGGGGATGTCAACTCCCTTCCTCAGGGGGAAAACTGCATAGTCAACAGCAAGCGAGAGAGATGTTGTGTGGACAAAGATTGAGGTGTTGCTGCACTCTGCCAGACCCAAGGTTGTTTTGTTTACTCTCCTTTACCTTTAGTTTAATTGTAGAAAGTTAGTTATGCTATCCTAATTTCTCAGAAATTTAGGATTGAGAGACCTTGCTAATCATTGTCTACTATAACTATTCAGTTTCAGAAATAAATAATCTGGGATACAAAGAAGTTAAGTAATTTGATTAATAGCTCATAGGCAAAGAACTGGGAATTATTTCTGATTCAGTTTAGAGCTACTTCCACACAATTCCTATACTCCCTTTCAAAGACACTTTTAAGTCTAAACAAATTTGCTTTTGCTCCATATATTTTCATTCACCATATTTGCTCTGAAGTCATTATCTTACATGTCACCAACAGTAACAACCAAGACCATTGTTTCTTGGGTATGGGTCCTTTACTGAGGTCTGCTCTACTCTGCTTCTACCTTGTGTGTTCTGTTCAAGAATATACAAGCCTTCCTGACAGTGAACTTTTATGGTCTAATTATCCATCCACATGACAGTCATTCCCTATAGAACCAATCTGCACAGAAGGTCCCAGCATTTACTCTGTTTGCAGGAAGACTGTTACTACAAACAACTGCTGGTAATCTCCGTCTTCCTCTCTCCTCTTGTATTGTGCAAGGGTGGGCACCATTCTGCCTTCTTCTGTTGTAGTTCCCCACCCCCACCAGAATCTACATTACGAGCCCAAAACATAATCCTGCAGTACTTATTTTCTATTCAAAGATCCAAAACCATTTTAAACTGACAAGGCATTGGAAACAGAGGTGTTTGTGTCTACCTTGGTAAGAGACAAAAGAGAGAAGATACAACTTTTTTGCAATGCATCTTCATCCTAGGAAGTTATATCTTGAACATCGGGAAACGTCATTAGAAGAGAAGCATGTATTGAGGTGATTTGCTACTAAGAGAGCCACTTCCCAAACACCAAGCTTCATAATGGAAAAAAAAAAAGCTTCAGATCTTCAGCTGCTTTTACAATTCATCTCTGTTTTTATGGACATCCCAGCACAGTTCACCTCATTAGCCATTATAGAGATTTTAATTCTTGAGTTAATCTGGTGTTCATTCAGCAGAATGAATATTAATATCTTTCTAATGTAATTTTTAATTAAATATAGCATCACCATGATTACACCCCAAAGATCCAAATAGAGTTTGAAAGAGAATACAGACCCCATCACAATCAGAATCAGCAAATTCTGTTCAAATGCTTTTCAAAGGGCTGATCACCTATGAAGTAATGAGAATAAATTGTGAGATAATGTAGGACAGATCTAATTAAGATAATGAGCTATGATTGTGGACATGATTTTTCAGGGTTAAAGCTCTTAACAAAAGGCAATCTATGGATATATTTTAACCATCATCTCTGCTCTATTTGCTTATATTAGCTATGCTTCTTTAAAAGGGGAAATATTCATCAAAAGTAATGACCCTGAGACTTCACAGCTACAGGATTTCAACTATTTTGCTATCACTGATGCATTTAATAGTTTGACAGATTCCCTTTTTTGTAATTTCGTACATTTGATTAAAATAGCATCTTTTCAAATCACACCATGCAGGAGGAAAGAGAGACATTAGGATCAACGTTCTCTCAGCACCTTGAAAAGTATATTATGGAAGACATTTTGATTTAGCTAGCACAGATTTGGATGGATATTTCTGGAACAAGCTAACTAATTAGCCTGGCTCCAATAGCAGTGGCAGGTGAGACAACCAGGGGAAAGGCATAATTAAGCTTTGCAGGTATGCCTGAGAGCCATCTCTGCTCCCTCTTGAAAGTGACAACTTGGAGCAAGAGGGGGGAAAAGAAGAGGAAACCATGTCTCCTTAGCTCATCATGGTTAAAAAGTAGAAAAAAGTATTTTCTGAGAAGTGAAAAACTAGAAAGGAGATCCCGGGAAGCACCCATGGTGGCAATATTTAGCAAAGATTCAGTGCTGCACAATGAAAACTAAATCATTCACTAAATCTGAGGACATGGAAGGAACCATGATCCAAGAGATGCTGTCAGCCCTCCTCACATCCTGTGTCTGTCCACCAGTGCTGCTCCTTAAGGAGAAACATTTTAATATGATAGTGAAGCTGTGGGGAAGGAGATCCCAGACTCAGAGTCATCCACACATGCCCTGTGATTTACAGTCACGTGGAGAACATCATACTATGGGTCTGTTTAGACCCTGGGACACCCTCAGATGATCCCCAGCAAGGAAAGTGTGACTCTGACACTGTGTCTGGCTGCAGTTACAGAGCAGTCAGGGCTCCATTAATTCTCCAGGCCCCAAGACCTTTCTGACATTCTTAGCTGTTCACTGATGTCTCAAGGCCGTAAAGATCTTTGAAATCACAGAACAAAGCAAAGAGGCAGACTCAGGGAAGACATAAACAGTGTCTTTAAAAGCACTCCATTTTCCTGGATTTTTACTGAATTTATTTTACCTTTGTCTATTATATTGCTCACTTATCTTTCTCATTCTCTCTTTAACTAATGCCTGAGTGGTACCTTGGAAAAAATATTGCTAATAATTCAAATTTGCATTTACAGTACTGTCACCAATACCTCTTGGGCCTCCATCTCCTTCATTTAGAAAACTGTCATCTTACAGGATGGATGTGAGAACTAGATGAGGTTATGAAATTTAAGCATATTGAAAATTATAAGCCTCTACATAATCACCAGAATCACAATTCCAGTGTATCCTCCATGTTAGACAAGCTTGGAAAGCAAAGCACTAGTCGCAAATGCTTAACCAGTAATCAGATGACACCATGAGCAAGGACAATTATTATTTTCATATTTGGTCTGTTTCAAAGGCTGCTCTCCAGGCCTGGTGAGAGATGTGAGATCTGGGAAGAAGATGAGCATGAGCACTGTCTCCTTCAAGTCCTGGGACTTATGTCCATCAACCACACCTCAATGCCACCTTCACTCATCCTCATTGTATCCATTGTTTTCCTCTCTTTCCTAGAGACTCAGTAAGAGAGAAGGAGTATTATGGGCTTTGTAGGCAAAGACATCTTATTTTATCACTTAGCAAATGAGTTGCCTCTCCAAGCCTGGGTTTCTTTTCCTCTATAAAATGAACATACAGATATATCCTTGCCTGCTTTAAGTTAAAAGTACCTTGGGTGTAAATTTTAAGCCAAGTTTCCTTCTATTCTGACTCTATACTTTTATATATCAATGAAGACATGCTGTATTTCATCAGTCTTTCCCAGGATCCCAGTTATGTGTTGAGTCATTAACCACTTAGTGTTTACAATCCAGAGCACATGTACTCCCCTCCCTGCCTTTTGAGCAAGTGAACACTTACTCTAATTTAAGAATGTAACCGAAGTAACATCTTGTTTCTTCCCATCTCCCATCTCTAGCTATCCTATCTCACATGTCCCTGTTTGTACAAATCTCTTCTGCAGTGCCCAAAAGAGTAGTGGGCACCCAATTGTTTACCAACACACTTCACTTTCTAATGAGTCATGGCACTGTGAAGACATCATAATGTTTTGGCCATCTCTATATCCACAGAGCTGGGGGAACACCATTCTTATCAACCATGACAGGTCCTCTTGCCTCATCCTTCCCTGTAGTACGTGCGTTAGTGTATCCTTTAGGCAGACTCAGGGAATTTGGTGGCAAGAGAAGAAATTCTTCTGTGGTTCTTTAATTTTACCTTGTCTAGCTCTACTTAAAGAAACAAGAGATCGCCGGGCAGTGGTGGGGCACGCCTTTAATCCCAGCACTCCAGAGGCAGAGCCAAGTGGATCTCTATGAGTTCGAGGCCAGCCTGGGCTACAGAGTGAGATCCAGGACAGGCTCCAAAGCTACACAGAGAAACCCTGTCTCGAAAACCAAAAAAAAAAAAGGAAGGGAGGGGGGGAGGGAGGGAGGGAGGGAGGAAGGAAGGAAGGAAGGAAGGAAGGAAGGAAGGAAGGAAGGAAGGAAGGAAGAAACAAGAGAAAAAAATCTCTGGGTAGCAGTGGCACACACCATTAATACCATCACTCGAGAAGCAGAGCCAGGCAGATCTCTGTGAGTTCGAGGCCAGCCTGGTCTACAGAGCATGATCCAGGACAGGCACCAAAACTACACAGAGAAACCCTGTCTCGAAAAACAGAGAGAGAGAGAGAGATCGATCGATCAGCGGAAGGCAGTTGAGGAAAGATGAAATACTAGTTAGTTGGTGCATGTATAAAATAAAAATTTATAATCCTAAGTAGTATTGATATTCACATGTATCTTGGGGTGGTTGTTCAGTTCCCTATATTCTTAGTGCTCTGGGCACTTAAAAATCCAAACCTTATCTTCTTTTGCCGTCCGTCTCATAGAACCAGTTTAATCATGTGTTAAGGAAAGGAACTGTTTCTATATAATACAAGGGCTAGAAACCTTGAACATCTGATTTCAATTAAAATGAATACTGTTCCAACTGCCTCAAGCTATCCCAATATAGCACAACAGTAATGCGTGTCATGTTTTGACAATTGTGTGCTGTGTTATTCCAAAGAATCTATAATTTGATATTTTTACCACGATTTTGTGCCTTATTCACATTTCTTTGGTGCTTTGATCTCAAGGTTCCATGTTAGGGCTTCCGATGTTCTCACATCTAAGTTCCTTCAGCCAAAAAACCATGTCTCGCTTCCTCATGACAGCATTTGTTCTGTCTTCTATGCTGACAATCTTTATTTGGAAACAGTCTGAAAGGAATAATTGCAAATAAAAAGCACATCGAGGATTCAGTCAACTTTTATTAAAATTGCAAACCAATAGCGTAAAATATCATATTTTACAGCCTGTGACTAGAAAATAGTTGTTATTTTTTAAACTCAACGGAGTTTGTATGCCTTTTACACCAGGTAGGAATATAAATGTGTTGTTTCTGTAGCCTGTCGTATAGGTATTTACCACCACATAAAACAGAGGGGATTGTCTTGAGCAGCAGAGTGTAGTATACAAAATCAATTTCACTTAAGGTTTTGTCCATTTAATTAAATTAACTTCTGGTGTGTGTGTGGTGGGGGAGCCCTTCCACAAACACAGGCTTTATGCTTACCTGGGACATCTGTGGCCCTTGCCATTATTTTACTAACTCCCATATCTGACAGTTACATTTTATTAAAATTGAGAACAAACAACCAAAATCAATTTTTTACTCTAAATATGTTATTGTATATTCTGTTGATAACTATTAAATATGCATTTCTAATATTTTTAAGTCAAGAATAGATTAAATGATTCCTAGCATGATGGATAGTCTTCAGGTTAGACAGCATTCTAAAAATTACTAGGTATATCATTCAGATAGTTTTGTTATGTGAGATTAGTAGTAACCTGAAGCTGACTGTTTATAACTTGATAGCAGTTGTTTTATTGACATTTTCACCAAAACTAGAGCCCATAATAGCATAGCAAAGCACCATTCCACAGGAAATACATATATGGTTCTTTTTCAATGCTTCCCTAATAGATGATGAAAAATAGACAAAGTCCTAGATTATTGAAGAGCAAAGAAGACCTACTCTGCAACACCCAAGTGTCCCTGCCTCAGAGTAAAGAAATGGAGGCTGGAACAAGGGACTCCCAAGAGGCTCAGCCATCATCCTGTGAAAATTTAAATTGATTGTCCATCCTTCAGCTCCATAAGCAGTGAAAAATGGATTTTACCTTTCATCTTTTTTTTCTGAGGTAACTTTTTGAAGGAGTAATGCTTCTCTATAGAACTGAGGTTAGTGTGCTGTTTTGTTTTGTGATGTTGAGAAAGTAGAGGGCAGGGGGAAGAGAAACATTTAAAGACTGCTCAGCAAGCTCAAGGTGAGTTCCTTAACACAGGCCTTACAGTGTTTTCAGACGGGATGCCACCAGAAGTACACATGGAAACACAGCCCAGAATTTCTATATTAAATAGCACCACAATTCAGGTCTATATAGAATATAGGTATTTATGTTGGGCAAACCATTTGCAGATCTGACTTACCCAATCTTATAAAACAAGGAAATGAATTCCTAGTCAGGAAACATAAAATGCCTTCTCAACTGTGACTATGTCTACTTGTCTAAACCATTCAACTTAGACTCCAATTCATAACTGAAATCTATGGACTATTGTAGCCCTAGGTCTTAAAAAATAAAAATGGTTGCCTAAGGGGAAAGATGGTTGGGTTAATAGTAAATAAACCGTGTTGACTACGAAGTTCAATATATCATATTTAGTGTAAATAAGAGTTTTCCTGCATACACAGGAGTGTTTTTTTATTCCCATTGCCAGTACAAATAGCTCTAGAATTTAGGCTTCATCCTTAATCATTGCCTCCCAGAACACAGCAAAAGCAATCAATGATTATTCTGACCTGGCTTGCCAAATGTTTTTACCCACAACTCATCTCTCTTCTCCCAACCAAACAAATGTAAGTGGCCTCACATCCTTTCTCTCCCAAAGCTGCCTTGGTGGCAGAGAGACCTCTGCTTCTGTGCTAGCAGATGAGGGAGTTGACACTGATCTTTCCACTGAACACAGTAGAAAAATGAAGGGTGGATTATTGTTTTTAAATACTTTAAATGCCTTCTTGGAAACATCAAAGCAGGGCAGAAGGGACCGCTCCGCGGTTAAGAGCACTGCTTGTTCTTCCAGAGGTCCTGAGTTGAATTCCCAGCAACCACATGTTGGCTCACATTACATACAACCTGTAATGAGATCTGTTGCCCTCTTCTGGTCTGCAGGTGTACGTGCAGATAGAGCACTGTTTATGTAATAAATAAATAAATCTTTAAAAAGAAAGAAAGAAAGAAAGAAAGAAAGAAAGAAAGAAAGAAAGAAAGAAAGAAAGAAAGAAAGAAAAGAACCATCAAAGCAAACCAGAGCATGAGTGATAGGCCATAAGTGGAAGCTGAAAGAACCCGAAAGGAAGTAGCCTGGTTTTGCCTGTTGGCATTTTGTTTTGGATTTTCAGAAAAGATCTCATGTAACTGAAGTTGGACTCTAGCTTATGTAGCCAAAGAGAGCCTTGAGTTCCTGAGTGCTACGACTTGCAGGCATGTTCTAACCTTTTCTATTGGAAGGGTCGGTTAAGGCTACTCTGCAAAAGCAGGAATGTTGGGCAGCCAGGGGGAAAAAAGTGAGAACTCAGGGCTGCCGAGGTAGGAAACTCAACCTTGACTTTAAACAGTCTCTGTTGTTCAAATCTTAGATGATCTTTTAATGAAAAATCCAGAGCCAGATATCAGGGTGAAAGCTGAAAGATCAGAGAAGCAGAACAAGCCATAGCCAACCTCACCTTGCCAACTCCTCAGCCAATCCTGTTTCCTCAGATTGAAAGCCTCTGAGTCCTCAACCCTGAGGATCTCAGCTGAACTGCCTTTTTTCTATCTCCTCAAGTCTTACATACTTTTCTCTGCCCAGCCACGTCACTTCATGGGACTAAAAGCATGTGTGCTTCCCACTACTGGGACTAAACGCACCACTGCCTCCCTCTGTTTCCAGTGTGGCCTTGAATACACAGAGATCCAGACAGATCGCTGCCTCCCGAGTGATAGGATTAAGGATATGTGCCACCACTGCCTGACCTCTATGTCTAATCTAGTGGCTGGCTCTGTCCTCTGATCCTCAAGCAAATTTATGAGGATACAGTACATATCACCACAAGTCTCCCCCATGAAATACAGAGATACTAGAAGAAACACAGCTAGCTCTCAGCTCACCAGCCCACTCTCACCTTGGGGATGCTTTCTCTTTCATGATAAACTATCTCTTTTCAAAAAGGCTTCCTTATACAAAGTGATGGAAATATTGCTGAAATAAAGACCTAAATACACAAAATATTTACCATGTCAATTATCCCTAAACTCAATTAAATTGTATTTTTGATATAATCGCAATCAAATTTCAGATGTCTCCTTATCCCTCCCCCAGGGGTGTGTGTGTGTGTGTGTGTGTGTGTGTGTGTGTGTGTGTGTGTGTGTGTGTGTATGTGTGTGTATGTGTGTGTGTGTGTGTACCTAAGTTGACCATTTGAAATTTTTATAAAAGGCAATAGACCAATAAGCTAAAACAAATATAAATAAAACAAAGTTGGACAATTTACCCTACCAATTATCAAGCTTATAATGAAGTTTTAAGAATTAAGCCCAAGTGTTACTGATGTAGCAATTGACAATAGAAGCCAGAAGGAATCCATACATACAATCACAGTCATTTGATTTATGATAAATATGGTAAGAAAGGGTCAGCTGCATTTTTAAATGGTGCTGAGTCACTTATAGATCCATCTGGGAAACAATGAAATTTGACCTTACTTCACATCATACAAAAACAAAAAAATCAATTCCAGATGGATTGCAGGTCTAAAAGTCAGAGGTGGAGTAATCACAAATCCATAAGGAAACAACTTGGTAACCTTGGTAGGCAAAGACTCATTTAACAGCACAAAACTACTAACCTTACAGGAAAGATTGATACACTGAACTTCAATCATTTTAAAGCTCTCTGTTTATCAAAAGTCACCACTTAACAGAATGAAAGGGCAAATTACACTGTAAGAGAACATGCTTGCAATACCAATAGCAGACACGGATCCAGAATCTGGATTATACTAAAAATGTCTGTGAATCAACACACACATGGCCTGGCAAGTGAACCAAAATTACTAATTAAAAGCTTTAACATAAAGTATTTTATTAGTAGTATTAGGGAAAAGAGATAGTGTATTTTACTCTATTATCAATATCTAAGTCAGAAGATCCACAGGAGAAAGTATATCAGCAGAAACCTGGAAGATATTTATATAAACAATAAGCACAAGTCTAAATGGTAATAATTTGTATATAATGTAAGTGAAATTCATTGCACCTTTTCCGCTCTCAGCATCCTCACCTATGACAACTTTTCAACATTGTTTCTTGCACACAGATCGACCTTACAAGTGAAGGAGCACATAGAAAGCAACACAGAAGACTAAGCTAAAGCTAAGATCTCTTTGGGAGAGGAGGAAATAATGTAATGAAATAATGTAATGAACTAAAGAGCCACTAGACAACACCACTTCATCCCTCTCGCATGACATGGACTTACAGTTTTTTATCCAAACAAATATGGCCCACAATTAGAATTTTTCTCCTCTACTATTCCTTGACCAAGAGTAATTGTTTCAAGAATGATGATCAATGGGCTTGCTTAACCATCTCTGGTGGTTTGAACAAGAATGGCCCCATAGGCTCATATATATGAATTCTTAGTCACCGGGAATAGCACTTCTTGAAAGGGATTGGGAGGTGTGGCCTTGTTGGAGTGGATGTAGCTTTGTTGGAGGAAGTGTGTCATGGGGGTAGACTTTGAGGTTTCAAAAATCCAGACCAGGCCCAGTGTCCCTCTCTTCCTAGATCTGGATGTAGAACTCTCAGTGACTTCTCTAGCACTATGACTGCCTGCATGCTGCCATGATTTCTGCTATGATGATAGTGGATTAAGCCTCTGAAACTGTAAGCAAGCCCCAATAAAATGCTTTCTTTTGTAAGAGTTGCCTTGATCATGGTATCTCTTCACAGCAATACAATGCTAACATCATATTAAAATACCCCTTTACACAGCATATTTCTTGTTTTCTGTAGACTGGAAACGTCACTCTATTTAATACCACAATAATTTTGGTCATGGGGTGTAAAATTTCAAGAACATTAATAACAAATAGTTTCTAACTAAACAGTCTAGAAAATGCACACACACTATTGACACCATAAAAAACAGAGATAAATCTTAAATATATTTTACTGAGGAAATGCCAATTTTTAAGTACACACTGTTGCTGTGGATGATTGATTGATAAATAAAGCTGATTGGCCAGTAGCCAGGCAGGAAGATAGGCAGGACAAGGAGAGAGGAGAATTCTGGGAAGTGGAAGGCTAAGGCAGTGAGACACTGCCAGCCATCACCATAAAAAGCAAGATGTAAGGTACTGGTAAGCCACAAGCCACGTGGCAACTTATAGATTAATAGAAATGGGTTGGTTTAAGATATAAGAACAGTTAGCAAGAAGCCTGCCACAGCCATACAGTTTATAAGAAATGTAAGTCTCTTTTGTGTTTACTCGGTTGGGTCTGAGCAGCTGTGGGTAAGAGAGATTTGTCCTGACAGTGGGCCAGGCAGGACCAGGAAAACTCTAGCTACACACTATAGCCTTACATTTATATAAAGTTCAAAATCATGCAAAACCTATCTAGGGTGTCAATAGTCAGAATAGCATATGCCTTTAGGGAGGACGTCACTCACAAAAACCTAAAGCCTCAGCTTTAGCTACAAAAGAGTAGGAAATACATGTTGTAGCCAGAAGTTTCTCCAGTCCTGCTTGGCCCCGCCATTGGGACAAATCTCTCCCACCAGCATCCCACAGCTACTTGGTCCCAAGTAAACACACAGAAGCTTATATAACTTACAAACTGTATGGTCTATGGGTCAGCTTATATTACCTAGCTTTTTCAACTTAATTTAGCCCCTTCCTGTTGATCTATATGTTGCCAGCTGGCCATGGCATTACTGGTCTGCTGGTATCTTGTTGCTCCTTCAGCAGCAGGCAGGCATCTCCCTGATCCTCCCCTTCTTCTCCCTGTATCTCTGCTTGGATTTCTCACCTGGCTGTAAACGTTCTTGCCAAAGGCCAAAACAGCTTTATTTATCAACCAATCAGAGCAACACATATTCACAGCATACAGAAAGACATCCCACAGCAATGTGTCATTCATATTTTTGCTAGGATTGGTATTCCCCGAGGTAAAAGTCATCATTGTCTGTGAAATATGTGTTTCTGAAATTCTAATAAAAAGTGCAATGACTCAAATGGAAGCACATGAATTATGAACCAAAGGCTGTGGAGCCCCCAGCTGGATCAGGCCCTCTGGATAAGTGAGACAACTGAATAGCTTGAACTGTTTGGGAGGCATCCAGGCAGTGGGACCCAGACCTGTCCTTAGTGCATGAGCTGGCTGTTTGGAACCTTGGGCTTACACGGGGACACTTTGCTCAGCCTGGAAGGAGGGGACTGGACCTGCCTGTACTGAATCTACCAGGATTAAATGAATCCCCAGGGGAGTCTTGGCCCTGGAGGAGATGGGAATGGAGGGGAGGGGCTGGGGGGAAGGTGGGGACGGGGACGGGAGGGGGGAGCACAGGTGAACCCATGGCTGATGTGTAAAATTAAAACACAAATATAATAAATTTTAAAAAAGGAAAAAAATAAAATGTACCATAAATTAAATATATATAATATATATGCATATTCAAAAAAAAGAATTAACTCAGCAAAGAATGAAGTTATTTTACAGCAAAGGTACTAAGGCTTGAGGTAGAGTCAGGTGGTGCCTGATTCAAATCCCAACTCCACCTGTTTATAATTGTCTTGCCTCAGTCTATTTGCCTTTTCTAAGCCTCTGTTTCCTAAAATATAAAACATATTAACCATCCACTAGGTTGCCATGCATAGTATAAAAAGCAAGAATATGACAGGACTTGGTGGGTAGAAGCTTTTTGTTTTGTTTTGTTTCTTTCAGGACAGGGACACATGTAGGCCAGGCTGGTCTTGAACTTTTTATGTAGCCAAGGATGAAATTCATTTCCTAAGTGCTGTCATTATAGGCATGAACTACCACATCCATTTTATGAAGTGCTGTGGATCAAACTCAGGGCATCGTGTATGCTAGGCAAGCACTCTATCAACTGAGCCACATCCCTAGCCCTGTCAAAGGTTCTTTCCATCCTCTACATTTATTAGAGACTGTGGGAGGGTCTGCCCTCAGCCTGTAACTATCATTCCTTCTTCACAGACCAGACCAGAGATTTGTTAAGTGAAACAAAGATTCAGATATAAGAAAGCCATATAGGTCTTAAATTTTACTAAGGAGAAAATTTAAAAGGTGCTAGCTAAAAACTTACAATAACAATCTTAACACAAAAACATGGAGTTAATTTATTTTATAGAAATAAAATATATTAGTGTTTTCAAATGTTTGTAAAGGCTCATTTGAAAGACTCTATGTGAAATAACATCACAATTGTTTTTGTATTCCCAAGTATAATGATATAAATTTCTATCTTTATTTTTATCTTCAGTTAATTAAATGTACAGACTCAGGGAGATGCTCAAATTAGTTAAATTCCTGCAATCATATTTATTAATGTAAATCCACCAACCTCATTATTTTAAGATTTCAAGTCAGCATCTTCTTACAAATTCTGTGAGGAAAACTAGAAAAAAAATACTAAATCCACCTGTTCATATTTGAAAATTCTATATTGATCAAAAGTCAACATGGGCAATTGCCTGATCTCTCTGGGTGACACCCCAGATTTAGTAAGGTACCAAAGGAGTAAGCAAGACATCCTACAGTCCCTACATACTCATTATAATACATTGATCCCTATGTCTTTGGCTCCAGTCCGATTCCACCTTGCTTGCTAGGGTACTGGTGTTCTGACCCTGGAGGCTCCCAAACCAGTATTCTTTGTTCTAGAGTCTGCTTACCAGAAGACCCCCATCTTCAAAGCACACTAGACTTCGATGCTGCCCACCCCAAGAAAACTCCCCTCACTGTATGTCTTCAACTGATTGCCCTCCTTAGATTTACAACTACTTTTTAGATTATATACTCCCTTCAAGTACTCATATTAAAGATTATCCTATCTCTCTTTCTATACTGTAAAACACAATGGAGTTCTTCCTCAACCAATTTCATCAACAGTTTCGGCTCAGTTTTGCATCTGCATATTGAGTAAAAATGTCTGCCTAGGGACACAAATTTCTTTTTTTTTTAATTCTATAATTCAATTTAATTTTACATATCAGCCATGGATTCCCCTGTCCTCTCCCCCCCCTCCACCTCCCCCCCCTCCATTCCCATCTCCTCCAGGGCCAAGACTCCCCTGGGGATTCAGCTCAACCTGATAGATTCAGTCCAGGCAGGTCCAGTCCCCTCCTCCCTGGCTGAGCAAAGTGTCCCTGCATAAGCCCCAGGTTCCATACAGCCAGCTCATGCACTAAGGACAGGTCCAGGTCCCACTGCCTGGGGGCCTCCCAAACAATTCAAGCTAATCAGCTGTCTCACTTACCCAGAGGGCCTGATCCAGTTGGGGGCAACTCAGCTATTGGTCCATAGTTCATGTATTTCCATTAGTTTGGCTATTTGTCCCTGTGCTTTTTCGAAACTTGGTCTCAACAATTCTCACTTATACAATCCCTCCTCTTTCTCGCCAATTGGACTCCTGGAGCTCCACCTGGGGCCTGGCTGTGGATCTTTGCGTCTGCTTCCCTCAATCTTCGGATGAGATTTCTAGCACGACAGTTAGGGTGTTTGCTCATCCGATCACCAGAGTTGGTCAGTTCAGGCTTTCTCTCGACCATGGCCAGTAGTCTATTGTGGAGGTATCTTTGTGGATTTCTGGGGTCCTCTCTAGCACTTTGCTTCTTCCTGTTCTCATATGGTCTTCATTTATCATAGTCTCTTATTCCTTGTTCTCCCTCTCTGTTTTTAATCCAGCTGGGAACTCCTGCTCCCCTAAGTCTCTTTCCCTCGAACCTTGCCCTTCATCACCCCCGCCCCTCACGTCCAGTTTGCTTATGTAGCTCTCACCCATTTCTCTGTCATTGTGTGATCCCTGTGTCTTTCTTAGGGTCCTCTTTACCAGGTAGCCTCCCTGGAGTTGTGAGTAGCAGTCTAGTCATCCTTTGTTTTACATCTAGTATCCACCTATGACTGAGTACATATCATGTTTGTCTTTCTGAGTCTGGGTTACCTCACTCAGGATGATTTTTTCTAGATCCATCGATTTGCCAGCAAACCTCATGATGTCATTGCTTTTCTCTGCTGAGTAGTACTCCATTGTGTATATGTACCATATTTTCTTTATCCATTCTTCAGTTGAAGGGCATCTAGGTTGTTTCTGGGTTCTGGCTATTACAAATAATGCTGATATGAACATAACTGAGCAAGTGCCCTTGTGGTATGATTGAGCATTCCTTGGGTATATGCCCAAGAGTGCTACAGCTGGGTCTTGGGGGAGATGGATTCCTAATTTTCTAAGGAAGCGTCATATTGATTTCCAAAGTGGCTGTACAAGCTTGCATTCCCACCAGCAGTGGAGGAGAGTTCCTCTTGCTTCACATCCTCTCCAGCATAAGCTGTCTTCTGTGTTTTTTATCTTAGCCATTCTGACAGGTGTAAGATGCTATCTCAGAGTCATTTTGATTTGCATTTCCCAGACAATTAGGGATGTTGAGCAATTCCTTAAATGTCTTTCAGACATTTGAACTTCCTCTGTGGAGAATTCTCTGTTTAGTTCTATAGCCCATTTCTTAATTGGACTGTTGGGTGTTTTGATGTCTAATTTCTTGCATTCTTTATATATTCTGGATATCAGCCCTCTGTCAGATGTGGGGTTGGTGAAGACCTTTTCCCATTCTGTAGGCTGTAGCTTTTTCTTGTTGACTGTGTCCTTTGCTCTACAAAAGCTTCTCAGTTTCAACAGGTCCCGTTGATTGATTGTTTCTCTCAGTGTCTGTGCTATTGGTGTTATATTTAGAAAGTGATCTCTGGTGCCAATGCGTTCAAGAGTACTTCCTACTTTCTCTTATATCAGGTTCAGAGTAACTGGATTTATGTTGAGGGCTTTGATCCACTTGGACTTAAGTTTTGTGCATGGTGACAGATATGGATCTATCTGCAGCCTTCTATACATTGACATCCAGTTATGCTTTCTTTTTTCCATTGTACAGTTTTGGCTTCTTTGTCAAAAATTATATGTTCATAGGTGTGCAGATTAATGTCAGGGTCTTCAATTCCATTCCATTGGAGGGACATGAATTTCTACCATAAACAGCCTGCCACAAAGTCTACTGTAGGCTACAGGCAAATTGCTTCCATGTGACACATCTACAGAAAATCAAAACACGTGCAGAGAGAAGCAGGAGAGTGCACCTAATTCTAAGCAGAGGTGTTTGCAGAAGTCCTGTATCTTATATTCTGTGTATTGTTTGTCTTTTCATCTTTTCTTATCTGGAAGAGGAAATGAATACAGTTATCTATCCCGTTCCAAGCTCTAAGAGGGCAGCTCACATGGTTCTTCCGCATCAGCAGGCTTCTTTACCCACTAGTATGTTTCAATATGTGGTGCCAGCAGATTAGATCAAGATCAGTGTCTTTATCCCTTCACCTCTCCTGAGGGGCAGATTCTCTCTCTCTACCAAAGATCTCAGCAACACTCTGTACACAGCTTCATTGTGTTCAGGTCCTGGTAACTTCCCTGCCTCAGCTATGACTTAGGAGTAGTAACACCTTATCCTCTACTTTCTGCCACCCATGTCCAGTGATCTCTCTCTGCACTGCCCACAGAGCTGCAGAATTCTTCACATTGCTCAATATTAACTGGCTGTTTCTTGTCAGGCCTCTGGGTGACACAGATGTTTTATTTATGATCTTATAATTTTAATATGTATGATACTTATAGTGTGCTTCCTTGTTTTTTTAAGCAAATGAGTGTCGTATGATAACATGTTCTTGTAATGATTCAGGGTCATCAGAAGGACTCTCAGAGATAACATAATTGTCTATCTGCTTCTTTTATCTACTGTCCTTTTGTGCTTTACAGACATTACCCCATCTAATCTTTCCTTTTATTCTCGTGTATATATACACACTGGGCCAGTGGGTGGGGTTGGGGAGGACAACTAAAAGTGGCCAGTAGTCCATTCTATGAAATCAGGGAAGCATAGCTACTGAGTAATAAATGGAAATAATTCCATTTCTTAGGTGTAGGGAGATGGATCTGTAGGTAAAGTGCTTGTTACACAAGTGTGATAACCTGAGTTTAGATCTCCAGTGTGCATCCATGCACATGCATGTGCATACACACACACACACACACACACACACACACACACACACACACACACACATAAAAGCAAGGCATGACAACATCCATTTGGGTGGGTGAGGCCAGCCAGCCTAGATAAAAATAGCAAGCCCCCAGGTTTGGTGAGAGACCCTGTCTCAAAAACTGATGAGAATAGAGGAAAATGTGCAACCATAAATCTCTGGCCTCTTCATGTGCATGTTTGTGCAAGCACATGCACACATACACAAACACACACATGCATACCCTATACAAGTCAACATACAACACACACACACACACACACACACACACACACACACACACACACACAGAAAAAATAATTGAAATCAAGAGTATATCACTGTCAAACTTGAGTCCTTACCCAGTAGATGAAATAAAATCAATGCCCCTCTCCACCTCACTGTCTTAGAGAACTGGTAAATTGTGTGGTAGATATACAGATTATTATAGCCAGTGATTCACACTGTTGTTCTTCTGGAGTCACAGTGTGTAATGTAGTTATCTCCTCTAATTGATTTAAAATGTGTCTGCAGCCCCAATGCAAATCTGGCAGTCACTGTCCTGTATATCCCATACCTATGTTATACTGCCTTGACTATCTAATTGACTTCTTATAATTTACTATTGGTCAAGTAATATGAAATGTATTTGACATGGAACTATGTGTGAAAATAAGACTTGCAGTTTCTTGGCAGAAGACTGACAGGCTTTGGAACTTGGATGTTTGTGACTCAGCAGCTGCATTTTAGATAATACTTGTGTTAGTTACTTTTCCCCTTGTTGCAACATACTGACAGGAGCAATATACAGACAGATGGATGTATTTATGCTAACTCACAGTTTGAGTGGATACAGTTCATCATGTCAAAATAGGCATGGAAGAGTCAACAAAGAGAGATTCTGGACGAACAGCAGCCAAGTCCTTACTGATCCACTTCCTCCAGCAAAGCCTCACCTCCTAAAGGTTTCCTCATTTCTAAAAAGAGCTGTACTGCCTGGGACCAAACACATGAGCATGTAGGAAAGATTTCATACTAAAACCATAACAGTACTGTACTATATTTTAATATAGAATGAAAATGATTATTGCATCCGCACTAAGCCACATAGTGAGAAGCTCATAGACTCTCTAGTTGTCAATGCCCCAAATGACCCTGTCTTCATGTTATCTCATCTAAGGCAGCAGGAGCCTCTAGATGATTCCAGCTCTCAGCCAGTTAGTCATTCCTAGCCACTTAATTTGTCCTAGCTGGCATCCTAGATATCATAGAGCAAAGATCTAAATCAGTGCGTGTGTGTGTGTGTGTGTGTGTGTGTGTGTGTGTGTGTGTGTTGTGTATGTTTAGCTAGATATATGTGGATTATACACATATACATTATGGTAGGGGGAGCAAATTTGGTTTTCCATTAGAAAAGATTCTGGAAAGCTAAGCTGAACTATGTCCCTTCATCTCACCCAGCCTAGACTCAAATATTTGATCTTAGTAACCCACAGGAAAGGTAACCAATTCAATAGTGCTTCAATCTAAGTAAAAAGCAAGAAAATCAAAGCTCTCTACAGAAAGTCTTGCCAATTAACAACACCTCAGTTGACCCAATTACCAATGTAAACATCCCATCAAAATGGCATTCCGGGCGGTGGTGGCGCACGCCTTTAATCCCAGCACTTGAGAGGCAGAGGCAGGCGGATCTCTGTGAGTTTGTGAGTTCCAGGAAAGGCTCAAAGCTACACAAAGAAACCCTGTCTCGAAAAACCAAAAAAAAGTCTAAAAAAAAAAATTGCATTCTTGCCCCTCAAAAGAGGAAAGGGGGTGAGTGACAAAAACCCTTCAGTCTTAGAGTAAGGAGCTGAGTAATAAAGATCCACTTTACTGTAAGGGTCCTTACCAACTCCAAGGTAAAACTTTATACATATGTTTGACCACATTTTGCTATTTGCTCTTAGCATTAATTTAAGCTGCCTTCTCTTGCTAGTAATGTCCACCTCCTGCCTCCTGTGAATTAGCATAGGTGAACTTAATGACAGCCTTCCTTCAGAAATGCTCCCTAAACCAGAGTCATTAGTATGTTGGACTTCCAAAGCAGTGTGGGTATTCATCACCAAGTAGATCACCAAGTCCTGTGCACAGAAGCCAAGGCATAACCAAGGTAATTCCAGGACAGGCATGATATATGAGATAAGGGGGAAATGAGAAGATCACCAGGAAAGCTGACCATTAACATCCCACATGATGCTTGGTGGTATGGCAGGAATAACTCATACAAGATAATGAGGTGGGCTCAATCTCCTGATTGTCCTACCCTGTGATGGAGCTGTAACTGAGACACTATGCATACACCAGGGGAGATCTGGGACCTGATAACTAGCCCAGCAAACACGAATGAGGTGATTTCCAAACACAGTAACAGTGAGAACAAAGGTCTTGCAGAAAACACACCACGTTCAAGGACCATCCACAGGCTGGGAGACAGGAAGAGTCAAAACAGGAACATAAAGAGAAGTCAGAGGTCCAATAAGGAAGGGTTTTGGAAGTGTGAGCTTTCACCCTGGATGCTGTTGCAAACTACTACTTTTCTGTGATGAAAAGCTATTATCTAACTTCCCTTTAGTGGGACTTCTCTGGATGAAGCAGTAAAAATTAATGGAAAGCTAAATACCGAGGCAGAGGAAGAGTCAAGAAGAAATTTTACTTTCCCTACATCTATTGGTGGCTTGGCCTGTTCAGAGGCAGCAAAGAAAGTGTGGATTCTGAGCATATTTTGAATGTAAAACTATTAAGACCAGCAGAGTGATTCAGTATGAAATGTCCTCCTTTCTTCTATTATTTTTCTTCATAGTACTTATTGCTTTCTGAAATACCATGTATTTATTTTCCAATGTTTTTATTTTCCCTACACCATAAATAAAAGCCTCATGACAGTGGAGATTTTTGTGCCTGGTCCATAGTAGGCACTCAATAAGTGGTTGTGAACTGGATTAATTTATCTGAAGTATTTAAATCATGGTCTTACAGTTTTTTAACCTTGTCTCATCCCCTTCCATATGTAGACACTATTTATTAGAGGTTTGATCACATCACTCTACCATGAGTCACCTCAGCAAATTCACTTTAAATTGATCTACATTGTTTGGAAAGTGCCACGTAAATTATCTCTATAGCTTGGCTGCCCTGTTCTGCTAACTGGTATAAACAAACTGCTTCTAATGCACAAGACATGGCATTAGGTCATGGCTGAGTTCTAATTGACTTGATTTAATTAGCATGGATACCAGGGATGCACATTTACAAGGGCAGACCTTAGAACAGTCTCCTGCTGAGGTAATGTTGTACCTGGGTTCTGTTTTGAGGATATGAGCCATTGATGAAGCTGTTTTGACAGAGCCATTCTGGAGCCAAGGACAACATAATGAGGCCAATTTAGGGGGATGGCCTTAAAGCAGGAACACTGACACCTCCTGCCACATATAAGCTTTATTTTTTTCTTTAATAAGAATGTTTTTATTCATTTTTACATACCAACCAGAGATGTTTTTCCTCTTTAATGCACATGACAGAGATCGAAGATGAGATGGGTCAGAAATGGGCTGAGCATTTATTGGATGACTGGGAACCTGTGTGTCTCTTCCAGTAGCCCTAGGGTTGGAGAACAGATTGCTGCCGCATTTCAGCTCCACCTTTAAGTGTTGCCATGCATTCCAGGCAGGGGAGGGTAGATCCTTGAGGACCTCTCTCCTGCAGCCTCCTCTATGCCTAAGAGGGTGAAATGGGCAGCTGGGGTGGGATGCTGAAATTTGTAGAATATGGAACACAAATAACTCCTGTCAAAAGATAACATTACTCCGAGTTTATCAAACCATCTAGTTGGCTTTTACTTGCGATTCATGAATTGGAGAGCAGCACCTCTAGAAGTTTAGAAGGTTCTTCACTGGGCTGGAGAAAGGACATGAATCTCCAGATACAAAAGGGCAGAAGACAACAGAAACAGGCATGAAGGGGGATTGCTTAGCATTAGGGTACTTCACATTGCTTTCTTCAAAGGGGGATTTCCTCATGCTCACTACAACTTGTCAGCTTAGGGGTTCAGCTATTCTCTCTCCCCTCCCCTGCCTCCCCTTTTCCTTCTCCATCTTCCTTCGCCTGACTTCTCAGATGTTGAGGTAAACAGCTCACAGATAAGCTGACTACATTATATCTGATTTCACAGAACTCATGTATAATGCAGTTTGTGTATGCGTGTGAACAGAATGAATATCTGTATTTATATTCTATTGCTACATAATAAATACATCAGCTTACAAACATCATGCATTTAGCAGCTAAGCACACACTTCTCTGGACCAGCTAAGCTAGTCCTCTTTAAAAGGGTTGCAATCAAGGTGTTGGGTGGCTCTCATCCTCTTGGGAGCTCAGAATCCTCTGCTCAACTCATTGGGTAGTTGAGTCTAACAACACTTAGAGCCACAACCCTCTCTAAGGCCTGGTCACACCCTGGGAGTTTACCATCTTAAGACAAGCAGACAGATACCACAACTCAGAAAAGGAACCAAGCCCACCTTTAATAGCTTTTATCTGATCAAGTATGGTCCATGTGCAAATAATGCAATGTTATATTATAGCACTGCATTGCCATAGGAGTGACATCTGATCACATCTGGCAAGTTCTAAGGCTAGAAGAAAGCCACATGTTCTACCTACACTGAAAAGAAGGCTATTACAAAAAACTCACTGGACTAGAGGAAGAAAAAATCCACTGGGAGTCACTTTAGACTGTATACAGCACCACTTCAGATTTGCTTAAATTAACTGTATGCTTTGTTACAAGTATAAACTGTCTTTGTTAAAAATCCAGCCATTAGAGCAATGAATAAAATAGAAATTTGAAGTTTCCAGTAATTGGCTAAGGGTCAGAAATAGAAAACAGATTTTATATTCTGACAACCTTGTCAAAATATTCTATTTTGTACTATACATTGTTCTAGGCAAAGCACTAACAAAGACCAGCTCCATGATTCAATAGAGGACATCTAAGCTCAATATGTCACTTTCTTAAAAGAAAAACTGCTGGAAAAAAAAAAAACTCTCCAAACTCAGCTTGTAAAAATTAGGGACTCATTTAAATGTAAAAGTGAAGTGTTCTTAGTATGGGAAAGACATAAGACAGAAAATGTTTACATTAGTCCCTTAAGAACCTAAAATGGCAAAGCCCTTGAGAAAGCTCTATGCAACTTTTGGCCTATCTTGCCAAGGAAACAGTTCTAGCAATGCCCAGCTACACAGGCCAGCAGAGTGAATTGATAGAACCAATTCAAGGCACAGCCTTTAAGTATTATTTCTTTTGTCTGTAATCTGGTGTTTTAACCATAATGGACCATGAAAAGTTCTTTTCTTGTCATGGCCTTGTATCCTATTCCTGATTCTTTCTTTTGCTTGATCTGGTCTATTAATGATTCTTCCCATTTAATTTTTATTTCTAGCATTTCTGCTTCATTTTATTTTCAAAAATCTCAAATTCCTTGCCGTTCTAATCCACTTTGGTAATTTTCTTATCCAGTTCCTGAATTGACTTCCCTATGCTTATCACTATCCCCTTTGAAGTTATTTACATTTTGATAATTAAACATTTGAATACTTTGGCATTTCAACCACTTCAATATCTTCGAATTTGATTACTGAGGGTTATGATCTTTTGGAGTTAAGTTGCTTTCTCGTATTTCCTGCACATCTATGTTGCAATCTGTTCATCTGTTGGGATAGATCTCTCTTCCAACTTAATCTGAGGGTCGCTGGTGAGCAGCAACTTCTTTTTTTTTTTCTTTTTTTTTTTGAGCTCAGTTATATATATAATTTTACATATCAGCCACAGATTCCCCTGTCGTCCCTCCTCCCCCCAACCCTCCCCCCAATCCATCCCCCCCATTCCCACCTCCTCCAGGGCAAGCACTCCCCTGGGGATTCAGCCCAGCCTGGTACATTCAGCTGAGGCAGTACCAGTCCCCTCCTCCCTGTACCAAGGCTGAGCAAAGTATCTCAGCATAGGCCCTAGGTTCCAAAAAGTCAGCTCATGCACTAAGGACAGGTCCAGGTCCCACTGCCTGGGGCCCCCCTAAACAGTTCAAGCTAATCAACTGTCTCACTTATCCAGAGGGTCTGGTCCAGTTCCATGGGGTCTCCTGAGCTATTGGTTCACAGTTCATGTGTTTCTGCTAGTTTGGCTATTTGTCCCTGTGCTTTTTCCAATCATGGTCTTAATATCTCTTGCTCATACAATCCCTCCTCTCTCTCTCTCTCTCTCTCTCTCTCTCTCTCTCTCTCTCTCTCTCATTGATTGGACTCCTGGAGCTCCACCTGGGGCCTGGCCGTGGATCTGTGCATCTAACTCCATCAGTCACTGGATGAGAGTTCTATCAGGACAGTTAGGGTGTTGGCCATCCGATCACCAGACTAGGTCAGCGCCACCACTGCCTGGCGAGCAAACATTTCTTGAGGGCTAATTCTCAGCAACATTATGAGTGGAGTTCTTTGAGGATCTAGACCTGGAGCTGCAGGCAGATTGTTTCCTCATTTTTGAGGCATAGATTCTTTCTCTCTTTCTCTCTGACTCTCTTTCTCTCTCCCTCCCTCCCTCCCTCCCTCTCCTGAAATCTTACCACCTCTTTTGTGATTTCTGGTGTTCTTCCTTCCTTCCTTCCTTCCTTCCTTCCTTCCTTCCTTCCTTCCTCCCTCCCTCCCTCTCTCTCTCTCTCTCTCTCTCTCTCTCTCTCTCTCTCTCTCTCTCCTTTCTTTCTTTCCTCTTTCTTTCTTTGAAATATGACCCATTCTCTGTTATCATAACTCCTCTCATTCACCATGGTAAATGGAAGAAGCTTCTAATGTATCATTTTATTCCAAATGTCCTCATTCTTGCCAAACTGAACAAATATGCCATGAATCTGGACAATCCTCAAATAATGCAATTTTTAAGAATACACCCCCAGTCTATTTCCCTGTTCTAAAAAAAAATTCTATTCATTCATTCATGTAATGTATAAGAGTGTTTGTCTACATGTATGCCTTTATATCTTTTGCCTGGTGCCCATGTAGGCCAGAAAGGGTATGGTATACCTTTAGACTGAACTTGTAAGTTAAAACAGACAGTTGTAAGTTGCCATGTGGGTGCTGGAAGTTGAACTCAGGTGCTCTGGAAGAACAGTCAGTACTGTTAACCACTGAGCCATCTCTCCAGTCCGTCCTTGTTCTTTAAAAAAATATATATTGACTATTCCAAGGAATTTAAGTTGCATCTCTTACTAGGAGCAGCTTTTTATAGAATACTTTAATGAATTTGGTAGTGACTGAAAATGTCCCTACACTTCAGAGTTCTTTAAATAACTCAGCAACTTAAAAAAACACAAACAATACTCTGAAACATGATGATTATACTATGACTTTTGTTATAATCAAGTAAATCTGGAATAACTCCAATCAAGTCCTTACTGTTAATTTAAAGAAATTGAATTACACCATAGATATGATACATTTCCAGGAGAGATGAAATACAAACAATTGTGTCCTTCAGAGAGGTGCCCTTATAAGGCTAGTCTGTGATTTCCTCAACAGATATTTATGGAGTGCCTACTGGAGCTCCGGCAGTGCTCTATCTCCAGAGAAGACAAAGGTAAGCCAATAAGCAATGTGCTTGACAATTCTGGCATGTGGAATTGTAGGGCAGAAAACAAATACGTTAAAAAAAAATCAATACATAGGATTACTGATGATGACACTATTGAAGAAAATAATAGAGATATTATAACAAAATATGATTGACTGTGTAGATACTTTACATAAGCACATCAGGAAGACATCTCTGAAAAGGCAATGTTTGAAAAGACTTAAATTGAGCTGAGGTATAGCTGAGGTGTAGAGTATGTACTTAAAATGCATAAAGTCCTGGGCTCCCATACCCAGTACCAACAGAGACAAATGAGACATCTGACTTAAAGAGTGAGTTAGACAAAGATCTGATGTGTTCTTGGCCATAGTAAGAGCATATTTTAAACTCTGACATTCCAAAATGAGGTCAGAGTGACTGCACATGAGCAAGAACTGCAAATAGTAGATTTAAAGAGGTAGCCATGGGCCAAAGTAATATAGGGCCTTAATGATTAATGAGAGGGGGTAGTCTGGATTCTAAGTGTAATGAGAAGAGATTGAAGTTTTAGTTACTATATATATATATATATATATATATATATATATATATATATATATATATATATAAAGCTGTTATATCACCTGGACTGTGTACTTTAAGTGATGTGAACATGGGAACTCATTAAATCATCACACAAGGTTTGCAAAACAGGTTAACATTTCCTTTCTATTATACAAATAAAAAAAGTGAAGCCAAAGAGTTTTTGTTGTTGTTGTTATTGTTGTTGTTGTTGTTGTTTTTCGAGACAAGGTTTCTCTATAGCTTTGGAGCCTGTCTTGGACTAGCTCTGTAGACCAGGTTGGCCTCAAACTCACAGAGATCCTCCTGCCTCTCTGCCTCCCAAGTGCTGGGATTACAGGCATGTGCCACCACCTCCCGGCAGCCAAAGAGATTTTATAGCATATCATCACAACATTTATATATAGTGTTACCAGAATTGCAATGTGAACAGACTAATTTATTTGTTTTGAAATTCACTTTGGCTCCAAATGTATAATTTAAAAAAACATAAGAAGATGAAAATATTCCAGGACAGAGATGAAGGTGGGTTAGATATTGGGGTGGCATTAGAAGGAGAGAATGGCTAGGTCCAGAATATATTGATGAGGTAGAGGCCAGAGGACAGTTGACACACTGAATAGGCAGGGCTCCTGAAAACTGAGGAAAAAAATGGGAACTGGGAGGTCAAAAACTGGGGTACATTTTACATATTTAAACAGAGATATTGAGTGAATGATAGGTTATACAAATAAAGAGTTTAGTCAAATGGACTATCTACATGTATAGATGTAGTAATAACCAGCTTATAGATGTTGTTTAAAGCAATAAGACTGAATGAGATGACTGAAAGATTGAAGAAGTAGGAGTAGACACCCAAGTAGTAAGCTGTAGGCATCCTATCTATTCCTAACCCAGTAAGTGCCAAGCACAGGAAAAGGAGCTAGCAAATACTTAAATGCTTAGAAAATGCTAGTAAAGAAAAAAATCATCAAGCTTTGGGACCCCCTCTGCAAATCCAAATGAAACCATTTCAAGAAGGATGCAGAAGCCCACTGTCAAGTGCATCAGAAAGGAGAGGTGAACTGAAGTCAAGACTTGACATTTGGATTTGCCAAGATAAAGGCAATCAATAGATTTGACAAGACCAGTCTAGATAAAAATGCTGAGACAAAATTCCTAATTAGGGTAGAATTCAGAAATATTAGGTGTCAAAAAAGTAGTGACAGAAAATGTCTGAAAATCTTTACAAGAATTTCAGTGTGAAGGAAAGTGAGTAGAGAAATAAGTAAGTATGCATGAAGTCTTGGAAGCCAGAGAAATGCAGATAACATGTCTTTATGCTGGAATGATCCATTAAAAGAGTAAAATTAAGGATGCATGTTATAAAGGTGAGTAGAATGTTCAAAGAATAGGTGATAAGGTGAAACGTCCCCAAAAGAAACAAAATTTTCATGAGATCAGAGACAAGACATCATACACCAGTATTGAACAGGAAGGTCGTTCAACTTGCTAACACAAAGATTATCAATATTTTCTGAATGAATCAAAAAGTTCTATCATCAGCTAGGGGCACAGAGAAAGGACGTCCCTGGAGTTGAAAGTTTAGAGATACTCCCATCTGGACCAGAGACTGCAGGCAGATCCTGCAGCCTCCACACTCTGCCCCCACACCCATTCGCCCAAGACCCTAGCTACTTCCTGAGAATCAGAGACCAGCCCCCAGGTTCCATCCTGCCCTGGAACTCCCACCTGGACCAGAGGTGAGTGCCTGAGGTCACACTCAGAGAGGCCTGCACCAGGGTCACAGGCCAGGGCACCAGCCATTCTGGGGAAGACCTGCCCAACTGGGCCCCAGGTTCTGGCCATAGGGCAGGACCCCCCATCCCTACAGGGAAGGTTCCCCCTCTCCAAGACCCTCTGGTGAACCCTACAACCTCCACGCCCTGCCCCCACACCCATCTGCCGGGGACCCCAGCCACTTCCTGAGACTTAGAAACCAGCCCCCAGCTTCCATCCTGCCCCGGAAATCTCATTTGGACCAGAGGTGAGTGCCTGGGGTTGTAGTCAAAGAGGCAACCACCTCTGGATCCCACCCCTGGGCACCAGCCATCCTGGGAGGACCTGCCCAACCTGGCCCCAGTTTCAGGCCATTTGTCAGGCCCTGCAGGAAGGCTCCCCTTTTCCAAGACTGCAGGCAGAACATGCAGTCTCCACAACCTGCCCCCAAACCCATTTGCCTGAGACCCCAGCCACCTCCTGAGACTCAGAGACCAGCCCCAGCTACAATCCGTCCCAAAACTCCCATCTAGCCCAAGGAGCCCACAGCTACCATCTGCCCCGAACTCCCATCTGGACCAAAGCTTCCATCCTGTCCCAGAACTCCCATTTGGACAAGAGGTCGCATCTGGACAAGATAAGGAGACTCCAGGGACTTCCTGAGACTCAGAGTCCAGCCCCCCAGCTCCTATCAGGCCAGCACTCTCATCTGAACCAGAGCTCCCATCTGGAACAGAGCTCCCATCCAGCCCAAAGCTTTCATCTGGAACAGAAAGAGGCTCCCAAAATCTGTCAGCTCTGTCTGGACCAAGTACACTGATAAGACCAAGAACAAACCAACTAGGAGATGGGCAGACGTCAAGGCAGAAGTACATACAACAAAATAAAGAGCAATACAGCATCACCAGAGCCTAGCCCTTCTCCAACAGCTAGATCTGAACATCACAGAATGGAAGAAGCAGAAGAAAACAACCTTTTAAGTAACATCATGAAGAGGCTAGAGCCTTATATAGAAGAAATCAAAAATAAAGTGGAGGAACAGACAAACACAAAATGGGAAAAACGCTATAAAAAAACTAGAGGAAAGGACAATTAAAGTAGAAGGAAACAATAAGTCCCTGAAAGAAAATCATGAAAAAGCAAGGAAAATAGTCCAAGACGTGAAGAGGGAAATAGAAAAAATGAGGAAGACACTAGCAGAAGGAATGCTGGAAATAGAAAATCTGACTAAACAAACAGGAACTTCAGATGCAGGCATAATCAACAGAATGCAAGAGATGGAAGAGAGGATCTCTGGTGTTGAAGATACATTAGAAGAAACAGATTCATCAGTCAAAGAAAACACTAAAACCAACAAAGTCATGACCCAAAATGTCCAAGAAATTTGGGACACCATGAAAAGACCAAACCTACGAATAATAGGATAGAGGAAGGAGAAGAATACCAACTCAAAGGCACAGAAAATATATTTAACAAGATCATAGAAGAAAACTTTCCCAACTTAAAGAAGGAAATGCCTATGAAGAAACAAGAAACTTATAGAACACCAAACAGACTAGAACCCAAAAAAAGTCCCCTCGCCACATAATAATTAAACAATTAAATGTACAGAATAAAGAAAGAATATTAAGGGCAGCAAAGGAAAAAGGCCAAGTGACTTATAAAGGCAAACCCATCAGAATAACACCCGATTTCTCAAAGGAGACTTTGAAAGCCAGAAGGACCTGGACAGACATAATGCAGACACTAAGAGACCATGGATGCCAGCCTAGACTAATATACCCAGCAAAACTTTCAATCATCATAGATGGAATGAACAAGACCTTTCAAGACAAAACCAAATTTAAACAATACTTATCCACAAACCCAGCCCTACAGAAAGCACTAGAAGGAAAATTCCAAGCTAAGGAAGGCAGATACACCCATGAAAACACAGGCAATAGATAACACCACAGCAGTAAACCCCAAAGAAGAGAAGTACACACACACTACCACCAAAAAATAAAAATAATAACAGGAACAAACAATCACTGGTCATTAATATCCCTTAATATCAATGGACTTGATTCACCTATAAAAAGACACAGACTAACAGAATGGATACGAAAACAGAACCCATCTTTCTGCTGCATACAAGAAACACACCTCAAATTCAAAGACAGACACCTCCTAAGAATAAAAGGCTGGGAAAATACTTTCCAATCAAATTGTCTTAAGAAACAAGCTGGTGTAGCCAACTTAATATCCAGCAAAATAGACTTCAAACTAAAATCAATCAAAAGAGATGATAAAGGACATTACATACTCATCACAGGAATGATCCACCAAGAAGAAGTCTCAATTCTGAACATTTATGCCCCAAACACAAGGGCACCCACATATGTAAAAGAAACATTACTAAAGCTTAATATAAAACCCCACACATTAATAGTGGGAGACTTCAACACCCCACTTTCACCTGTGGACAGATCCGCCAAATTGAAACATAACAGAGACATAATGGACTTAACTGATGTTATGGCTGAAATGGACTTAATATCTACAGAACATTCCACCCAAACAAAAAAGAATATACCTTCTTCTCAGCACCCCAAGGAACCTTCTCTAAAATAGACCACATACTTGGCCACAAAGCAAATCTCAACAGATACAAAACAATTGGGGTAACTTCCTGTGTTCTATCAGACCACCATAATTTAAAGTTAGATTTCAACAGAAAAAACTACAGAAATCCTACAATCTCATGGAAACTGAATAATGCTCAACTGAATCACCAATGGGTTAAGGAAGAAATAAAGAAAGAAATAAAAGACTTCCTAGAGCTCAATGAAAATGAATACACCACATACCCGAACTTATGGGACACTATGAAAGCAGTGCTAAGAGGGAAATTCATAGCACTAAATGCCCACATAAAGAAGCTGGAGAAATCTCACACTAGTGACTTGACAGCACACCTGAAAGCTCTTGAACAGGAAGAAGCAAACTCTCCCAGGAGGAACAGACGCCAGGAAATTATCAAATTCAGAGCTGAAATCAACAAAATAGAAATAAAGAGAACAATACAAAGGATTAATGAAACAAAGAGTTGGTTCTTTGAGAAGATCAACAAGATAGACAAGCCCTTATCCAAACTAACCAAAAGACAGAGAGAGAGCATCCAAATTAACAAAATCAGAAATGAAAAGGGGGATGTAACAGACAATGAGGAAATCCAGAGAATCATCAGGTCATACTTCAAAAACCTCGACTCCACATCACTGGAAAATCTAAAAGAAATGGATAATTTTCTGGATAGGTACCACATACCTAAGTTAAATCAAGACCAGATAAACCATTTAAATAGTCCAATAACCCCCAAGGAAATAGAATTAAAAGTCTCCCAACCATAAAAAGCCCAGGACCAGATGGTTTCAGTGCAGAATTCTACCAGATCTTCAAAGAAGACTTAATACCAATACTCTTTCAATTGTTCCACACAATAGAAGCAGAAGGAATATTACCAAACTCCTTCTATGAGGCTACAATTGCCCTGATTCCTAAACCAAACAAAGATGCAACAAAGACAGAGAACTACACACCGATCTCCCTCATGAACATTGATGCAAAAATACTCAATAAAATACTGGCAAACAGACTCCAAGAACACATCAAAATAATTATCCACCATGATCAAGTAGGCTTCATCCCAGGGATGCAAGGGTGGTTCAACATACGAAAGTCCATCAATGTAATACACCATATAAACAAACTCAAAGAAAAAAAACACATGATCATCTCACTAGATGCTGAAAAGGCATTTGACAAAATCCAACACCCCTTCATGATAAAGGTCTTGGAGCAATCAGAAATACAGGGAACATACCTAAACATATTAAAGGCAATCTACAGCAAGCCAACAGCCAACATCAAATTAAATGGAGAGAAACTCAAAGCAATACCACTAAAATCAGGAAAAAGGCAAGGCTGTCCCCTCTCCCCATACTTATTCAGTATAGTACTTGAAGTTCTAGCCAGAACAATAAGACAACATAAGGAGAATAAGGGGATACAAATTGGAAAGGAAGAAGTCAAGCTTTCCCTATTTGCAGATGACATGATAGTATACATGAGTGACCCCAAAAATTCAACCAAGGAACTGATACAGCTAATAAAAACCTTCAGCTACATAGCAGGATACAAGATCAACTCAAAAAAATCAGTAGCCTACCTATATACAACAGGCAAACAGGCTGAAAAGGAAATCAGAGATACATCACCCTTTACAATAGCCACAAATGATATAAAATACCTCGGGGTTACTCTAACTAAGCATTTGAAGGACCTATATGACAAGAACTTTAAGTCCCTGAAAAAAGAAATTGAAGAAGATGTCAGAAAATGGAAAAATCGCCCATGCTCATGGATAGGCAGGATTAACATAGTAAAAATTGCAATCTTACCAAAAGCAATCTACAGATTCAACACAATTCCCATCAAATTACCAACACAATTCTTCACAGATCTGGAAAGAATAATACTCAACTTCATATGGAAAAACAAAAAACCCAGGATAGCCAAAAGAATCCTGTACAATAAAACAACCTCTGGAGGTATCACAATCCCCGACCTCAAGCTCTACTATAGAGCTACCATAATAAAAACAGGTTGGTACTGGCATAAAAACCGACATGTGGACCAATGGAATCGAATTGAAGACCCTGACATTAACCCGCACACCTATGAACATATAATTTTTGACAAAGAAGCCAAAAATGTACAATGGAAAAAAGAAACCGTCTTCAACAAATGGTGCTGGCATAACTGGATGTCAATGTGTAGAAGGCTGCAAATAGATCCATATCTGTCACCTTGCACAAAACTTAAATCCAAGTGGATCAAAGCCCTCAACATAAATCCAGTTACTCTGAACCTGATAGTAGAGAAAGTAGGAAGTACTCTTGAACACATTGGCACCAGAGAGCACTTTCTAAATATAACTCCAGTAGCACAGACACTGAGAGAAACAATAAATCAATGGGACCTGTTGAAACTGAAAAGCTTTTGTAGAGCAAAGGACACCGTCAACAAGACAAAGCTATAGCCTACAGAATGGGAAAAGGTCTTCACCAACCTCACATCTGACAGAGGGCTGATATCCAGAATATATAAAGAATGCAAGAAATTAGACATCAAAATGCCCAACAGTCCAATTAAGAAATGGGCTATAGAACTAAACAGAGAATTCTCAACAGAGGAAGTTCAAATGTCTGAAAGACATTTAAGGAATTGCTCAGCATCCCTAATTATCTGAGAAATGCAAATCAAAATGACTCTGAGACAGCATCTTACACCTGTCAGAATGGCTAAGATAAAAAACACAGAAGACAGCTTATGCTGGAGAGGATGTGGAGCAAGGGGAACTCTCCTCCACTGCTGGTGGGAATGCAAGCTTGTACAGCCACTTTGGAAATCAATATGACGCTTCCTTAGAAAATTAGGAATCCATCTCCCCCAAGACCCAGCTGTAGCACTCTTGGGCATATACCCAAGGAATGCTCAATCATACCACAAGGGCATTTGCTCAGCTATGTAGCCCGAACCCGGAAACAACCTAGATGCCCTTCAACTGAAGAATGGATAAAGAAAATATGGTACATATACACAATGGAGTACTACTCAGCAGAGAAAAGCAATGACATCATGAGGTTTGCAGGCAAATGGATGGATCTAGAAAAAATCATCCTGAGTGAGGTAACCCAGACTCAGAAAGACAAACATGGCATGTACTCACTCATAGGAGGATACTAGATGTAAAACAAAGATGACTAGATTGCTACACAACTCCATGGAGGCTACCTAGAAAACAGGACCCTAGGAAAGACACAGGGATCACCCAATGACAGAGAAATGGATGAGATCTACATGAACAACCTGGATGACAGTGGGAGTATTGAAGGGCAAGATTTGAGGGAAAGAAAGCTTAGGGGAGCAGGAGATCCCAGCTGGATCAAGAACAAAAAGGGAGAACAAGGAATAACAGACCATCATATCCAAGGAAAATTACAACTATCTAGTCTTCAACTACATCAAAGACCACAGAAGGAAATAATACTACTTATGTAAACAGATTTGTAAGCAATTTCCAAAAATCTAGAATGACAGAGACAGCTGGCTACCTGGACAGTCACCCAAAGTTTGTCTGCAGTGTTGGGGTATCCATCTTTAGCCTATAGGTCTTGAGTTTTTTAATGACTTCTCTGTGTGTCTTGTAGAATATCTGGCAGTCTCCTTTGCAAAGCCGGAACTTGAATTACCATCTTGTCTTGCAAAGTTCAATGGTCACCTTCCTATGGGTCCTGCATGTCTAGTTGATACAACATTTTGTCAAGCAGTCCAGGCAAGAACAGTTTCTTGTCCAAATGGCTATTTTTTCCAAGAAGAAGATAAATTGCATATGAAGTGTTTTCAATGCTCATTTGTCTTTCTTGAAGTAATTGGTGCTGCCAGGAGCAGACGCATTTCATTGTTCAGAAAGTCTAAGTTTTTTAAAACATCTTAAATGCCATATTCTTAAGTCTTTGAAGTGTTTGAAGATTACCTACCTAACTGAACTATATCTATGTATACCTAGAATACTTAAACAAGTTGTTGCTCTTTAAAAGTAGGTTCATTAATCTACTCTTTCATCTTATCATAGCTATACTATCCCCCTTTTCTTGCTTATAAAGAGATTTCCTTTATAATAAGCCCACTTTAAATAAAATTAAATATTCATAAACAATATTTTGGGAATTTGGGCATAGCTTCCCCTTGCTACTTCCTGCTGGATGAGGGTGCTGGCAATCTAATGGGAATCCTAAGAAAATTAAGAATTATTGTCAAGTCCTGACTCAGTCTGTGAGGCTGCATTGTCTGAGCCAATTGCCTTGAAATCATTCTGGATGCTGGATCATCTGGGCCATGGTGTCATTGGAAGCCTTTCAGGGGGTCTTGGCTGATCAAACCGTATTAGCATGGAAGCAATCCACAGGTTCTCATCTGTGGAAACAAAAACAGAACCTCTTTTCCAAAGCAACATATCCTTAGACATAAATTTTGAAATTGAGATGCCCTTAAAATATACATATTGATTTAACTCAACAGCTTTTACAATCAAATGTCTCTCAGCAATTAAAATCCCAAAGACAATATAATCCAGACTCTCTGTGTGATTTCCATCTTTATTTGGCTTATTTTTTATATTACTTGTACTGTCTCTTTAAAGAGTTTATTTTTTAAAACTATCTATTTCTTTATTTAACTGTCTATCTTCCTTTTCTTCTTTTTTTTCAAGCCTACATACATTGTGAAATGTTTAGGGTTTATTTCATCTGAATCTATATTTCGACTCTATTGCTTTAAACTGCAGAGTGGTTAGAACAGAAGCAGCAGCCTTGGCTATTGACTCTGCCCACCTCATCTTTTCAACATGGCAGTGGTACATTTACCACCATCCTGAGAGACATGCATACCACCAACTCTTGGAAGCAGTGGGTCTATGCCTGCATTAAAGCAGCATGTAGCCCAGAAACCACTTTTTTTTCTTTTGGTCTGTGCTAGCAAAAGCAAAATCCACCATGCACCACACTGTGCAGCTTGGAGACTCCTGTGTGTACTACAGCAGGAATCCATAGCCATGCTGCTTAGCTCATGGCAGCTGGCAGCCAGCTCCATCTTGCATATTATATTAATTACAAACTGTATGGTCTAATGGCTCAGGCTTCTCACTCACTAGCTCTTACATCTTAAATTAATCCATTTCTATAAATCTATACTTTGCCACATGGCTTGTGGCTTGCCGGTATCTTTATATCTTGCTTCTCATGGCAGCAGCTGGCAGCATCCTCTCTGTTCTGCCTTTCTCCTTCCTCCTCTCTAGTTAGAATGTCCCACCTAACCCTATTCTGCCTCACCATTGGCCAAACAGCTTTATTTATCAACCAATCAGAGCAACATATATTCACAGCATACAGAACTACATTTCCATAGCAGTTCAATATTATCATGGTAGGAAGCATGGTAGCATTCAGGCAGATATGGTGCTGGAGAAGGAGCTGAGAGTTTTATACCTGGATCAGCAGGCAGCAGGAAGAGAGAAAGAGAGACACTGAGCATGGCTTGAGCATTTGAAACCACAAAGCCCATCCCCAATGACACACTTCCTCCAACAAGGCCACACCTACTCCAACAAGGCCACACCTACTCCAACAAGGCCACACCTCCTAGTAGTGCCACTCCCTAAGAGCCTATGGAAGCCATATTTATTCAAACCACCACAGTTGCTAACTCCAGCTAGTATCTGCTGTAGGCAGCTCTTAGGCTAGTGGCCTGTCTAAGGCCATGCTAAGTAACATGCTAAGTTACAATAAAGTTTAGAACAAATACTAAAAAGCCAATAAAAGCATACCAGGACAGAAACTAGTAAGAGAAACTACTTAAAGAAGGCCACCAGGAAAGGTCACTCTGAGAAGGTGGTATTTTAACTGAGACCTGAGAAAGAAAAGAAGAAAAACACAAAGCGCACACACACACACACACACACACACACACACACACACACACACAAAAAAAAAAAAAAAAAAGGAAAAAAGTATCATAAAAAAATCTTTGGATTAGCCAGGCAGTGGTGGTGCACACCTTTAATCCCAGCACTCAGGAGGCAGAGACAGGCAGATCTCTGAGTTTGAGGCTAGCCTGGTCTACAGAGCTAGTTCCAGAACAGCTAGGGCTGCTACACAGAGAAACCCTGCTTAACAAACAAAAAACAAGCAAACAAAAATCCTTGGATAAGATAGAATTTTGGAACCCTGGTGTGGATATAACTGTGTGGATGTGGTTATAAAGGAAAGCAAAGGTTGGAGGTTGCAGCAGGAATCTTAAAAGGTCTTATTAATAAAATCAAACCTAAAGCCAGGTATTGGGGTGAATGCTGGAAGATCATAAAATCAGAACAAGCCACAGCCACCTCACCTCGCCAATCGCTCAGCTGATCCTGTTTCCTCAAACTGGAAGCCTCTCAGTCCTCATCCAGAATGAATCTCAGCTGAGCTGGTGCTATAAGCCTAAAAGCTTAACCAGCTCTAGTTCCTAGTCCTCATGCCTTATATACCTTTCTGCTTCCTGCCATCACTTCCTAGGATCAAAGGCATGTGGCACCATGTCTGGCTGTTTCCAGTGTGGCTTTGAACTTACAGAGATCCGAATGGATCTCTGCCTCTAGAATGCTAGAATTAAAGGTGTGTGTGCCACCATTTTCTGACCTCTATGTCAATCTAGTGGCTGTTCTGTCCTCTGACCCCAGACTAGTTTATTAAGATGCACCATATATTGGGGGACACAATATATCACCACAGATGGTCACCAAAGTCTGGAGACTATCACTGTGTCATATGGGGCTCTTAGGGACTCTAAGCCCCACAGCCAGTAGCAGGAATTATATAACAAATATGTGCCACATGATAGGTGCTAAGAAGGCTGACTACATGTGTCCTTGTTTGGGGACCAACAGCTATCACTGTCCCTTCTGCCCTTACCATGTGTTCAAATTCATCCTCCTCTTACTACACAGAGGAAGGTAACTTGGGGACAATACTATTATAACTCTATCAGATTTACTTTGTGCCTAACGTTTAAGGAAAGAACCTACTAGTTATTCTAGCATGTGTGCTGAATTACAGCTCTCTGACTCAGTACAGAAATGAATAGACAGCAGGTAGCAACGCTAACTGCTGCTCTAAATAGCAAAGACTATAAATAATTCATGCATAAATGCTTAGTCTTCCCAGAGCAAATATTTTTCCTACAGTCATTTATAAATAATTGAGACTTCTGTTTGAACTACCTGTCTGTCTGTATTCCTTAGGAAACTAAACTGAATATACAGTTGCCTGTGACTCCACTTCCTGTTTCAAAAGCCAGCATGATCAAAGATGTAGAGAAGGTTTTTGTGCATTCTCCCTTGTTGAGTCTTTTCTATCACAGACATCCCAGAAGCTATAGACAGTACTGATAAATTGATAAATGGGTTGCTGAAGAGGGGTTGGACAGTGGGCATCTCCCCTTCCATAGGCCTTGAGTGTGTTGTAAAAAGTGAAGACTACAGAATCTAAGGACCTGGTCTCTCTCTCTCTCTCTCTCTCTCTCTCTCTCTCTCTCTCTCTCTCTCTCTCTCTCCATATGATATAAGTGTGCATGTGTATGTGTGCACATGTGTGCCAGCATTTATGTGTATGAATGTGAGCCACACACATGCCATGGAGTATATGTAGAGGGGTAAGGACAAACTTGGGTGTTGGTACTCACCTCACTTGAAGCAGGGCTTCATTGTCATTGTTCTGGCATGTATCACTTTGGCTGGGGTGAGCTTCTGGAGACTCTCCTGTCTCTCATCCAATTTCCTCACAGGAGCACTGGGGTTACAGATGCCTGTGCTATGAGCTCAGCTTTTCTGTGGGTTCTGGAGATTTGGACTCAGGTCCTATACCTTCATAGTAAGCATTTTTACCCAGCTCTGACAATGGATTCAATCCCTTACGTTGTAGAGTCTTAGGAAAATTCTTGTCCTTGCTAAAACTTAAATTTTTCTTATAGATATTATAGGGGGAAAACAGCAAAAGACAAACAAAAAGCAATAATATTTTAAATAATCTCATAAACTCCTATGGGGGGAAAATGTGAAAAAAAGAACATTATAGTAAAGACGTAGAATAATGGAATTCTGAGTCAACAACTTGGAGAAAGACTAAGATGAAGGAGATGGTCACTCTAGACTGAAGGAAACAGGAATATTCCACATGGAACAAATTGTGAGCATTCAGTGCAAAATCAAACACTAATCATTCCATACAAATACATTCACTCATATATTCATTGATGTACAGACACTACAAACATGAACTGAGAGGATCACAGTTGGGATTCAAAGCAGGGGTGAGCATTCACAATGGTAGAAGGAACTAAAAAATTACCATCAGTGAAAGAAAAAAAAAAATCAAGATTTGCCCTGCCTCTGTTTACAAAAAGAACAATGAAATGGTAGGTGGTACATAGTCAACTGACTAAGGGACTCCAAGGCCGGCCTGTGCTTTTCTTTCTAAAGCCTGTTCTGCTTTCAATCCTGCTGTCCAGTATGGAGGCCGGCAGAGAACAGGATCTGGGTAAACGAGAGAAAAAGCCAATTGACTTACTTGAAAATTTAAGCCAGCTAAAATCCAAGCGACCACAGGGCAATGCAGTCTGTTAGGAGGAAGCAGCTACAAAGACAAAACAATTTAGAGTTTTGTTTATAGTGTTGCTTTTAAAAAAAAAAAAAGTGAAAGATGACAGTTAGTGTATTCGCTAGACCAGTTACCAGAGTAGACCAGTCTAGGCACCCTCTGGACCACTGCCATCAGATCAAGATGGGGTCAGCCTTATGGATTCCTGAGAGCTTCCCTCGCACCCTGCCTCTTCCTATTCCCATGATGTCCTCATCTATCATGGTATCTTCCTCCCTGCCTTCCCACTCTGTCCCTGTTCCAGCTTGACCCTCCCATTTCCCTATGTTCTCATGCCCCACTCCTCCTCCTTCCCCAACCCACCACACCCAGTCTGCTCATGTAGATCTCATCTACTTCTCCTTCGCAGTGTCATCCATGTGTCCCTCCTAGGGTCTTTCCCTGTTAGCTAGCCTCTCTGGAGCTGTGGGTTACAGTCTGACCATCCCTTCCCTACCCTAACTGTCATCATAGAGCCTTTGTCCAGTGACTGATGGAGGCAGATGCAGAGATCCATGGCCAGGCACCAGGATGAGCTCCGGGAATCCAATCTATGAGAGAGTGGAGGGATTCTGCAGGCAGAGGACATCGAGATCATGATGGAAAGATGTGCAAAGATGACCAGCCACACTAGTGGAAGCCCATGAACTAGTGGCTGTGGAGCCCCCATGAGACTGGACTAGGCCCTCTGGATATGGAAGATGGTTGTTTGGCTTGAACTGTTTGGGGAGCACCCAGGCAGGGGGATCAGGATCCATCCCTGCTGCGTGGGCAGGCTTTTGGGAATCCGGTGCATGTGGTGTGACACCTTGTGCTGCCTTTGTGCAGTGGGAAGGGGCTTGGACCTGCCTAGGCTCAGTGTGCTGGGCTCTGCTGACTCCCCATGGGAGACCTTGATTTGGGAGATGTGGGGATGTGGGGTGGCTTGAGAGAGAGGGATGGGAGGAGGGAGAAGAGAGGAGGGAGAAGAGAGGATCGTGGGTGGTATATAGAGTGAGTAGAAATTTTCTTAATAAAGAAAAATGAAAAATAAGTAAAAGAACCATTCACTGAAATATATTTAAAAAAATGTTCATTCACATACTCGTAGAAACATTTTTTAAATTCATGATGTAAACAATAGATCACAAAAATCAAATCTGAACAGTAAGATTTCCAACTGACTTTCAATACTTTACACCATCACAATGAGAAAGGCAGCCATTTTAAAACTTAAGACAGCATCATTGGAAAGCCTTCAGGATGCTAATAGTCATTGGTGTGTGCAGCCACCAGATGTCACTATTGGTTTAAACAAACACACTGAATCTTGCTCCAGGCAACTTCATATGATTTCTGTATCTGCGGAACCTGGAAGCACATCCCAAAGCAGGCCTGTCATGAAACAAGCATCTAATTATTTTCTGGCAAAAAAATCAGGACTGAATCTAGAACCCCCAAACACGTTCTAATGCTTCTCTTGTTTCCATGTTTTTGTTTTGTTTTGTCTTCTTTCTCAAGTAAACTAGCCCAGTGATTCCCCCTTAGGCTAGGGTGCCACACCATATCAAAATAATTGCCTGTGTCAAGTGTTAGTTCATTTTGTCTTTTAAAAAACCTTCTATCTTATGCATTAGCAACTGGAGAAGACCTTCCCAAAGATCCTGTTCATCAAAGTCCAGTTGAAAGAAATTCTTTTTGTATAGGTGACATTAAACAGCAGTCCCTAAATGCAGTTCATGCTTGTAAAATGTACAAATGAATTTCTTATGGAATGGGTATACCTAAGATTGGTTTAGTTTCTCTATTATAAGTATAAAGAAGATGGACTGCCATTGTTTGGTCCTAAGCTTTCATTCCCTTTCAGAGGCCAGGAAGGAATCTTCCATTTAAACAAATCCACTTTCTCTCCACCAAGACTCTTGCATTACCACCTTCTCTTCAGTATTCCAACAAGTGATTCATTCTCTCTGTACTTCCCATCTTCAGGACTCCTACCCCAGTTGCCAGGAGAAAATATCTAAGACCTCTCTATTTCTAATACAGATACATCTTGGAAGTTGTTCAGTACATGGAAACTTGTGGTGATATTGTGTCCCCCAATATATTGTGTACCCTAATAAACTTATCCTGGGTCAGAGAACAGAGCAGCTATTAGATAGACATAGAGGCCAGAAAATGGTGGCACACACACCTTTAATCCTATCATTCCGGAGGCAGAGATCCACCTCGATCTCTGTGAGTTCAAAGCCACACTAGAAACAACCAGGCATGGTGACACACACCCTTAATCCCAGGAAGTGCTGGCAGGAAGCAGAAAGGTATATAAGGCATGAGGACCAGGAACTAGAGTCCTTTTAAGCTTTTAGGTTTTTAGCAGCAGTTCAGCTGAGATCCATTTGAATGAGGACACAGAGGCTTCCAGTTTGAGGAAACAGGATCAGTTGAGAAGTTGGCAGAGGTGTGGTTATCTTTTTCCCTGATCTTTCAGAATTCACCCCAATATCTGGCTCCTAAGTTTTTTATTAATAAGACCTTTTACGATTTGCACTACAGAAACTCTTGGCACTGTGTCCTCCACTGTGAATGAAAACCTCAAATCAACAGTGCATGACAAGTTTGGGACCCAAACAACAAAAACAAGGAGAAAGCAAAGAAATATGTACACCTGAAACAGAGAGGAAGAAAGCCCAAGAAGGCCTTCGCTGCTGGCTTGTTCTTACAAAATCACATGATCCCAGTACTGTGACTTTTACAGCCATGGGATTTTGCTTTTGTTTTGTTTGGCAGAATTATGCTCAATACTGAAAGTGACAAAGAATTGTGAGCTGAGATGAAGCAAAGCACGTCATTGATTTACTTTGCTCCTAGAGGTAATCGTCAGTCTGATTAAAATGTGCACCTATAAGCAGTGCACTGACGATCCTTTAAGTATGTTCTGTGGGGCCGTTTGTCTAGGTTTCTACACGTGTTGTTGCTTTTATATTTGAGATGCCATCAGTATGTCTCTCAGACATTCAGCTTTCTGCCATAACACTTTTCTGGTCAATGAGTTGAGTAATTCAGAACTTATGAGAATATGTTGTTCCATTCCCTTTCAAATGAGGTGCATATTACAGCCATTAACATAACTGTATCGATCTGATTTCATTATCTTCAGTGGAGTGTAGAGTATAAATATAAAACTGACAAATAGGAGCCAGGTAAGGACATGGGGTTTTCATAAAGGTCATCAATCATGATGCCTCCTCAATAAGGAGCATCCTAGGTAATTGCCATGATCTGCAAAGAATAAGCGATGTGCATTTCATTGATCTTCTTCTTCTTCTTCTTCTTCTTCTTCTTCTTCTTCTTCTTCTTCTTTTCCTCCTCCTCCTCCTCCTCCTCCTCCTCTTCCTCCCCCTTTCTCTTCCTCTGCTGCTTTTTTTTTTGGAGAAAATCTTGCACATCTTACCCATTTATTTCAGATGGAATCTTTTCCTGATAGCTCATTGGCTCTCTTTTTAAAGAGGTGGTTTAAACTACATCATTTATCACATAAACCATGATAGACTTCAACCACAGCCTTGAATCTTCATGCTTGAATCCTACCCAGAGATTTTGATGTAATTGGCTTGGGTATGCTGGAAGTCGTCAGACATCTAAAAGCTTCCCCAGAGAGTCTAATGGGCAGACAGAGAGGAGAAACACCACTCTAGACCTCACATTGTATGCTTGCATGTGTTAATGCATTGTTGCTGTGCTAATCTCAGTGCTATTGTGAGTAGGTTTGCTCCTCAATTAGGTTAAACTTGCACATGAGGGGAAAGTCTGCCAAATTATGGAAAATGTGATTAAAAACTAAAAACACCTCACAACCAAAAGAAAGCACATAATAAATAAATGTACTTGCACTTACCTTTGAATTATTGAGTTGTTCCATGCCAAAACTCCCAAAAGTGATTTTTTTCAATATTTATAATCTTAACTTCTATTGAATATAGATTCTTTTCATATAGTATATTTTGATAATGGTTTTTGCCAACCCCCAACTCCTCCCAGGTCCATCCAAATCCATTCTTTCTTTCTCTCTCTCATTAGAAAACAAATAGGCAACAATAAAAACTACCAGAATGGGACAAAACAAACAGGAGGGAAAAAAAAGAACCAAAGATAAAGTACAAGAAACATACAAACACAGAGACTCTCTCTGTGTGTGTGTGTGTCTCTCTCTCTTCTCTCTCTCTCTCTCTCTCTCTCTCTCTCTCTCTCTCTCTCACACACACACACACACACACACACACAGAGAGAGAGAGAGAGAGAGAGAGAGAGAGAAATCCCCTACAAACACAAACTCAGAAATCATAGTATATAATAAGCAAAGAACCTATAAAGTACAAGAATGCCCAGACAAAGAATTACGAGAGAAACACCCTCCAAAAATCCCACTGAGTTTGTTTGTATTGGCTATTGGCTGCTGGGCCAGGGGCCTGTCCTAAGTGTGCTTTGTGTACTCAAGGAGACTCTGCTGGAGAAAACTGAATTTTCCTTTGCAAAGGTTGTCAATTGGAGGTAACTTTTGAGATAGGGATGGAGCTTGTTTCCCCTCTCAGTGTGGGTACCCCATCTGGTTTGAATCTGTGCAAGCCCTATACATGCTGCCTCAGAGTTTGAGTTCATATGTGCACCAGCCTAGCTGTGTCTAGGAGGCTTTGTTTCTTTGGTATTTTCCATCCCCACTGACTCGTTCAACCTTCCTTTCTGTAAAATTCCCTGAGTGCTGAGGGAAGGAAGTTGACCTGGAGCCTACACCTCTACTGACTAGTGTTCATTGTACTGGAAGGTACTCTGCACACTACCAACGGGAAAAGGTAAACACCAACCCAGCTACAAACCCTTTGATATGTGCGTTGACTTGCATGATACACTGGTACAGTAGGGGCACAGAGCTTCTGGGAGTAACCAACCACTACATGATTGAGTCAAGGCCCACTCTGTGAGATGGAACCCATGCCTGACACTGCTGAGATGACCATGAACCTGAGACTAGATAGGCCATGGACCCAGGAGAAAACCAAACACTACTGTTCTGCTAAAAGAATATAGCAATAAAATGACTCCTCCTTCAATTTGCTCTATTCATACATCAGTGCTTCAATCAGTCACCATCTAAGAAGCTTCTTCCTACAGTGAATGGGAACCAACATAGAGACCCACCACTGGACAATGACGAGAGTGAGAGATCTTGGAACATTCAGTCCTAAATAAGATTTCTCCACCAAAAGTGAACAATAAGAAATAGCCAAAGAATACTGTTTTGGATGAGGGGAGATGGAAAAATCTAATATAAAACAATTTGCTGTTGAATACACTTTTATTTTTTACAGGATTGCTTAGACTCCATATCGTACTAATAGATTGGAAATATTACAGATTTCCATGAGACCTGAATATACATTGAGTGATGCAAAACCTCAGACTCTAGCCCCTCAGTTTCGTAGTCTGTACTCTCCATCAAAGGAATCCAGACAAGAGTGTAGAAGACAGGCAGAGTTTATTATAGAATAATAACAAAGCATTCTGGGTGGTAAAGACAGGTAACAGCCTGAGCGACAGTTGTGCCAAACTCCATGTATAAGTAAACTGTACTGTTTTCTAAAAATATATGGAACAGCTTTTTTGAAGAGCATTTTCCTGTTCAAGTGATTGACAGGTCCATTTGGACTAACTGTGAAGAAAGGGGACAATAGTATGTATTTGTATTTTACCTGAAAGTGTCCCTCTATACTGTAATCTTACAGTACTTTTCAAGTTTACAAACTCATTTCTCCATCCAGTGATAGAGACACAAGTAGCTCCCATTCTTTTAGTAGCAAGGATGCTGATTATGAGGGGAGATAGGGAGTTCATCCTCAATGCCCTTCAAGGCTATTTGTTTCTAACTAGCCACCTAACACACTGTTCCATGACAACACACTCTAAGAAATGAAATCCAAGGGTCTGTCTTTTGAGGCAAAAACAGGAAACTGCTGGAGCAAAAGTGTTATCCAAATATTTCACTCTGCAGTACTAATACGCTGATATACTACTCACTCTTAGGAATTTACTTATGGATATATCACCAGAGGATCTCTAGACATTTGGAAATTATTGGGCTTTGGATCTAAGGCCCCTGATGAGTGAACTACTGAGAGGTGACAGGACCATAAGGGCACTAACTTCATCAATGAACTAATCGTCATTGACAAGTCCTGCTAAATGAACTACTAGAAATTATGTCCAGTTTGGAGGAAGTGGGCCACTTGGAGGTTGCCTTTAACAGACTGCCTTGTTCCTGGCCCTGTCTCTCTTGTTCCTGTGCCAGAGGAACAGCTTTCCTCTACTGTGCCCTTACACACGTTTTTTTTTTTTTTTTTTTTTCCAAGCTGCAAGTCTAAAAGCAATGGAATCATCCAAAGCTGAAAAATTTTAAATCTATTAGCCAGAATAAATCTTCTGTCTTTAAGTTGTTTAATGTCCAACATTTTGTCGTGGTAATGAAATGGTAGTTAGAACTGTAGTTTTCTACTAAAAGCCAAGCTCAAAAGCTAAGGATTCAAACTTAAGATTTCTTAGATTACACTTAGCATTTCTAATGAAAAATTCATATGTGCATATAATGTGTTTTGATCAGATCTATCCCCCTCCCTCCCTCCCCTCCAAATTCTCCCTTCTCCCCACCACACCTTTCCTCCCACTGAGTCCTTTAGTGTTGCCAGAGTGTCCATACATATAGGACTACTTACTATAGCACTGGTGGCCTAGCAGGAACTGTGTCCCCGAAGAAAACCGACTCTCACTCCACCAGCCGCCCTCATTATAAATGGTTCCTCAGCTACAGGTGAGACTCAAGAGCCCTCTCCTAACTATACTCACATCCAGCAACTTTTACTTCATCATTTTACATTTAACCTAATTAATCTTACTGTATTTTCGCCTGTAAAGCAGATGCATTGTGCTTGATGATATTAGACTTGCTATGCTTAGGTTATTGTTATAATTATTGTATATGAGAGATTATGAAGTAATATTTAAAGGGAAGAGAAATCCAGCCACATAAATACTGTCAAAGAAAAGCTTGGAGAATGTAGCCTGTAACTTCTGAACCCTCTGACCTGATTTGAGAATATGAGAAGTAGGAGAAAGAGAGGAAGGCTATCTGTTAAGAGCACCAGAGGACCATGGCTGCCCTCTTTATCACACCCCACCACACTCTATAGAGGATTCCAACAGGCGATTTTGGAGATGCTGAAGCTGCACTTTTGGGATTCCAGATCTGCTTTCTACCTTCAGCCCATAAAATCCAGGGGGCGCAGAGATGCTTGAATAACTGCCCTCAGGGAAGAGCCACCTACGCTTTTAGAGTTGTCCAGAGTAAAACACATCACCATGTTTCTTGAGGACTGGAGGAGAAAGCAGAGGAGAGAGCAAGTATTAGTATGAGTACCAGAGGGCAACACGAGATGAGGAGCGTGAAGCCAGACTCCTAGGATCCAAATCAAGAATGGCAAGTGTCCACCTAGAACTGTAATAGCTCTTTCAGCCAATGGTGAGAAACACAGGAGGGAGGTCCTCAGAAAGGAGATGACAAAGATCCCCCCCCCAAAAAAAAAAAACCAGAGAAGGAGGAAAATCTACTTTAAATAAAAGAATCCAAGAAAGGCACATAGAAAAAGTTAATAAAAGTCCCTTTCTAGGGCCAACTTGCAGGGAAAGGAAGCCTAGGCTGGGCCACATGAGGTTTCCATATTAAATTAAGATCAGAGCTTGCTTAATGTCTTGGGCCTGCAATCTAATTAGTGAATGGGTTCTTGAGTTCATGATCTTAATTGACAGAGGATGGTCTGTTACTTAAGTATGAGAAGAAAGGCATAGTGTCTGGAGAAATTTTCATCCAGCACCATATAATGATTAGTGTACATGTTTTTAAAATTCAGGATTTGGCGATATGCCCCAAATCCTGAGGTTAACACACCAGAAATATGTGTGCATGTGTGTGCATGCGTTTGTGTGTGTGTATATTTATAACAGAATGTTTTATGAATTCCCCTGAACTATGGAGTGATATTCTCCATTTTACATCTGTGCCACTTGAAGAATAATTCATGATCCAGAAATATGGACCTGATCTGGGAGTTTTAGTGGCAATGTCTTCTCAGGCCAGTTCCAGACCAGCTGCTCAGAACTCAACTAGGCAACTAGTTAACTTTTAATCTGGCTTAAGTATTATATATCATCTCTTGCACTAAGTGTGTATGATGAGGAAAGTGAACCGGAAAAACTGGTCCTCACCACCTGGTATTCCCAGGCCACCTTGCAGTAACACAGGGAGGTTACAGATCTCAGTGGCTGTTACTGGGTAATATGTGCCTATCAGCTTATTTTTCACTGTGGCCACTGGGTTTTCAAAGTTACAGGATATTAAATGAAAGACAGCTTTGCGAATCACCATAGCCTCGGGAAAATGTGGAGTGGTTTCATCTGCCAAAATGGAAACAAATCACCTCCTTGAGTTCTTCCCTCTCCTCCTTTCAACTTCTCTCTCTAACTGGAAAGCCCCTGGCTGCAGATGTAGAGGCAAATTACCATCTAAACTCGAGTAAGTAGACACAAGCATCAACGTGTAAACAGGTTTCATGTGGGAGAGCCAAATAAAACAGAACACAGTACCAGAAAGGTTCCCAGGGCCCACACACCAAGTCTGAGAAACTTGAGCTCACAGTATATAGAAAATGCCAAATCAATTTTGAATAAATAAATAAGACATAAATACACCAATGAAATGAACTGCTCTGGAACTCATATCCTTGAATCACTCCACTTTTTAAAAATTGTTGTGTTTCCCTGATAAATGAAGTCTTCGTGTAATATTGCTTGTTCACCCCTCCTCAAACTTGACCTCACCCAGTGGCTGGCAAATTTATGGTTTTTCAGCAAAACAATACTGAAATTTAGACAGGACCACTGTCTCAAGACCACTAACAATAAACAAGTTCAAATTCATGTACCATGGAGCTGCATAATCTTGAGCAACAGCCTAATTCTTGGAACCCATATATTCTCCCCAGTATAACAGGGCTACAGCATCTTCCTTATGAGGCTATTGTGTGATTTAGTTAGGATAACATCTGTGGATGCACATAGGTCAGTATGAAGTGCATGATAAGTCCTCTGCAACTCACTGTACATTTCCTATTACTTCCCAACCTCAACACACTGGTCCCAACACCCTGTCCTTACTGGATTTCAAGAATGACTTGAAACCTGTCAGGATAATTTTTAAAGTGTTTTAATTTAGTTATTAATATATACATATTGGGTATTATGCCATATTTCTATGTGCATAGCTTGTTAAAATGTTCATATCAGAATAAACACATCTATCTCCTCATTGTGTCTTTATGACAAAGCATTCCATGGCTTTTTCTCCTGGCTTTTTCAAGACATCAGCATCTATAGCATCTGCAGTCATCCTACTGAGCAACAGCACCTTAGAACTTTCTCCCATCTAACCTAGTAGCCAGTGACCAGCTTTCTCCCCCCACCCCCTTTATAAGTCCAAGTCTCGGGTAACCCCCATTTAACTGCTCAGCTTCCTTCGGACCAATGTTTTTAGATTCCATGTTTGAGTAAGTTCACATAGTGTGACTCCCCATGCCTGGATGATCATTTAACACAATTTCCTCCAAAACCATGCATTGCTGAAGACAGCAGCGCTTCGTATTTTTATGGCTGAAGTATTTCTTTGGTTTTATGCCTCACTCTGGTGAGACAATCTTTTGGGATTATATCTACTCACCAGTTAATAGAGAGCTCATTTATATTTCTTGGTTATTTGTGTAGGGATGCAATTAAATTGGGAGTGCAGACATTCCTTCCACATGCTTTCACTTCCCTGAGCTTTACACTCAGTGGTAGGATTGCTGGATCACACAGTGGCTCTATTTCCACTTTTTTTTTTTTTTTTTTTGAGGAATCTCTACTTAAGGCCACTTTTTATTTCTAAATCCCCATGTGCTTCTGATGACTGAAGTCTGAAATGTGTTCTGTTGATTTATATTTCCGCACTTCTAGCATGACTGTGCTGTCTTGGACAATAGCTTTGCTGTATATTTTGAAGTCAGGTAATGGTAATGCACACTGTCTTGACCTTTTTGTTCAAGATTGCCTGGATTAGTCAAGGTTTGTTTGTTTGTTTGTTTTTAGAAAAGAAAATTCATATATTTTTCAATCTCTATAAAGAATGTCATTGATATTTTGATAGAGGGGGCTAGAATCTGTAGCTTACTTTGGGGTATGTGGACAGTCTAATATTAATTTTTCAACTCAAGAGTAAGGAATATATTTTTGTTGCTAATGTCCTTTTCAATATCTTTTACAAATATTCTATAGTTTTCCTTATAAAAATATTTTATCTGTTTGATTAAGTTTTCCTTTTTTGTAGCTATTATAAGTGGAATTTCTCAGATAATTCTCAGTTGGCATATAGAATTGTTGTTTATATTTTATGTTCATTCATGTATTTAAGCTTTGTTGAGCTCTTTTATTAGTGTTAATAGTTTTGTTTTTTTTTTGGTGGAATCTGGAGTTTTCTCTAATTAAGAACCTGTCATCTGTAAACAGTGACAATTTGGCTTCATTCTTTCTCATTTGGATACTCTTTATTTCTCTTGCCTGATTGCTGTGGCCAAGACTTTTAATATTATTTGGAATAAAAATACTAAAAGTTAGCATCTTGCTTGTTCAAGATCTGAGAAAGAAAGCATTCAGCTTTTCCTTATTCCATGTGATATTAGTTTCATATGGCTTTTATCATGTTATATTATGGCAATTGAAATTGTCTAACCCTATAAATTATTATAAGTATCTGGGCATTTAATTAGATTCCCTTGTTCTACTTTCAAATTCATTTCTTTGTTCATTTATACTCATTTAAAAATCATTTATTCAGCACTTTATAAGCATCAGGTATAATTCAAATACATCCAACTAGAAATAAGCTTCATTATGTGAAAATTCCAGAGGCCTTGTTGGTTCAAAGCTTGCCTACCATTTACAAACCCCATGGTTTAATTCCCATGACTGCATAAACCAGGTGTGATGAAGCATACTTGTAATCCCAGCATGCACGAGGTACAGACAGGAGAAGCCAAAGTTCAAAATCATCCTTGACTATGCAGTGAGCTGGAGCCCAGCCTGGGGTACATGAGACCTATCTAAAAATAGAACACACACACACACACAGAGAGAGAGAGAGAGAGAGAGAGAGAGAGAGAGGCAGAGACAGAAAGACAGAGACAGACAGAGATACAGACAGACAGAGATAGGGACAGATTTATAAAAAGTGTGTGCTATTATAAAGCTGCTTGCTATTTTTCTGTTCTAGATCAAGATCCATCTGCAAAGAAGCTCATATGCACATAGACTAGTGGAACTGTCAATGACAAAGAACTCTGGAGTAGCTATTAAATAGAAATACTCATATAGAGGTCTTCATATAAAGTCATATTAAAGCTATGCTATTAAAAAGAATACCTAATATTTTATATTTATATTTATGTGAAATGCCAGGTATTATTTGCCAACAATATTTTATCATTGTGTCTCCTAAGGAGAAAAAAACAAATATTGGACTATATGAATCAGAATGGAACAGCTACCAATGTTTTTCATCTCCATTTGGTAAGAAAACTCATTGTTACAGTGTGAATTCTCCAGAACATTAAGCTATAGCTGCCATGATTCTTCCTGGAACTGACCATTAAGTATGGCACAGCACATTCTATTTAATCCTGCTCATTAATGAGTTGTTTGCATTGGTATTCTTGTTTCATTTCCTGTTACTGTGATAAAAACACTCTGACCAAGAGCCACTCAAGGGAGGGAAGTGTTTACTTCATCTTGTAGGTTACAGTCCATCACCGAGGGAAATAAGGCAAGAACTCAAACAGGAACTTGAAGCAGAAACCATGGAGAAATGCTGCTTCCTGGCTGGTTCCCTCACTGGCAGCCTTATGCCCAGCTAGCTTCTCTTATAGCCCAGGACAAGCTGCCAAGGCAGTGGTGCCATTCACAGTGGGCTGCACCCTCCTGCATCAACTAACAATCAAGATGATACCATACAAACATGCCCACAAGCCAACCTGATCTAGGCAAGTCCTCAATTAAAGTTCCTCCTCTTGCATGACTCTGGGCTGTGTTAAACTGACAGCGCTACCTGGGACAATTAGGTACTGATAACGTCTTGAGTTGCTTCAACTCCTATTCATTCAAGCCATATGTCTCAGACTAAGAAGACAAAAAAACAGGAAACTACAATATTATTTTATGTATTGGATATAGCTTTCTTTGCATGTGATTTTATAACCTTTATTTCCAAGGTTGGAAAAAACTAAGAAATGTAAACTATAATGTTGCCATTGTATATACATGTATGTAATAAAATTATGAAAGAATGCATTTTAAAAGTATAGGTATATTCAAAGATGAAACTAGAAAATGTAACAGAAAAAAATATATCTGAGACAGACTATATACTTCCAAAGATAAATTGTGAAGTCCTGAGAACATCTGTGACTACAAAAAGATAAAACTCATACTGGACAGGATGCGTACACACAGCGGAAAAGATGGAACTTCTGAGTAGAACAGTGAGTTGGAAAAGGTCTTACCAAGCAGAAAGCTTCTGGCACCTGTAGGTGGGGCACAGAGTGGAGCCTCAAACTTTTTTTGTTTTGGGTCCCTCTATGGGTTTTAGTAAATAGATTATCAAGTTCTTAAACAATGTTGCAGAAATACATTTCACTGTTTTTATCTGGCAACAAAGTTTCCTGTTATGTCCACACCTAAATGCACACAAAGGGATCATCTGCTCATGATTCAGGTGAAGAATCCTGTGTCTTCGGCATTTTATCTGGCCCAGAGCCTGTGTTCTGTACATTTTAATTCAATAAAGATATTGAACTGAACTAGAAATTTGTTTAAACATGTCCATTTACCAGAATTTGAGAATTTATTGCAACCTTTTCATGCATGTATGCTGTGTGTGTACCCATTAACAAAAATTAAACAAATAAATGGGCTTTATTTCATTTAAAAATGCCAAGTTAGCTATAATTTTTCTGCATTACTAAAGCAGATGATCACATATATAAATAAGTAATTCTAAAGTACAATTTAAGTTTGAACTCTCTTGAAATACTGAAATGAAACCTAACTGAAACGCCCAGGTGGCACCCATCTCTCCATCATTCCATGTTCCCTGCCCAGAGAGGAAACATTCAAGTACAGATAGGAAATAAAGGACATCTTGGTAAATCTTGACAAGCAGCCAGTACTCCCCAAGACAGCTCTTGAGAAAGCTGGCCTGGAGAACACAGCTTAGGCTGAACCACACAAGCATTGCTCCCGTTTTGTCCAGCTCTGGGCTGCTCTCCATACCACTTTTCACTCCAGGGAATGAGCTATTCTCACAACAACAAGGGAAGAAATCAACATAAAATCTTTTCTTAGTGCCAAACTAAAGAAAGGAGGCAGACAACAGAAAGGCAAACATTTGTCCCCTGCCTGATGTAAAGCTGCCTTATCCCCTGCTATGTTATGTGTCAGCAGCCTAAGCCCAGCTCTTGTATGCTTTGGAAAATAAAGAGAAGGTGAGACCGGGCTGCTTCCCATACAGGGAAGAAGGCTCGAGCTCTCCTACCTCGTCAGAGTCATCTGGTGATATTTTATTGTATGTTAATTATAAAGTTTGCCTGGAGATCAGAGGAAATAGCAAGTCAGGCAGTGGTAGCACATGCCCTTAATCCTATCACTTAGCAGGCAGGGTCTCTGTGTATTCAAGAACACACTTGGGAACACAGCCAAGTGTGGTGGCACATACCTTTAATCCCAGTACCAACCATAGAGACCTGAAGGTCTGTACAGACAGGCAGTGACAAGGAAGTCAGGTAGCTGGGCGAAGAGCCAATGAGAGGACAGAACAGCAAGGCGATAAAAGCCTGGGTAGACTGGAAGCTGCAGTGTGGTGAGGTAAGGTTAGCTGGTGGCTATTCCTATTTCCCTGATCTCTAAGGCTTTCACCCCTATATTTGGCTCTGTGTTTTTTATTTGATAAGCCTGCTTAGGAATTAGTCTAGAGAGTCGGGATTAAGGAAACAGGATAGCCTGGGGAAAAGGAAGCATAAAGGGTGTGAGAGCCAGCAGGAATGGAGGACACCAAGAAAGCAAGTCCCTCTGAATCAACATGAGCAAAGCTCTTATGAACTCACAGAGACTGAGACAACATGTTCAGGGCCAGCATGGGTCTGCACCAGGTGGGAGCCTGAGAACTGAAAGGAGAAGTGGACACAGACCCCCATCACTAACCCAGAAGCGACTGCCAATTGATAACCACTTACAAACGAAATTTTAGTTTCCTCCAAGGGAGTCTCACTAGGGAAACAAACTATCTTAACGGAAGGCTGCATGCCGAGCAGGAGGTGGCCAACAAAAAACAAACTCAACATCAACTCTGGAGGTTCCTTGCCTTGCCATGTTATGTCAGGGCTCTTCCTTGGTTTTTTTAATTCATCTTTTTACTTACATACATATATATATATATTTCCTTCTCTCTTTTTGCCCTATAGATCCATTGCATAAATATTATGGCTCCTAGTGTTTTTATGGGATTCCTGAGTGTGAGAACATGACAGTCTCTTTCTTGTGCATTCTCTTGGGCTCATTTCCCTATGTTTGCTTTTTCCAATCCCACCTTGTTATTTTTCAATTTATCTTATCATATTACATCATATTAATTTTATTATTTTTCCTTAGAGGCCTGTTTTCCAATAAGAGGGGAGAAAGGGAGTGGATCCAGTCACATAGGGAAGTGGGGAGGAACTGGGAGGAGTAGGAGAGGAAACCATAATCAGATATCTTATGTGAGAAAAAAATCAATTTCCAATAAAAGGAAGAATGTGCACATGAAAAAAACAAAAGAAACAGGGCTCCCACTGTCACTTTCCTGTGCAGGGGAGCAGTTGGATGGAAGCTTGACAGGATGTCCAAATATTCTGAGTCTTTCACGCCATCAGTTGTTTGTCCGAAGGTAGATAAGTTCACTACTGAACTGAGTGAGCATCCAGGTATACTCCTAGCCCTTCTTTAGCTTGGGGTCCCATCGCAGAAGTGTGTTTCTCTTTGCTTCATGGTCAGTTTATTCAGCCCTTCTGCACAGAACAGGTTTGCTTGCTCCAGAGGGAGGACTTGTGTGATTCTTAGCTGAAATCATGCTTCCTATGAAATGTGAAAAATTGTAGCATTTACTTTGGTTATCTTACAACTATTATCATTACTTTAATCTTAATAAACTCCACCATGAACACTAGGAAGAAAAGAGGAGGGCGGTGTGAATGGGTGTACCCTAAACATTAACTGTGCCCCTCCACACAGTGACTCTCTCCAGTAGAACCCAATTTATATGAGGTTCTAGCTAATCATATTAGCTGTTTGTCCCTTAGGGACAGAAACTAGAGGTACAGTCAGAAGTGAGCATGCTCCTCAGTAGGACCCCCCTGATGGGGGAATCCTCTTCCCTCACCTTTTACTGATGGAGATTCCCCTGCAGGTTGGGCAGAGATTGTGGTTTCCTTCGTGTGGTGCCACAAATGGTAATTCACGTTCTCTCTAGAAGTTACCTTCAGTCTTCCAAGTTCATGAAATGGAGTTGACTTAAAGTGGAGAGAAAGGGAGACTTACAAGAAACAAAGGCTAATGGTAACTTCTCTCTAGATTCTAGGGCAGGTCAAAACCAAGTTGGCTATGGTAAGCTGGGTTTATTCTCTTTCTGCTTCTCACACATTCTTGTTTCTCTTGCTTATGAGCTAGATTCATGCCTCAGTTCTGTCTGCTTCTATTCCAGCTGACTCCCTCTGTTAACTCAGACACTTTTCTTCTCTGACACAGACTTGTAATATTCTAAGTGGAGACGCAACCCTCAAGTCCATCTGACCTTTAAATCCAGGATCCACCATTCATTGACTTCTCTCATGTGATATTCCTTCATACCCCATCAGGATGGTTTGCTATTAGGTCCCAAATAGTGATCTTGCTCCTGCATACATTAACCTCTCAGGGGTTCCTATAAATGAGGCTTTTACTCTACCCAGGAAAGAAAATATGTAGGATCTGCCTTCTGAGCCCGGCTTATTTTATTTAACATGGTGATTATTTTTTTATTTTTATTTTTTGCTACTGTCCATTTTCCTGCAAATGTCATCATCTCATTTTTCTTTATGGATAGATAAAACTGTATCGTGTGTTTACCATATTTCTTTGTCCATTTATCTGTTGATGATCATATAGACTGCTTCCCTTCCATTGTTACAGTATATGTTAACTTTTAAAAAGTAGTTTTAAAGAAGGAGGGGTGGGACCTTTTTAAAATACAAGTCATAAATGGATGGCTAGCCAACAGCTGAATCCAATCAGTTGGGCAAAATCTAAGCACTGTGAGCAAAAGAAGTCAATGTCAAGAACACCCTGGCAGCTGCTCCGGGATGCCTGGTGCACTGATTAGCTCAACACACTGTCTCCAGTCCTCCTGATCTTGCCAAACACAGCTGACTGAGAGCAGTGATTTCCAGTTGATGAAACTGTCTGTGAAATTTTTCCATTCTTGATTTATTTCCTATTTCTCTTGCTGATTTTCTCATACTATAATCTATATGGATCCAAAAATAAAACTTAATTTGAAAACAGTCCATTTTCAGTGAGTGGAATCATTTTAACACAGCTGCCAAGAGGTCTTCATGTTTTAGCCCAGGCTTGTTACTAAATGAAATCCGTGATTTGAGCAAGTCAGTTTCCTAACTGAATATCAAGTTACAGCTCGCATTCACTTATGTTTACTTTGCCATCTCAAATAAAAGTATTGCCTGTAAAGCTAGTCAAGCTTCCTCTAACTTTTTTTCATTAATCTCAGTGAAATGTATATGCACATACAAAGCACATCGATAATTTCACTTCGTGCTTTTAGCATTATAAGAACTGCAAGTGTATTTACTTGAAAGCTATGTCTCTTAGATATAAGCTTGTTGCAGTTTACATTTGCAGTAAGATTCAGTCTCGTGAGCAGCATTTAAAAAACAAAACAAAACAAAACAAAACTGTGGGCTGGAGAGATGGCTCAGAGATTAAGAGCACCAACTGCCCTTCCAGAGGTCCTGAGTTCAATTCTCAGCACCCACATGGTGGCTCATAACCATCTGTAATGAGATCTGGTGCCCTCTTCTGTGTACATAATAAATAACAAAAATTTTTAAAAAAAACAAACAACTGCAATTAGAAACAGTGGGACTGGGGAGATAGTTCAGTCAATAAAGTACCTGTCAAACAAATGTGAAGACATGAGTTCAAGTCCCTAATACTCACATAAAATGCCAGTGCAGTGGTGCATGATTATAATCATCAGGGAAGCAGAGACAGGAGGTGCCCTGAAGCTCGCTGGCCTGTTGGCCTAGCCAAATCAGTGAGCTCCAGGTTCAGTGAGAGGCCGTGTTTCAAAATAGGGTGGAGAGCAATTGAAGATAACATTGCACTTCATCCTCTGAGCTCATAAGCATGTGTACACCTGTACATACACACACACACACACACACACACACACACACACACACACAAAATGCACATACAGGAAAGAAACAAAGTAAATCAATATAACTATGTCCAACAATGGCAAGAATTCAATAAGTATGTGGCTGGGTAAGTGAGCACCGGAAAGAAAAGCAAATGTGATATAACGTGAAAAGGTATAAAGTGGAATGTAGATAGCAAGGACATGCTTTTGAATTCAAAGGATCCCAAAGATAAGACAACATGTAGTTTCTCAGATGACCAAGAAAAATAATTTAGATCACATTAGCAATGTTTTCATTCTCCTTATTGGTTTGAATTAATAGCAAATACCAGAATATAGGGACAATTACAAGTCTAATGTATTGAGGAATAAATTTTATTTAAATCTTATGAACAGAATAAATCTCATCTAACTAAGAAAGTTTCTTGTGATTGAGGAAGTTAATCCCAGCAGCAGCCTTGGACTCCATATGCACCCATGCAAGCTAGTGATCTCTCTCTCTCTCTCTCTCTCTCTCTCTCTCTCTCTCTCTCTCTCTCTCACACACACACACACACACACACACACACACACACATACATGTAACACACACATATACATATACCACACACATGCCTTCCCCACAGATAAAGATAAATTAAATAAATTCATAATTTTAATTGATTAAATTTTTTAGGGAATTCTTCTTCAGAAAGGAATGGATAATAAAAAAAGAAATCAAGGACATCAGAAAAATTAAGACGAACAAGACAAAATTAAATTGTGAAGGCAATTCCAGCAGAATAAATACCAATAATGCAATATCTGGCAGCATGGCAGGAAGGAACTAGCTTCAGTAACAGAATGACAGAGAAAAGGAATCATTAGGAAGTTTTCTGACATAATTTGGATCAGCAGAGCTGAAGTGACATTTATTTCACAGGACGTAAACATACATAGCACAACCTGGACATAAGAGTTGTTTGTTTCGATCTGACATTTCCTTTGAGTTGTTTCTTCATGAAAGCTAAGCCTGAAGAATGTCAACTTATGATTTGTAAATTGTGCTTACAATAAGTCACATATGGAAGAGCAAAGGTCAAGAAAAATAGAAGAACTTGTTTAGAAAATACGACTCACTCCATAAAAGTGCTTCACGTTGTCCCAGCTCCTGAGACACAGACAAAATGATAGTTTATCAAGGAGGGTGACACCAAGATGCTATCATCTTCCCAAAGAAATGCCTTTCCCTTGTTAGACAAAGAACAGGCAAACAGCACAAATCTCTTCCAAACTAACAGGAATCTTCAAAACAAGGGAAAGAAGGATTATTTCTCTAAGGCAAATAATTCCAAAATCAGATCTTTCAATGAAACATTAATTCCTCCATGTCACTATGAATGCAATTTTCAAATTTATTTTGTATAGCAAATGTTAATACCATTTCTTATCTGTGGCCTATAATGCCTTTCTGGCACATTTCGCATGCTCTCTACAATGCAAGCCTATTAAGAAGGAAAAAAAAGTCAACAAAGCTAAGCCTTACTAATTTGGACTGAGCATTTTGACAGTCAGGACAGACCAAAGAGATGTTATTTCATATTTGCATCTACCTGTTGCTTCAGAGTGTTTCAAAGGAATTAGTCTGTTAGACATTCAAGGTTAGAGCATTTCTGGTTGAGTAGTAAAATGAGTATTAAACCAAAACACATGGTTTCCTTTTGGTTCTGTTTTAATTTTAATGATGTTGAGCCAAACATCTGTCTCAATCAGCCGCAAATTAAAGGAGGCAGGAGCTGGGTGGTCTCCAAATTCTATGGATATCGAGAGGAGTAACAGCCTAGTCTTATATTCTCTCAGTCTTTAATTTTGTATCTTCAGAGTCAGTCAATGAACACATAGCAAGTCAATTGATGCAGAAAGGGAGGAAAATAAGGAAGAAGGAAAAGAAGTAGGGAGAAAGAGGAATTTTGTGACATAAAGTATTGTGATTTTTGTCCTCCAATATATTATGCACCCTAATAAACTTATCTGAGGGTCAGAGAACAGAACAGCCACTAGATTAGACATAGAGGCCAGAAAATGGTGGCACACAGGCCTTTAATCCTATCACTTAGGAAGCAGAGATCTACAGGATCTCTGTGAGTTCAAGGACACACTAGGAACAGAGTCAGGTGTGGTGGCATACAGCTTTAATCCCAGCACTTATGATCTCATGTCTTTGCTTGGGAAGGACACATGCCTTTAATCCCAGAAAGTGATGGCAGAAAGCAAAAAGGTATATAAGGCGTGAGGACCAGAAACTAGAGGCTTTTTAAGCCTTTAGGCTTTTAGCAGCAGTTCAGCTGAGATTCATTCAGGTGAGAACTTTCAATCTGAGCAAACAGGATTGGCTGAGAAGTTGCCAAGGTAAGGTTGGCTATGGTCTGTTCTGTCTCTCTGTTCTTTCAGAATTTATGCCAATACCTTGCTCTGGGTTTTTCTATTAATAAGACCTTTTAAGATTTGTGTTACAAGCCGGAAAGTGGTGAGTATGCCTTAAATCCCAGCACTTGGGAGGCAGAGCCAGGTAGATCTCTATGAGTTCGAGGCCAGCCTGGTCTACATAGTGAGATCCAGGACAGGCACCAAAATTACACAAAGAAACCCTATCTCAAAAAACAAACAACAAACAAAAGATTTGTGTTAGAATGAAGTGTTCATGGGACCTCAAAAAAATCATTTGGAAGAACAAGACTAACCAAGTGATGGGAGTCTCCCAGGACCCAAGGAGGCAATTCCTCATCTGTAAAACAAAACAAATAAAAAGGTGCATCTTCTTTCTTGAGACCTAAAATCTCTCACTTGACAAACTCTTTCATAGTATATTGTAAAGGGAAGTTTCTCAGATCCTGCCTGGCCCCACAGTCAGGACGAATCTCTCCCACCCACGGTCCTGCAACCACGTATAAAATAATTACTCAGAGGCTTAATATTAATTAAAAATTGTATGGCTGATTGCTCAGGCTTCTTGCTAGCTAGCTCTTAGAACTGAATTCAACCCATTTCTATTAACCAATGTATCACCACGTCCGTGGCTTTACCAGTGCTCCATTACATGTTGTTCCTTGAACAGCGGGTTGGTATCCCCCACTCGCCTTTCTTCTCTCCTATCTCTCTTGGATTTTCCCACCTGGCTCCATCCTGCCCTGCCACAGGCCAATGCAACTTTATTTATTATCCAATGGGAGCTACACATATTCACAGCATACAGAAAGACATCCCATCCCACAGCAGTATATTAGCCTGAATGTGGGCAGTTGGGCTTGTTATAAATGAAATTTAACTTAGCAGATAGATGTGCCCAATCACTAGTGGTGACTCCAAGTCAGGACAGAGCTGGTTTGACTTGTTTTCTTGGGGTTACTGTGAGTCTTAATCTACCTCTTTCTCCTAATTAACCTAGTGTTGAGAATAATTTCTATGGCCGTGGAAGCAATGACTAAGTATATCCCAAACTACTGGTTCTTATTTCAATCAGTGGTACCTCCTGGAGCCTACCTTGAAACTAACAAATAAAAACCTTTGAATGCCAAGGCCAGAAATATATATTTTCAGCAAGCCTTCTCACCTCACAGGTATTTATGAGTACTACTCAAGTTTAAGAACTTGTATTAGTCTATAATGAAGGATGTTAGATTTCAGGAAGGAGCATGCTAGAGAGGGCTACTTCTCTTATTACTCATCTGTGTCTATTGATCCTGTGCCATCTCTATATGGGACCACAGGAGAAAAGGGGCAAAGACAACAAGCCACAAAATAACTCATAGTCCAGGCAGAGATGCTGGCAAGGGAACAGAAAATCATAGTACACTCTGGGAAGTCTTAAGACAGGACTAAGAGCAGGAGCTTTGGCACAGGGGATTAGGAGACCTAAGGCAAGTGATAGCTAGGCAGAAGGCTACAGCACAGTGGGACCCATTCAGACCAAGATGTCATAAACAGAAGTGAAGGCAGTGTACTCAGGTGGAGCACAAGTTATATGAAACAGAAACTGTGGGAAGTACAGCATTTGGGGATACCAGTGACGCTGGTCCTATTTTGGAGGTGATAGTGGTAGTGGTGGACAGGAGGTTAGAAGGATGGAGATGGAAACATGTGGCTGACACTGTTCCTTGCCTTCACTACAGCCTCTCTTTCCTTTGTCTTTCAGCACCTCAGGTAAAGGGTAGATTTTTCTTGCTTTAAGGATAGAAAGAGAATAAAACTTTTAGAGGCCAGAGAGATGGCTCAGTGGTTAATAGTACTTCTTACTCTTGCATAAATGCCAGGTTTTATTCCCAGAACCCACATGGCAGCTAACAAATGTCTTTAGTTCCAGTTCCAGAGGATCTGATGCCATCTTCTGGCCTCCTTGGGCACCTATATTCATGTGATGCACAGACATACATGCAGATAAAACACCCATATGCATAAAATAGAAATAGAAGAATCTTTAAAAAGAAAGAAAACTAACAAAATATCATGAGTCTATATGTAACCAGAGGTAGAGCCTTTCTGTCCTGATGGCTTGGTCCCAAATAATTATACAGAAGTTTATGTTAATTTTAAATGTTTGGCCAATGCTCAGGCTTATTATTAGCTAGCTCGTACATGTAAATTAACCCATTTATAATAATCTATGTATCGCTACATGGCTCATGGCTTACCAGTTCCTTCACACCTTGCTTCTTGGGCAGCTCACAGTATCTTCCCTGACTCTGCCCTTCTTTTTCTTGTATCTCCATTTGGCTTTCCCACACAGTCTTAATCTGCCTAGCTACAGGCCAAAACAACTTGATTATCAACCAATGAGAGAAACATATTCACAATGTACAGAAGGACATCCCACAGCAGGGTTGGACATGTGACCCAGGTCTTGCTCATGATCTAAGAAGTCCCAACGGCTTCTCTCAAAGTTAAAATGAACTCTCAGAAAAGAAAAACTACCATCCTGTCTTGGCCAACAGGAAACTGGAGCTGCTATAGCCATCATAGAATCAAGAAGGAGATCCTTCCCTCCCTCCTAAGTTGGGTGTAAGGAGATGGCTCAGTAGTTTAGGACATTTGCTTTAAACACAGAGGACTTAAGTTCAAGTCTTTAGCACCCACATAAAATGCCTGACCTTGCTAGCCAAAATGTCAGGTTTTGTGAAGGCCTCTGTCTCAATAAGTAAGATGGGAAGTGTGGTGGTTTAAATGAGAATGGGCCCCATAGGCTCATATGTTTGCATGCTTAGTCCCCAGTTGGTAGAACTGTTTGGGAAGGACTAGGAGGTGTGGCTTTGTTGGAGGAGGAGTATCTCTGGGGGTGGGCTTTGTGGTTTCAAAAGCCCACACCAGGCCCAGTCTCCTCTCTCTCTCTCTCTCTCTCTCTCTCTCTCTCTCTCTCTCTCTCTCTCTCCCTCTCCCTGCTGCTTGCAGATCAGGATATAACTCTCAGCTATTTTTCCATCACCATGCCTACCTACCTGCCTGCTGCCATGCTCCCAGCATGATATTAATGGACTAACCCTCTGTAACTGTAAGCCAGCCCCAATTAAATGTTTCATTTTATAAAGTTGCTTGCTCATGGTGTCACTTGACAACAATGAACAGTAACTAAGACAGAAAGAGATGAAGAAAGACACCTGGTTTACTCTTCTGGCCTCCATAGAAGTGCACACAGCATACACACCCCATGTGTATACAAATGCACACAGAGAAAAAACAAAACACACAAATGCAAAGTACTGACCCAGCCACAGTCATTTAGTTAAGCTGACAAAACTTCCTTGAAATTATCCTTTTCTTTGTCTAGAGTTCTTGGCATTTGAGAAAGAAAATGCCATTATTTAAGCAAATATGCTTATTTTTAAAGCATTTTTGTTGTATATTCCTTTACTGTAACTGTACAAATTCCTGTGGATTTTATTAGGACTAAATTGATAAGCCAGATCCAGATCACAAAGAGACTTACAATCTGTTGGAATTAATGTTTTTTTAAAGTTTGTTTCCAACTGAAGTGGGGATTACATTCAGATCCTTGACCATACTAGGCAAATGTTCTGCCACTCAACTCTACCACAAACTCAACTCTTTCTTTGTAGTATAGAAACATTTCTAATTAATTTTGGTGAAACTGAGCCTGTATAGAGCTGTGCTGGGTTATTCCATGTAATTTAGGAGGGGTTGGATAGTCAGCTCATAGAAACACTTCTACAAACAAGATTGGGGACAACATGAAATAGGGCTTCTGATAGCACCAACAGGGTGATCTCAACCTCTCATGGCTGTTTTCCATGGTTGGTCCCACCCTTCCGAGTGGCTGTCAAGTTCCCATACATGCTGAGAAACAGTCCTGCATTTCTCCTATTTTAGCTTCTTTTCCCCAGCAAGCATTAGCACATTCCTCTTCAGTATGAAATTAAGAGTCTAACTGGGCATAGTGACACACCCTTGTAGTCCCACCTACTGGGGAGTCTGAGACAGGAGGTTTGTTTAAGCTCAGAGTTCAAGAGTAGTTAGAACAACACTGAGAAACTTAATCCTCAGACGAGCTGTGCCCACTGGTACAATACTGGCATGATCATTTAAGGGGTAACCAATGTATTTTTGTTTGGATTTGAGGTTTACTCCATGAGAGGGAACATACCTGGTACTAAACCTATTTAGTTTAATGCAAATCAATGGCTGCCATTCTGAGAAGACATATATATATATAATCACAAACTCCCTATAAGTTATTATTAGTCAGGGACTCTCCAAATGTCTCCAAATCAACACAGGCTATTGTCATTGTCCTTGGTTACCCACATAACAACATATTCATACCTTATTGCTGAAAAAAATACTCTGGTCTCAGGACAGAGAGGATTCAATCTCAAACAGCCAGGAAACTTCCCACCTGCTGGCTTGTTTTCATAGAGCCTGAAGATACGATCCAGGCTGCTAAGCAAGAAATTACTTCAATGGTCTTAGAAAGCACTGGACTTTGCATGCTGCAATATCAGCCTCTTAGTGAAATGACTATAGCAGAGCAACTAACAATTTTCTAAATGAATTTGTGGCTATAGAAGAGGATTGCATCTCTGCTACTGTAAATCTGGTCAAAAGCTCTTGGCTGGGATGGTCTTGGGCCTTAGGATAGAACCTGCTATTGTTGTTTAGCTAAATGGTCCGTGTCATCAATTTGCATTCCAAATACTCATATTTCTACCCATGTGTGAGGACTGTGTCCTTAATTACATTATCACCCTGTGACGGTGTCCCAGTCTAAAAAGTGCATGGGCCCTCTGTGATTTCCTTTTCTCTTTTGCTCTCTTCCCTCCATGTGGTCTCTCTGTTTCTCTGGTCCTTTACTCTCTCTTTTCCTCCTCCCTCCCTCCTTCCCTCCCTTCCTCCCTCCCTCTCTCTTCCTCTCTCTCTCTCCCAATAAAGCTCTAGAAAAGTAACCATGGCTTGTGATTCTTCTGCCAAACAGCACTCTCCTCCATAGGCATGGCCGCCACAGGCAGCAGCCAGCCACGAGCAGTGCCGATTTAACCAACATTTGGTGCCATGTCTCAGATACACCAACCAAGGACATGCTAACTGCTGCCGCTTGCCACCTCCTCCCCTGTCCAGCAAGACTGTGAGCGCACGCACATCCCTTGCCTCCACTGGACCCCTATACAGCTACCCTGCTACCACCATGATTCTTCACAATGAGTCTGCCATTCGCGGCTGTAGTCTGAGCTATATTCTTTGCGGAAAAATACCCCAGGGCTGTGGCAGGCACATTTTAGTTCCTGATGAGGAGATAAATGTTGTCTAGGGTCCAATGGTGGGCCAACTACAGCACAACTGCAGCCCTCACAATCCCTTGACAAAGAGGATCCATGACTTGAGCTGATTGATAGATCCCTCTTCACTCTATGGGATGCCTGAGACTGGAGTCTAATCCCAGTTTGTTATTTTAATTTTTTTATTTTTCTCTCAGTTACAGCCATGGGACAAAGGGGCAGATACATTTACCACCTACATAGGCAGATAGGGGCAGGCACTGGTAAATCTGGCTGCATAACAGTTGCAGGAACTTCTGCCAGTGAACAGGAAAATAAAAAAGTTACTTTATCCCCAAGCTTTCTGCTAAAGCTCTAAATCCTTCTCCTTCCCCACTTCTGCATCTGCCACGTGCAACCTTTTCTGTCTGACTTCCACCGACAGTGGGCAGGCTCAAATGGGCGGGCTTAGGAGGTTTCTAAGACTCACCCTAACTCACCTTAACTCTGCCCACTCATACTCAAACTGCCTTGAGAAGCACAGATGGGCCTGAAAGCAGCTGAGATGCAAACAAATAAGTTTACAGTAGTCAGGATGGCTCCAAGCCAAAAAAAGTCAGCTTATAACCTCAGATAAGTCTTCCAAAAGGGTCAGTTTATAGTCTGCCTACTGGCAAATCTTCCAAAAACTGTCCTTAAGCCATCAACCATCAAAAAAAAGTTTAAGACATGGAATAAAATCTGTCTCTTGTTCCCTACACCCTCCTGACTGAAACTTAAGCATCTGGAGAGCAAGGCTCCTGACCCCATGGGCAAAAGAGTCATCTGTGACATTTAAAGTGTGGCAGAAAAGAGATAAAAGCCTGAAAACAAAATTACCAAGTGCTGGCATTCACTGACTCCTGAAAGCTGTTGGGTCCCTGTTTTAAGTGAGAAAAAGGCCACGGGCTAGCAAATGCCCTGCCAGGCCATCAACAGCCTTGTTAAAAGTGCTGCCTAGAAAGACAACCAGTCAGCTGACTGCCCCCAGGAGCCAAGACACATGCATACATCAAGCTAAGACCTCCAGCAAACCTAGGCTTGGCTACAGACATGTCAGGGAAACCAGAACTCAGCAGGGAAGCGATCAGTTTCTTTCCTTCTGGACACCAGAGCCACTGACTCAGTCCTGGGAGTTGTGGGATGTCACTTCACCTTTCTATTGTTGGGTACAGAGGACAGTCTTATTTACCTCACCAGATTTAATTGCACTTTCAGAGTTACTTAATGAAAAAAGATTTCCAACTAAGATAAGAGCTCATTGTCTCACTTCAAAGTTACTGCCTGTGTACTCAAGTGCATACAGACAGGGCCCTAATCTTTGCCTTGTCCCTAATTCCAAAAAAATATATTCTCATGTACCATAATTTTCTCTTCCCAGTTCCCTGTTATAACTCACTGTTCAGCTAATGGTACAGGACCACCACAGAACCAGAGTCCAGAGATCATCAAGTAAGAAACTGTAACATCTAAAAGGTATTTATACCCCCAGACCCAAAAGCGTCTGGGTGCGACCAAAAAAAAAAAAAAAAAAAAAAAAAAGCCTTTAATGTAAACATCTATTATTATGAGATGCTTTAAAATCATCTGTCTCTGATAAAGCTTAACATGTTTCAAAATCCATCTGGAAAGGCTAGATCTACCAACATAAAATAATAATGATTATATTCTCTCTAAGCTTTTTTCTATGTCACCAGCATCTTGTCAGACAGAAGGTTCCCAGCCACAGCCAAGAGGGATACATGTCTCCAGAGCAAAGGGATGACAGACAGCATCCCACAATGCCTGTCTACCTCAGAAGACTCCCCTTCTTCATTCCCCCAAGAGCCAACCAACGTCCAAAAGTCAGCTGGAAGCAGTTTTTGAGAGGAACAACGCCCCTATTCCCATCTACCTGCTTTTTTGTAATAAGTGAAAGTCTGGATGTAAGAACTATGTCCTTAATTACGTCATCACCCTGAGACAGTGTCCCAGCCTAAAAGGCGGGCAAGCCCTCTATGCATTCCTTTTCTCTTTCCGCTTTCTTCCCTCCAAGTGGTCTCTCTGTTTCTCTGGTCCTTTCTCCTCTCTCTCTCCCTCTCTTACCCTCTCTCCCAATAAAGCTCTAGAAAGGTAACTATGGCTCATGATTCTTCTGCCAATCAGCACTCTCCTCTATTGGCATGGCTGCCACAGGCAGTGGCCAGCCACAAGCAGCACCAATTTAACCAACACCATGGAATTGGGCTGCTGCCACTCTTGGTCAGAGAAGCTTCTTTCTGCAATAGGCAACAACAGTCAGTGCAGAAATACGTAACTGATCAAAGTGCTGAAAATAACAGAGTAGGCTCTCAGCCTGGATGAGACATCTTTTCCAACTCACATCCTCTACTAAGTGTAGGGCCCTGGAACTCCCAAGTTGGGTAACTGCTGCCCTGCTTGCCTGACCTTGACCTTGATGTCCTCCCTATGCTAATTCCCTGCCAGTCTCCACCCTCCTGAATGCTTAAGGGAAGTTCTTTGTTTGTGTATCCTGCATTTGGTGTAAACAGCTTAGATGCAAGAATGTAGAACATTCAGTAGTGAACTTCTGCCCTCCGGGGTTCCTCCATTGTGCTGTAAGCCTATATTTAAGGTTCCCTCCCTTCTTCAATAAACGGCATTTGGCATCCCCTGGCACGAATGACCTGCTGTCTTTTGTCTCTGTTTTTTGATCCACAGCCCCTCGCTCAGACATGGTAAACGGGTGGTGGTAGCGCAGGCGCTACCGCAACAAATGGAGGTCCCACCAAGATCCGAGAAAGAAGGGAAGAGCTGATGGACACCCGGGTTAGTCTGGCGCCAGCAATTTAAAGAAAAAAGAGAAGATAAGGGTGAATTGAAATGGGTGCAGGTAGCTCACAGTTAATTGAACTGCTGAAGCAGGAAGGCACCAAAGGTAAGAAAGAGCAAGATGGCTAAAGATTTAAAATAAAAAAGGAAATCTTCCCAATAGAGAAGAGGGAAGGAAAGGAAATTTCCCGTTAGAAAAGGGAGAAAATTTTAATCAAGTATAAAGGATTTTCCCAGTAAAAAGGGGAAAAATTTTTGAAACTAGGCCTAAAGATTTTGGGGCCTTGTAGAGGAAGGATGAAGGAAAGAGAAAAGCCTCTTGCCAGTGGAATGGAGGAAGAAAGGGCTCTTTCTGATGTAGAAGTTTCAGGATAACTAGAGCTCTGAGCTCTTTCTGCCTGCCAGCGCGGAGCGACAGCATCTGAATTAAAGGAAGTGCGCAGGTAGGCCTCACTGCTGCTGGCTGAACAAACAAGCAAGCCGAGAGCTTAGAATTTGTTGTCTATTTTTCCCTCAGAGTGGGAATAGTTCAATATTTTGGATCCCTTCGTGGGAAGTGTTTTTCTGTTTTTCCCTTATGGTGGGAATAACTCAATATTAGATAGTCCCTTCATGGGAGTAAGAGGAAGTTTAAATGGAAGTGCATGTGCATGTGGTGGACAAAGGCGCTGAAAGGCCATTGTAAGGGAAACAAGGCCCCCCTCCACTAGCTCTGCTCATTGTAGATTCAGTGGAAAATACTGCACTCTGCCCCATGCCCCATACCAGAAAATTAGCCCATCATGCCGTGCTAACAGGATGCTTGCAGCATAACCGCCTGGGGTTGTGCTTGCAAGATAAATTGCTTGAGAAGAATGCTTGCCAAATAACCCCTTGCTAGATAAGCTTGGAATTCATTTACCCACCCAGATTCTGAGAAAGACCGCGAAGACATCTGGCCCCCAGATGTCTGCACTCTGGATGACCCCGCTCCCCTGCCCTGATAGAACCACCTCATAAAAGGCCTGCGAGCCTTAGACTCAGGGTCACCAGTTACTTCTAGCACTGGTGGCCCACGAGCTTGTGCTAAATAAAGCTTCTTTTGTGACCCGATATCGGAGTGAAGCTCTCTGTTTTGGACGCCGACCCTAACAGCACTTGTGATGGCATGAGAGATGGCTCAGAGCAGTAGGCCGGCAGGTACATGCCGGTGGGAGGTGGAGCTGTGATGGAGCGTGGCTCAGGTAGGTGCTGGCACTAGAGCCCAAGCACCCTGTGGAGCCAAATCCAAAGCCCATGCCAAGCGAGACAGGCACTAAAAGTTTAAAGAGGCTCAAGACTTCTGCTGAAAAAGGTTTCGGTCAGGACAGGGAATGCTAAGTCAATGCTGTTTGAATTTCCAGGGATATTAATCATTCATTGCATAAAGGATGTTATGTTCTTTTGATTGTCTTAATAAATGTTTGGATGAATGGTTGATTCTCATGGTAGATGAGCTAAAGGAACAGGATTCATATTTTAAACTATATATATTAGGTATGCTCTTGTCTGTTGGTCATTACTAAAAATTTGGCTCTGCTCTTTAAGATGCTTTCTAGAAATTCTTGCTTTAATGCTATAGAAAACACCTGAAATGCATTGGGTAGTTAGCTTTTTAAATAACGTTGCTAAGATAAACCCATAAAAAATAGTCTCTTATTGATAAAGAGGTTACAAAATTATTTCTCCAATAAAATACAGGTAAATTGTTTGGTCAACATTGTTAATAATTGGCTTTTTGCATTAATGTGTTACTTGGAATCTATAAAGAAGGATCTCTTTTTTTATAAGATTTTATAAACATACTCAAGAGTATTGCCTAAAGCTACCTCTTCAAATCCTATAGAGATTATATTTAATGCTTTTATAATTGGCATATGTAAAAAGGACCATAGAAATAAAAGCTGGTGATAGAATTGCTCAATTATTATTTGCTTTCATATTTTAAATGCAAAATGGTGCCTACATATAGAACTGGAGGCTTTGGAAGTACAGGAGAAATGGTGTTTTGACAAACAGTTATCAATGAAAAACAGCCTAAATTAAAAATAAAATCATATGGGATTGAGACTGAAAGATTTTTGGATTCTGGTGCTGGATATATCTAAAATTTCACAAGAATCCTGAGATCCCAACTGCCCTTTACAAGAAGTCAGGAAAATGGAGACTGTTACAGGATCTTAGAGCTGTAAATAAAACCATGCTTCTCATAGGAGCAACACAGCTTGGTTTGCCTACACCTGTGGCAATTCCTAAACATTGGCACATTAATTCAATTGTGATTGACTTATGGATAATTTATTGGCTGCTAAAGAAAATACTTGTTTTTGATGCCTTTTCTAAATTACAAGAGGTTCTTAGCCTAGCTAATTTACAAATAGCCCTAGAAAAGGTGCAGGTATCTTCATTACTTAGGTCATGAATTGTCACGCACAGGCATACATCCACAAAAGATTACTCTGCGTACAGATCAGCTACGCACACTTAATGATTTCCAAACCTTTCTGGGAAATATTCAATGGCTTCAGTCCACTTTGAAGATTCCAACAGGTCAGCTTCGCCCCTTGTATGATGTCTTAAAGGGCGACCCTGATCCTTTATCTCCCTGTGAATTAACAGCTGAAGGGCGTACAGCCCTATAACATGTGCAAGAGGCCCTGGAACAGGCTCATGTGCAATATATAGATCTATATTCTGCCTTATTGTATTTGATATTTTGTTTTACTCATTCATCTACTGGAGTGTTTTGACAAACAGGTCCTATTCTATGGATACATTCCCCAGCTTCTCCAGTGAAAATCATTACTCTTTATCCTCAGATTATATTTAAGGAATCAAGATCAGTGTTCAAACTTTTGGTAAGGAGCCAATTATTGTGGTGACCCCATACACCCAGTCTCAAATAGCATGGTTGCAAGCTAATGATAATGATTGGACCATACAGACATGCTCCATGCAGGGTCAGTTTGATACTCACTACCCCTCCAATAATGTGTGTCAATTTTTTAAATTGCATCCTGTCATATTTTCCAAGATAGTACAGATGACTCCTATTCCTCAGGCCCATGTAGTATTTACTGATGGCACATCACATGGTTTTACTGTGGTAGTTTCTGGTTACATAGTAAAAAGAATGAAAGACCAAGGTACTTCCACCCAGATGGTGGAGGTACAGGCATTGTTGTTTGCTTTTACAGATATTTTCTGATGAGTATGTCAATCATGTCCTCTTTATGTTAAATTTTTACCTGTTCTTCATTTGGGAGTTAATCCCCGAGGACTTTTACTTAATCGTGTATGGCAAATGGACTTCACACATGTACCTTCCTTTGGAAAATTACAATATGTCCATGTGTCTATTGATACATATTCCTCTCTAATTTTTGCCTCTGCCCATTCAGGGGAAAAGGTTAAGGATGTAAAGAATCATTGTCTTCATGCCTTTGCTTATATGGGAGTGCCTAAATGCATAAAGACTAATAATGGTCCTGCCTACAGCAGTACAGGATTTTCAAAATTCTGCCAAGATTTTTCTATTGTTAATAAGACTGGTATTCGTTATAACCCTCAAGGACAGGCTATAGTAGAACACTGCCATCGTACCTTAAAAACATATATTGCTAAAATAAAAAGGGGGGAGCTAGGGGCTCATCTCTCCTCCCCACATTCTATTCTTTCCCTTGTTTTATACATTTTAAATTTTTTATCGGTGGATTCTGCTGGAGTATCCACTGCAGATAAGCACTGGAGGGCTCCTGTTGCAAATCACCCTCTGGTGCGATGGAAGGATCTTTCTACTGGCACTTGGAAGGGACCTGATCTGGTGTTGGTGTGGGCACGGGGTGCTGTTTGTGTCTTTCCTCAGGACAATGAGGTTCCTCTTTTGGTTCCTGAGCACTGTGTGCGCCCTGTGGCTGCTGCTGAATCCCAGCATGGCAGAGACCTATTGGGCCTTCGGGAAAAACTCTCCCCTTCTGATGCCAATGGGGATTGAGAGCCCAATATGGCCAACCTTGGCAAGCATTAACATAAGCCTAGGAACTGTAGCCATGCAGTTGGATTCTTCAGAAGGTAATGTATGGTAACTGCTCTTTCAAGTATGTTTGAGAATGTGTCACCCAGACACCTTGGAGATTAAGGATAACCCTGAAGGTCACTGACTTCCATTTGTTAACACTTACCATGCCAGCTAAGCCTTTTCATTTTTTGCAACCCTCTTCAAGCTGGTGTAGTACCTACTCTTCAGGAGTGGCTCTGTGCAACATTTATTGGCCTCCTGAAATTCATCTAGCCCCTTTTGAAGATACCTTAAAATCTGTGAGCCTGAATGTAGCAATTATGAGACCATTAGTTCTGCTCATTGTCTTCTGTCTTTTTTTTTTCTTTATGGTTCTTAGTTGTTCTTTTACAGAGCTGCTAGCTTAAGTTGTGATAGGATCAAGAAAAATGGGCCTTGATGGTTTGTGTTCCTGGAGCTGTGTCCATGCCAGTGGACTGTGGCAGTTAGACACAGATGATGCTCACACACTCCAGAAGAGAATTTGACTCTGCTGCTGCCATTGTTGCTGTTATAGCAGTGGCAGCCACTGTTGCTACTGTTTCTGGGATTGCCATTTCACTACAGCTAGCACAATGGAGACTCTGGCAACAAAAGTAGCTACCATAGTTAATTACTCTTTCATTCTATTGGGCATGATAAATTTAATTCAGTAGTTATATACATTTCGATTGGCTTTGAATGTTATAAATTCAATAAACTCAAGTTCCATTCGCTCTCAGGATACCATCTTACAAGGACTCCAATTTGCAGTAAGGCTCGTTAAAGAAGGGAATGGCTCAATTGCCTCTAGCCTACTGGCTATGGGTGGGTTAGGACTTCTATTGGCCTTTTTTGTGTCGCACAGATTGCAAGCCCAGTGCCACTTTGAGATCTTTGGCACCAGTTAACTCTACAGCTCACGTGGCTGAGCCTGTATGATAATGAGTATTCAGAGACGGGTAATGCTGGGGGGCGGTTGTCAACATAAGACAGAGCACTTGTGTGGCCTGGACAAGTGCCTCCATGATGGGTAAGGCAACCTGCTGATGTCCCACGCAACCTAAGTCAGAAGCTCATTTTTTAATAAAAAGGGGGGACCTGTAGGGCCCTGGAACTCCCAAGTTGGGTAACTGCTGCCCTGCTTGCCTGACCTTGACCTTGATGTCCTCCCTATGCTGATTCCCTGCCAGTCTCCACCCTCCTAAATGCTTAAGGGAAGTTCTTTGTTTGTGTATCCTGCATTTGGTGTAAACAGCTTAGATGCAAGAATGTAGAACATTCAGTAGCGAACTTCTGCCCTCCGGGGTTCCTCCATTGTGCTGTAAGCCTGTATTTAAGGTTCCCTCCCTTCTTCAATAAACGGCATTTGGCATCCCCTGGCACAAATGACCTGCTGTCTTTTGTCTCTGTTTTTCGATCCACAGCCCCTCGCTCAGACATGGTAAATGGGTGGTGGTAGCGCGGGTGCTACCTCAACAACTAAGGCTCAGGGAACCCACTAGAAGAGGAAGCCAAAAGCATGTAAGAGTAGGAGAATGGGAAGTATGTGTGCTGTGAATGGCTGTCTTCCGGATATGACATGGGTATTGCACTCACAAATTCACACAAGCTGTGGTTGCCTACACAGGACCACACCACCCAATGCTCCAGCATAAGAGGACAGGTACTACCCAGTCCACACTCCTTACAGAGGAACTATTGGAAACTGATAGCTATTGCGGGAGGGAGAATCACTCTTTTTTGAGGGTTTAAGCACTGATAGTTTCCCATGCTCCAATGTCTGGCCCCATGCTCATGCACATATGGGCAGAATTAATTGAATTTAGTAGGGTATCTGTTAGTTGGCACTCTTACCCTGCAAGGAACACATCCTGAACACGACAAATCCACAGAAGAGCTGTTTATTAATATAGGATAGAGGTGACAGGCCTGTGTGAAGCACACACCTGAGTGAGGAGAGAAGAGAAGGAGAGGAGAGAGCTGTGTAACATGGTGTCGGCTTTTTAAGGAGTGAGCCGCGCATGCGTACAGGACCACATACACGTAGATTACATGGCCGCGCACGCTTTACACAACCATGTAAAGCCATGGAGTCCTAGTCACATGAGATGTTCTGACCTGGAAATGGCTATTTTGAACAGGAAATAACTAGGCGGTCCGCCGGGAAAGCCCAACCGTGTGGACATGTTGTAATTTCCTATCAATCCTGACTTACTTTCTCTTAAAAAAAGAAAAAAAAATGTGGATGAGTGGGTATGGGGCACCGTTTCTCTCAAAGACTGCTTCAGGCTGAATGGTGGACGTCGATTGGTCCTTGAAGGGAAATGGGGAGGCTGGCTCCTGAAGTCCTGGGATGAAGTCCTGCAGCTGTGTCCATCCTTCATGGTGTGGCTGGTCCTGGGATGAAGTTCTGTCATGCCTTGTTCTGCAGCTGTCCGTCCTTCATGGTGTGGCTGGGAAACTTCTGTCTGACAGGACACTGGTGACATAAAAGCTTAGAGAAAAGATTCATTATTATTTTGTTTTTGGAGTTGACATTTATCTGAGGTAGATCTGGCCTGTCTGGATGGAGACATGTTAAAAAGGTGGCTGTGATGTTTTAGTACTCTGCTTAATTTTTACCTGAGACAAGCATTTTCCAAGTGGTTTATTTAAGGCACCTGTTTGTTTTGTTAGTTTAGCATTTACACAGGTGATCAGTTGCTGAGTATTGAATAGTGATAGACTGCTATATCCTTACCGCCTGGATATTTTGATGGTCCCTTTTGCCTCCGGCTCTATGTGGCCCTAGTTGGGAAGGAAAGGGGTGATACCTTATTCCTCTGGAATTGGTGACAAAGCAGTGGATCCTGGTGTCCTTTGGAGCTTGAGAGTGGAAGAGAACTTATTTTTTTGAATTAGGGACAAGGCAAAGATCATGGCCCTGTCTGTATGCATATGAGAAACACAGGTGGTAACTTTAAAGTGATACAATGAGCTCTTATCTTAGTTGGAAATCTTTCTCATTAAGTAACTCTGAAAGTACAATTAAATCTAGTGAGGTAAATAAGGATGTCCTCTGTTCCTGACAATAGAAAGGAGGAATGACATCCTAAAACTCCCAGGACTGAGTCAATGGCTCTGGTGTCCAGAAGGAAAGAAACTGATCGCTTCCCTGCTGTGTCTGTAGCCAAGCCTAGGTTTGCTGGAGGTCTTAGCTTGATGTATCCATGTATCTTGGTGCCTGGGGGCAATCAGCTGACTGGTTGTCTTTCTAGGCAGCACAAGGACAAGGCTGTTGATAGGCAGGGCATTCGCTAGCCCATGGCCTTTTTCACTTAAAACAGGGACCCAACAGCTTTTGGGAGTCATCGAGTGCCAGCATTTGGCAATTTTGTTTTCGGGCTTCTATCTCTTCCCTGGCACACCTTAAACGCCACAGATGACTCTTTTGCCTGTGGGGTCAGGAGCCTTGTTCTCCAGATACTTAACTTTAGCCAGGAACAAGAGACAGATTTTACTCTGGGTCCTGAATTTTTTCCTGATGATTGGTGGCTTAGGGACAGCTTTTGGAAGATCTGCCAGTAGGCAGACTATAAACCCATCCTTTGGAAGACTTGCGTGAGGCTATAAGCTGATTTTTCTGGTTTAGGGGCCATCCCGATTATTGTAAACTTAATTGTTTAGATCTCAGCTGCTTTTAGACCCGTCTGTGCTTCTCAAGGCAGTTTGAGAATGAGTGGGTGGAGTTAAGGTGAGTTAGGGTGAGTCTTAGAAACCGCCCAAGCCTGCACATTTGAGCCCGCCCACTGCCGGCGCAGAGGTCAGACAGAAAAGGTTACACATGGCCGACACCAAAGTGGGAAAGGAAAGAAAGGGTTTAGAGCTTTAGCAGAAAGCTTAGAGATGAAGCAACTCTTATTTTCCGGTTCGCTGGCTGAAGTACCTGCCACACTGTTATGCGGTCAAGTTTACCAGTACGGCAAAGCTGTTAAGCGGCCAGATTTATCAGTACCCGCCCCATCTGCAAATGTAAGTGGGTAGTATCCGCCCTCTGTCCCTTGGCTGTAGCTGAGTGAACAATAAAAAATGAAAAAAAAAACAAACAAACAAACCGGGATCAGACTTCAACTCAGGCGTCCTGAGAATGAAGTAAGATTTAAGATCAACTCAAGTCCCCCGTCCGTGTCGTCCCCGTGTCCCTCCCCCCCCCCCCCCCCCCCCCCCCCCCGCCTTTCATCAAGGGATGGGAGGAGCTGCGACTGCGCTGCCGTGGGTCCACCTGGTAGACCCCAGATGCCATTTTTGCTCCTTCTCGTCAGGAGCAAAAATGTGCCTGCCATTGCCGGCACAACCTGGACAACCCCTGGGATTGTCCGTTGCAAACATATAGCTCATATTTCAGCCATTAGAACAGCAGGCTCACTGTGAAAAATCGTGGCACCATCAGTAGTGGAAAGCCACACTTCTCATGGCTGGCCACCACCCGAGGCGGCCAGCTGGAGGTGCGTGCTGGTTGGCAGAAGAATCACAAGCCATGGTTACCTTTCTAGAGCTTTATTGAGAGAGAGAAAGCTAAGATAAAGAGCAACTCTTTCCATTTGCCTGTTCGCTGGCCAGAATTAGATAACTCCCGTAAAAGATTGGGATTTTTTGTTATTTTTAAAGCATACTTGGGCCATCTCTTAGTACAGAGACGGATAGACTTAGGAATCTTTAAGTAAAGCATTAAGGTAAGAGGTTTCAAAGCCTCAAGGAGGCAGCCTAAGGGAGAATTAGGGCTGATCAAGTTGGAAGCCTTATTTCCCATGTCTGCAGCAGAGAGGCAAAAAAAATAAAATAAAATAAAAAAATAAATGTGATCCAGAGCTAAGATGCTGGGCGTCCCCAGAGATCAAAGTTAGATCTCGGGCACAGGCCACCTTATCAGCTCATCAGCCGATAAGTGGGGGCCCCACTGTGTGAGGCAGACTCCCCGGGAGCCCTTAATGCTCTCAGCTATCCCCGGGCGTGAAAAACGTGCCGACTTCACACAGCCCTAGGATGCACCTGACAGTGGTGGTCCTATCATGAAAAACATCTCAAGCTGCAGACATGGGAGGTGGCTGGAAATTTGGGCTTGCGATGGGGGCTGACTGTAGCCAGTGAAGACCGTGGCCGGGGGTTCCTCCGGTCTCAAGAATAACCAGTGAGGTGCCGGACGCTCAATGGTCATTCTCATGGATTCAGGAAACCGTTTATGCTAGCCGAAAAGGGGATAATTCACCAATCAGAGCAGCAGTGTTGCATGCAGATTTGTGCAACCAGGCTAATGGAGAGTGATCTGTTGCAAACGGAGCAGAGTTCCCGGTTCCCGGGTTTCCAGGTGTAGAGCTCCCGGAAGCACCCGTTCCCTCACAGCACCAATGTTAGTTATTTAGCGGCGCTCTTACCCTGGGAGGAACATGTCCCGAACACGACAAATCCACAGAAGAGGTGTTTATTAATAGAGGATAGAGGATAGAGGTGACAGCCCTGTGTGAAGCACACACATGAGTGAGGAGAGGAGAGGAGAAGAAGAGGAGAAGAGGAGAGAGAGACCTGTGCAACATGGTGCCGGCTTTTTAAAGAGTGGGCAGCGCATGCGTACAGGACTGCATGTGGCTACTCCATGCATGTGCGTAGATTACATGGCCCCACACGCTTTACACAACCATGTAAAGCCATGGAGTCCTAGTCACACGAGATGTTCTGACCTGGAAATGGCTATTTTGAACCGGAAATAACTAGGCGGTCCGCCAGGAAAGCCCAACCGTGTGGACATGTTGTGATTTCCTATCAGTATCAAAAAAGCATTTCTTAAAGAATATCCATTGGGAAGGAGATTGGCAGAATTGAAAGGCAAACGAAAAGGAAGATATGATCATATTTATATGGATGCCCAGAGTCCAGGGAAACTGCTATGCCCAGCGTGGAATATTGGAGGGAAAAAAAAATCTACATATACTATGCTCTTATGTCTGTTAACTTTATTCCTCTATGACAAAATTCTATCAATACAGCTATAGCTCCATCAGGCATTCAGGGCAGGAATAATTCTAGATACACCAAGCTCTTTGTCTGTCTACTATATTTCTCTAGGATGAAATCCTGTCTAGATAGCTTCAGTTCCATCCTGACACTCAGTTCCTCTTTGTTCCCTCTTTTACTGTCCTCTCATAGTCCTGCTAATGACTAACCTCTTATACTTCCAGCCTCATCTTTGTCCTCTGTTTCTTTACCTCCATCTCTACTTGCTTTCTACTCTGATGAACTCTACAAGAGTTCTGCCTTACCATCTACAGAACCTCTGTGTTCTTCCCTTCTCCCTGGTCGTGCCATTCTGTCTCTCTACAGAAAAGGCCTGTCCTTCTGGCCACAAGGTTCTCAGCCTCCTCAGGAATGTGGCTCCACCCTACTTTCCACCTTGATATGTAAAATCCTCTTTTGTTCTCAGTCAATTGCTCTGGAGATCCCCTAGGCCTCAAGGCAAGGGGCTGGTCTGCATTTCATTTGCACAGAAACAAAGCTATGCATCTCCCACCAGTTTGTCTTTGCCTATATGACCTTTTCCAAGGACTGCCTGGAACAGGGAAGTTCACACACACATTCTATGGAATTATGAGCACAAGAAATTCATAACAAGGCACAGTTTGTTATGCTGTGTAACACTAAATAGTTCATGCTAGATGGCTTGCCACTTGACTGACCATTGGCCTGGTCAAGGTGTAGTTTTGATATACAACTGGACTCCTTATAACATATTCTTGTGACTTGGCCCATATTTATTGTATACATGTATGAAATTCTCAAGAATAAAGAAGACTAAGATTTACTTTATTTTTTATTTATGTGTATTTGTCTAAGTGTGTGTACATATATGTATGCATACACACATATATGTATGTGTGCACACACATAAATATGTATTTATACACATATATACACACACACATACATATACACACTCAGAGGCCAGAAGAGGGTGTTGGATACCCTGGAGGTATAGTCTGTTGTAAGCTATCTTCTGTGGTGCTAGGAAAAGAAGTCATGCCCTCTACAAGAGTAGCAAGTGCTCTAAACCACTGAATCCATCCCTAAGAAAAAAAATATTTTAATAAGTAAAACTTAAAAATAACTGTGGCTGAGGACTGCTGATGGTATGATAAATGGACACATGGCCAAACTAACTGCCTGCTAGATATTTCTTTATACCCATCCATTAGTGTTGCTCTCAGTCTAAGAATAAGTGACTTATGTGTGGTTCATGCTGTGGAACATTTGCTTTAATGATGCAAAGATGTGGGGGTTTTTTTGTTTTTGTTTTGTTTTGTTTTGTTTTGTTTTGTTTTGTTTTTTGGTTTTTTGAGACAGGGTTTCTCTGTGTAGCCTTGTGCCTTTCCTGGAACTCACTCTGTAGACCAGGCTGGCCTTGAACTCACAGAGATCCACCTGCCTCTGCCTCCCGAGTGCTGGGATTAAAGGTGTTATGTTGCATTTGTTTTACTCTCTGAACCTGTGAGATTTTGCCTGTCTAAAACACTTGATGGTCTAATAAAGAGCTGAATGGCCAATAGTGAGGCAGGTGAGAGGATGGGGGTTGCTGGCAGGCAAAGAGAATAAAAATGAGGAGCAAGAAGAAAACAGAAAGAACAAGAGAGAAGGAGGAGGGCATCAGTGGCCAGCCACACAGCCGCCGCAGAGTAAGAGTAGAAGTAACATATACTGAAGTATGAAAAGGAAAAAGCTCAGAGGCAAGAAGGTAGCTGGAATAGTTTAAAGTTAAGAAAAGCTGGCAAGAAACAAACCAAACTAAGGCCAGGTATTTATAATTAAGAATAAGCCTCTATGTGTGATTTATTTGGGAGCTGGGTGGCAGGCGCCCCTAAAGAGCAAAAACAACCAACAACATTTAGGTATGTTGAATGTTCAGCACTAAACAAGATATCTACATCGCCCCTTGCAAGGCCCAGGAAACATCATGGGAAAGGAGACACAGGGATTCAAAGAGCTGGAGGGTAAGGAGGAGTGCTTTGACTCTGTTCTGAGCCTGGCACATCTGATGTAGTCCTGAACACACAGCAGCTGTATGAAAGCAATTCTGCACAAAGCAGTCTATACACAAGACCTGAACAACAACAAGACAGACTAGACATCAGGGAGAGGGCTGGTGAGAAGAAGAGGGGTCTTAAAGAGTGGGAAGAGAATAAGACGGAGCAGTGAGGGGAGTGTGTTCAAAATGTATGTATGCATGTAGGACATTATCAAAAATTAAATTTAAAAAATGTTTTAAACAGAGACTTCATGTAAGAAAAGAAAACAGCATTTCATTTCCATGGATTAAAAAAAAAAAAATGATCTCCTCATGGTCACAGCAGGAGATACCACCTCATGAGGAGCTACCAGGAGACTTTAAGCAAAAGAAAGGAGAAATAATTAAGTTCTTATTTTAGAAAGATTAGTGGAGCTTTTGGCTAGAGAATGAACACAGCTCAGGAGGAAGGAAAGCTGACACAACTGTGAAGAAGTCCTGGTGCTGAGCCCAGGCAGGGACAGTACAGGTCAAAGGGAAGCTCCCTCTAAACAGCACTACTCTAACATCAATTGCAAATTGCAAGAACCAGCAGAGCTTGGCTCTTTGTCTACTGTGTGGGAGGAAAGAACGGGATTCATAATTACAGTTTTAAGTAAAGTCTTTGGAAAGAGATTAATCAACCTGTTCGGTTTTTACAAAATCTAACCTCTATTTTAAAGTCCAGACTATAGGCTAATACTTAATACTGATTTAGCACAAAGGTTATTAATGATTTGCAAGTTTCTTTAGGGCATAAATACCAAATATGAGAGCCAGTAGGCAATCCTTAGGATATTTCTCTATCAGTACAACACAGTGTGGTGGAAAATCACTTACTACTTGTTCTCCAGAGAGACTATAGTATATCTGGGATCAAAGGCAGATGATACCTCAGGCTGCATCAAGATGTTTGCAAATGAAAATGAACTACAGGAACCAAAATTGTTCAGGCAGTCAAAGAATGATCAAATGCAACTATGTACAACAGCGAGAGTAATCAGCCCAACTGAATTATGAAATTTTCTACTCCTGTAATAAAGGCAGATTAGGTGCTTTAATTATTATTGGTATAATTTTTTGGATATGCAAGATTTTTTTTCTGACTTCTGATCTCTTCCAGGTGGGTGTTTTTTAAGGTGGTCTATTAGACAACATGTCACAGGGAAGAAGGGACGACCATAGGAGTCCAGGCTGAGAAACCAAAGGGAAACAGGAGGGAATAGAAGAGGAGGAGGAGGCTGATTTCCTCGGTACCAACTAATACTTACTGCTTCCTGTGATTCAGTGTTGGGACTGATAAGACAAGCTCATAGATCGTACCACCGCCAACTTAGCCACCAGTGCCTGGAAACTGTCTTCAAGGTCAGTGAAGCAGACTTAACCCGAATAATAACAAAATTGGGAGGAAAGTTCCTTACGCAATTATCCTTCTCCTACCCAAAACTAAGAATTTCAAATTCTTTTTTTTTTTTTTTTTTGGTTTTTCAAGACAGAATTTCTCTGTGTAGCTTTGCACCTTCCCTGGAACTCACTCTGTAGCCCAGGCTGGCCTTGAACTCACAGAGATCCACCTGGCTCTGCCTCCCGAGTACTAGGATTAAAGGCCGCCGCCACCACCACCACCACCCAGTGAATTTCAAATTCTTTAAAGGTAAAAATATATCTTAGGTTTGAATAGAGCTGTATTGTTTATAAGTATACTATATTTGCATGCATAATTAGATAAATTCCTAATAAATTTCAGAATAAGAACAATATTTTATATAGATACAATGGACTTTGAAGCAATAAACAATAGCCCAGTGCTGTGGATATCGCTCTGTGTAAATAAAGTTCTGATTGGCCAGTGGCCAGGCAGGAAGTATAGGCGGGACAAGAGAGAAAAAAATTCTGGGAAGTAGAAGGATGGGAGAGACACCACCAGCCGCCGCCATAAAAAACAACATATAAAGACACTGATAAGCCACAAGCCATGTGGCAAAATATAGACTGACAGAAATTGGTTAATTTAAGATAAAAGTAGATAACAAGAAGCCTGCCACAGCCATACAGTTTCTAAACAATGTAAGTCTCTGTGTGCTTTCTTGGTTGGGTCTGAGCGACTGTGGGACTGGCGGGAAAGAGAGATTTGTCCTGACTGGGCCAGGCAGGAAAACTCTAACTACAGCCCAGTAGTTCCCAGGCTTTGCTACATGGAGAAATCACTTGATTGAGGAGAGAGAGAGAGAGAGAGAGAGAGAGAGAGAGAGAGAGAGACCTCAAGTCTGCGTTTCTGTTAGTTAAATAAAATCAACCTTGGTTCAGGGGTGCAGTCAGCAACTAGCTGACTGGAATTAGCCGTAGAGAGTCCTGAGGAGCCAAGAATATGGATAGAGAGAGGAACAGGAAGGAATAGGGTGGGGGCTTGGAATTTGGTGCTTCTTTTTTGGTTTGGAATAAATGGAGAGATGTCTCTTGCTGGGTCTCCAGCCAAGAAGGAAGAACAGCTGATTGCTTCTCAGCATCTCTGATCTAGCAGGTTTTCACGCCCACATCTGGACTTCTGAGACTTTGCTGGTAAATAGAATGATAGAGACTCAGTTTAAACCTATATATCATGGCCATGGGGACTTGAGACCAGAAGTCCCTCCAGGTGTTTCCTGGGTGGCCAGCAGGGTGTTGAGAGGCTGTGGGGACACAGGCGGTAATTAAAATATCAGTTGATTCAGGTGCAGCTGCTAAACTAACAGAAAAACATCAAGTTTTAAAAACAATATCAGACCATATAGATATTGTTAATGGAGTATGAAAGTCTGGTATGAAAAACCGTGAGGAATCCATGTGGTCTTCACCAAAACAAAACCAACAGAACTCACCTGGTAATCCACTCTCAAAGGGTGTTTTCAAATGTAAAACTTCCCTCATTAGCTGACCGAAGACTTCTGGATTAAACTTTTATTAAACACCAGAATCCAAAACACTGCAGTGGATACCTTAGAGAGCACAAGGTGAGGAGTAACAAGGCCTCACTCTAACAGACCTGAGTGCAAATATAAATTTCTTGTTGAAAAATGTTGAAGCATTGGAGCGAAGTCTTCTTAGCATCTCTTAGTTTCTGTTTTCTATTTTAAAAAGTTTTCATCAAGTATAGCTTTGGTAAGTATTCTGAGACTCCAGCAAGTATCTGGGAGAAACAGAAAAAGCTGCAGAAACAGGGTACTGAAAGATGGGTCAGGAGGTTCTGGAGGCTGGCCTTAGCAATGAGAAGTGGCGATCGCTCTGTGTGAACGAGTCAAGAGAGAGGAGGGTCGCTGTGGAGGGTGGTGAACAAGAGGGGACCAGCAGAAGTCAGTGTTGCATGGGGCATCAGGCATCTAAGGGAGCTGATAAAGGCTTGGACGTCTTGATTAGGCTGTTGATTTTGATGTAGCTTTGGAAAACGTTAAAAGTTGGGACTGAACCCATTCAAAATAATTAACTTTATTCTTGAGTAAGTTCAAGACATGGCCTCAGTTTTCTATTATTTCACATAATCCTCTTCCCATCCCACCACAGGTGCACTCAATCCTAGCAGAAAGTAGCTACAAAGAATAAGCACAATACTTACTCTGTGACATTCTAACCAACTTATATTAATCAAAATACATCATCTCAGGTGGAAAGAAATTTTTAAACTCTACATAAGAAAAACTTAAATTTTATATTCTATGTAACACAAGAAGGAAAGGAGAGAAAAACTGGACAGAAGAGCTGAACAAAAGGAACAAAACTGTAATTTCTTATAGTGAGTCGTAAGCTTACGATGAGCAGAAATTTTTAGTTTAATTTTATTTTGAGACAGGGTCGCATGTAGCCCAGGCTATCCTTAAACTTTCTATGTAGTTAAAGATGACCTTAAATTCTTAATCCACCAGCTTACTCTTCTCCAGGGCTGTGATTACGGGCATGTGTTGCCATGTCCAGTTGATGCAATACTGTGGATTGAACCAGGGCCCACACATGCTGTGCAAGCACTCTACGGATTGAGCTAAAGCCCTAGCTCATGAACCAGTACTTTACAACCGTCATGGTAATCTTGACGGTCAGCTCAATGGGATTCAGACAAACCACTGGAACAAACTTCTGGACATATGGGTGAGTGGCTGCTTAGGTTGAGGTGTGGAAACCCACCCTAATTTTGAGCAATACCATTCTGTGGTCTGGGTTCTCAGACTGAATGAAATGGACAAGGCCAACTGAGTGTCCATTGCTTTCTTTTCCTGGCTGTGGCTAAGCTGTGACTAGCTGCCTCCAGATCCTTCTGCTGAATTCCTTGCCATGACAGACTGTACTCTTACACTGTGAAACAAAGTCAACTACTTACCCATTAAGTGGCTGTGGCCAAGCATTTTGTTCCAGTACTGAGACAAATAACCAATGCAGAAAATAAGCACTAAGAAGTGAGGCCATTGCTGTGATAAGTGTGACCATATTGTTCTTAGGCCTTTGGAATTGGTTCACAGGAGAAATGTGGGAGACTTTGGGACTTGGAGTTTGAAAAGACTGAGAATCCTGTAACCAGAACTTAATGAGCCATCCTATTGAAAATTGAGAAAACCAGAATTGTGGGAGAAATGTGGGCAGTAGAATGCTGGTTCATAAAGTTTCAGAGAAACAAGGACTGTATGATGGATGGGCTAGAAGCCATTTATGAGATGTTCTAGCAAAGAATCTGGCAGCATTCCGCCCATGTTCTGAGAACTTAGGTGAGACTTACTACAGGTGCAGTGGGATACTTCGTTTTGGAGAGAAAATCTCAAGGCAGACCAGCACTGAGGCTGTGGCATGGTCATTGCTTAACAAGGTCTAAAGTTATCAACTTTAGGGTGGTGGAGCACGCCTTTGATCCCAGCACTCGGGAGGCAGAGGCAGGCTGATCTTTGTGAGTTCGAGGCCAGCCTGGTCTACAAGGCAAGATCCAGGAAAGGAGCAATGCTGCACAGAGAAACCCTGTCTCAGGAAAAAAAAACAAAAACAAAAACAAAAACAAAAAAAAAAACAAAACAAAAAAACAACAACAGCAAACAAACAAACAAACAAACAAGATCTAAAGTTAAAAAGAGCCACAAGTGGGGCAGAAAGACAAATACATTGTTTTCCTAGGGAAAGCTCTGGCAACAGTTGAAGCCTAGGTAACTACTGTGTTACAGGAGAAACTCTGCACTGGGACAATAGGAAAGATGCATTGATGGCAGGAGCCCACCCACCAAATGCTCCAGTTTGTGAAAATATAAATTCATTTCAAAGAAGAGAAATGAAACTGAATTCGCCTCTGAAGACATTCCAGCTTTTGGAATGAGGGAAGTGTTTCCCTTGGGTCAGTACACAGAGATCTAGCTCCATCTGAAGATACCAGGAGAAGTTAGTAGTATTGTCCATGTAGTATGAGTTTTGCAGACATAAACAATGAAAGACTGAAGGGATGATGGAGTTTTGCATCATGGTCCCAGAGATCTGATGAGACCAGAAAATGTGTATCAGGGTCTAAGTCCCTATATGGAGGCCATGAGATGCCACTAAATGCAGTTATACAGGTGAGATCTAAATGTAGAGACCTGAGTATGTTAGAGATACTATCTGACCAGGGAAGAATGTTTGCTGAAGAAAGCAGTGTGCATTGAGTGGAATCTGATCAAGGGAGAGGCTATGCTTGCTATAGGCAGCAGAATTGCCTAAGCCCTTTGGAGGCCAGATGATTCCATCAGGAGCCCCAAATGCTACACATAGAGTTGCAGTATTTGGTGTTTGTCCTGGTGTGTTTTGGTCTTGCTTTGGTCTGATCCTTATTTGTTATGGTACCATTCTTCTCTTTCGGAATGGTAATGTTTATTCTATATCATTGTATGTTGGGAACATGTAATTAGTTATTGATTTACAGGTACTCCCTGGAGTCTCAGCTAAGACTTGTTCTTCAGGCTTTTAAATAGTGTTGCAATTGTTAAGAACTATGGGGACTTTGATGTTAGACTCAACGTTGTAGAGAGCTGCGTGCAGCCGCACCTTAAAGATGGTGCTGACTTCCGCCCTCCACCCTCCCGACGGCGAGTGCTCAAAGTGGTAAACAAATCCTTAATTGGCTAAAGCTGAGAATCTGGCTTGCTTACACGCACCTGGACCTATTGGTAGTGCCCATGTGTCTTATCAGGGGTGGCTACCCAGTGACTACTTAAGGCTGTGAGCGGGTTTCCCTGGGGTCAGAAGTCAGAAGATTGTTCAAGGTTCCTGAGTAAACTGCAGAAAGAAGAGCCTGGTGTTGCGTCTTCTTTGCTGGTCGAGGCAGTCGTGACAAGTGGTGGCCCATACGGGGAACTTCACTACTTTCAACGAGGGCTCAGAACTTTCTGCAGTCAGGGTGGTGCACCGGTAAATCCCAGGTAAATTGGGAACCCGCAACAAAAGCGGGGCTAAAGGAAATCCCAGGTAAATTGGGAACCCGCGACAAAAGCGGGCAGGTTTTTGCTCTTCTCGGTTGATAAAGAGAGAGCGGGAACCAAGGGCTAGTCCATAAACGAGCCAAAAGTGAAAGTGAAAGATTGTCTAAAAGATTGAAAAGTTTTAGACATGGACACTTCTTCATCGCACCCAATTTTTCTGGCTCTTAACGAGCTACTGTATTCAAAAAATTAAAACTAAAGAGTACCTTAGAGAGATTTTTGCAGGAATGTGACATCGTTGCCCCATGGTTTGCCGTTTCCGGAAGCCTCACGATATCCTCCTGGGAGAAACTGGGTAGAGATTTAGATTTTGCTTTTGAACAAGGGACACTTAAGAGTAGGGTAAGACCAGTCTGGGAATTGGTAAGAGGCTGTCTTGAGGATTAGCGTTACAGTGAAGCGGTAGAGAATGGTCAGGCCGCCCTAGAAATGCTGCAGGAGGAGAGATCAGAAAAGGCAAACAGTGAAAAGGGGAAGAAAAGAGGGGGTTATACCCCGACCTTACTGAAGTAGAGACCTCTGAGTCTACAGACTCAGAGGAACTGCAATCACTCATAGAACAGATAGAAAAGACAAAGATAAGAAAGAGGAAAAAAGGAAAGGAGAAGAAAGACCCAGACAAAGGAGAATCCGCGCCCCCCGCATGCCATGCCGCACCCTCGGCTCCTCCGCTCTATGCGGAGGACCCCGGAAGTGGCAGCTCCAGATGCTCTTTCAGCCCAGATGTATGGAAAACAGTCAGAACTGAGTTACACCTAGCCTGTGCAATATTCCAGGATCCACAGGGACAATGGTATCATGAGCCTTTAGATTTTAAGGTGATAAAATCCTTGGCCGAGTCTGTGCAGACCTACGGGATCACAGCCTCTTTCACAATTGCCCAGGTGGAGGCCTTAAACAGGCACTACATGACACCCAATGATTGAAGCAGGCTTGGACGAGCATGCTTGAGCCCAGGTCAATACTTAGACTGGAAGGCCTTCCTGATTGAGTTTGCTAATGAAGAGGCTGTGGCTAATAAGAGCAAATTGACACCCTTTGGCAGATTGCCCAGCTCGGCTGTCAATAGAAATATGCTGGGTTGTGTGTGACTAGTATCCAGTATGAAAACTTTACCCGTGCTGTAAATCTGTCTAAACAGTTGTCCAGTTATCTTTTAGGCAATCGGACGGGAGAATTCAACAACCTGATGGACCAGCTGAGGGTGGCCATTGTCACGGTGAACTCGACCCGGGTGGACGCTGGACTGGCGGAGGGATTATCCTCGTGGATCTCTGCTGCCATGAATCATCTTAAGGAGTGGGCGGGTCTGGAAGCCTTGAGGGGCCTCCTGGTATTAGTCTCCTTAGTATGTCTGTGGTGCATTTGCCAGATCAGAGGTTCTCAGCGTCGCAATGCAGCCATGATTATTCAAGCCTTTATAGCGATTGAAGCAGGACAGTCCCCTCATGCCTGACTGGCTACCCTAAAAGATTAGTGTGTTTTAAGCACAGGATGCGAGGCTCGAGCACTACACTTGGGGCCCGCTGAGATCTTGGACCCCAAGAAGAGCATGTCTGATTGCATGTGGGTTGATGCCCAGTTCCCACCTCTGCAAAAAAGGGTATGGGACAGGTCAAGTGTTCTCTGGGTGGATGACACCTGGACAAACACCAGTACATTGTCCTAAATTATTTCCGCAGAGATCATACCTCTACTCTTGCCTGTTGCAAAATAAAAAAGGGGGAACTGTAGAGAGCTGCGTGCAGCCGCACCTTAAAGATGGCGCTGGCTTCCGCCCTCCGCCCTCCCAATGGCGAGTGCTCAAAGTGGTAAACAAATCCTTAATTGGCTAAGGCTGAGAATCTGGCTTGCTTACACGCACCTGGACCTATTGGTAGTGCCCACGTGGCATATCAGGGTTGGCTACCCAGTGATTACTTAAGGTTGTGAGTGGGTTTCCCTGGGGTCAGAAGTCAGAAGATTGTTCAAGGTTCCTGAGTAAACTGCAGAAAGAAGAGCCTGGCGTTGCGTCTTCCTTGCTGGTCGAGGCAGTCGTGACACAATGTATTTTAAATTATGAGTTAGCCATGACCCTATGGGGTTAGGGGTTGAAAGAGTATGGTTTAAAAGCAATGTATTCCAGTGTCGGGTTGACAAGGGGTAAAGTTGTGAATGCAGTGTGACCAGCTACTTCAAACTCCCATCTCCATGACTTCCTTGACACAATGGATTATATCCTTAAACTATGAAACAAAATAAACCAACTCTTTGGGGGGCCCACCACCCAGCTCCCAAATAAATAGGCGAGACTTATTCTTACTTATGAATGCCTGGTCTCAGCTTGGCTTATTTCTAGCTAGCTTTTCTTAAATTACCCCATCTACCTTTTGCCTCTGGGCTTTTACCTTTCTCTATTCTATGTTTCTTTCTTTCTTTCTTATTCTGTGGCTGGTTGTGTGTAGCTGGATGGCTGGCCCTTGGCATCCTACTTTTCTTCTCCTTTTCTCAATCCTCCCTCTTCTCTCTTTTTTCTCCTCCTATTTATTCTATCTGACAGCACCACCTATTTCGCTCTCCTGCCTTGCTATTGGCCATTCAGCTCTTTATTAGACCATCAGGTGTTTTAGACAGGCAAAGTAACACAGCTTCACGGAGTTAAACAAATGCAACATAAGAGACTGCAACACATCTTTGCATCACTAAACAAATGTTCCACAGCATAAACACAAGTAACATACCTTAAGCTAATAGTCCACAACACCCCTCCTTCCTTCCATTGCTATTATTAGGTATTTTTCTGCAGCAGCAAACAAGTAACTAATATAATAATCAATTGAAAACATGAAGTAAACTACTAGGAATGAATTCAAAACAATTTTGAAGTTTTCAGGCTTGTCAAGATAACAAAGAATCTTTAGGAGGAAAGTATTACTCAGTCTGACCTAAGTCTGAGAGAAGATAAGCCATTGATGAACAATAAAACCACATAGTGATGTCTTCAATTCTGGTAGTATGTTTTAAAACTCCAGTTTTATATGAAAATATATTCATACACATGTACATATGTAGCAACAATAAATGAAAAAAGAGGCATGAATTAGAAGATCAAGAAAAGGCATATGGAAGAGTTTGGAGGGGGAAGGGAAGGAGGAAGTGATGTTTTATATATATATATATTATATAAAGAAAGAATTAAAAATAAAATAATATAGAAGGAAAAAAGTCAATTTGTGGCTTTTGTTTTGGGTTCAGTTTTGGAATTTTTCAGCCCACCAAAGAGGTAATGCGATTCTTAGGATCCCTTGCAGCTTTTCCAACCACCGACGTCTGTGAATCCGCTATGCTATCAAAAGACTGATGCCAAGGTCAATTGAAACTAGAGGAAAAGTAGGAAGAACTTGGGCCAATGTATAGATGTGTCCAACAGGAGTGTCCACAGTTTACACTAAGCAACTCACACTTCTCATGCAGCATGGGGAGGAAGCCATGGACTTTTAGCACTGGGGCACTCAGCACAAGAGTGATTGTAAAGGCTATTCCAGACCTGAAAGTACTGGACATTACACAGTTAAAGTTTTGGAGATCATGTTTCCCAATGTGAGTACCTCACACTTGTTTTCTGGTGTCAGAATTTAACTTTATTTTTACTAATTATAATGTATCTTTATCTTTAAAGAAAATACAAGGCAAGCATTACCACAAAATATGAGTGAAAATATAACTTACCCTCACTTCCAAACCTTGCCAAAGAGCCTCAGTTAATATTTCAGTGGATATAATTATAAGATTTTAGTTTTGCATAAAATACCTACTTAAACAGAATCATATCTTACATGGGGTTGTGCAAGTGGTGATTTCACTTTTTAAAAAGGAAAATGTCTTCACCTCATTCTTCTCAATAGTTGTCAGTGTCTCGACATGCAAATGTACCACAATTTAGTTAACCTGTCCTTCTGTTGGATGGACAATTTGCTACTTTCAGACTTTGGTGGCTCACCCTCACACATTCATACTGTATATTTGTATGTTACTTCTTCAGGCAAAATATTCTAAGCAGACACGTCAGTCAACAGATATGTACAATTAACATTTTATAATATTGCCTGATTGTTTTCTATAAAAATATGTAAAATTTTTGCATCACACCTCACTTTATGAGACTATGACACACGAATTTTCCATACTCTCACCAACCCCATGCATTACAATTTTCATGTCTGTCCATTTCATAGGTTTTTCGAGACAACATTATTTGAAGATTTTTGTAGTCTTTTTTCCATATTTACAATTTCAATATCTTTTTTTTTAATGACTTACCTGTTCCTGGGATTTTTTTCCCCACTCTTTAGGTGGTGTATTTATATTGACTGCTTTTGATATAAAAATAATTTTCCAGAGCTAAATAGTCATGTTAAAGTTCAAATGTGTATCGTCTCCACTTATACTCATATGTTGGGACACTTGTCCCCCAGCTGGTGGTATTGTTTGGGGAAGTTATGAGATCTTCAGTATATGGAAGCAAGCAGGTAAAAGTGGGTTGTTGTGGGGAGAGCCTTGGGATTTATAATCCAGCTTGGCTCATGTTCTCTCTTTGTGTCCAGGTCCCAGCAGAAGTAAATAAGTACCCTCGTGTTCCTGCTACCACAGCCCAAGCCACTCCACTGCCCTGTCTTCCTTGTCATGACCGACTGTGCCCTCATTCCCTAAACCAAAACGAAACTTTGTTGCCTTTAGTTACTTCTTGTCCGGTATTTGGTCTGGGAGATAATAAAAGTAACTAATATGATGCACACAGTATATTTGTGAAAATTTGATCAGAATCACTAATGGGCATCAAAATAGAATAACAGGAACCAGACTTTCTTACCTTTTCTGAAATAATTAAAACAGATGCCACATTCCTCAAGATGTTGGCCATTAGGTAAAGAAGAGCAGAGGCCCTTCACAAAGGAATAAGGTGGGCACGGGGTTGATGGGAGGGAGTTTAAGATGCCAGGCCATGACAGAAGGAGAAAGGCTCAGGTAGAGCCAGCACTCTTCCTGAGTAGATGTGGAGCTGGGAGTGTGGGCTTACCATCACGCAAAAGTCTCCCATGCAGTAAAGAAGAGGTCCTACTTCAATGACACCTCCAGCATTTTCCTTGCAGAAATTCCAACAAATGGCAAGAAGGGTGAGGAGCCACATTGCTTGCTCAGAAATCTAAGTGGATGCAGCAATGAAAATAATCACCCATCTCCCCGTGTAAATAGACCTCTTCGATTCATTGTAGTCTTGATTTTGAAGTGAAAGGAAGTTAATTTTAATTAATGAAAGCTAATGCTAATTAAACATGTGTTCTATTTTCATATGCATGCACAAATTTGCTTAAAAATCTCAGCAGCTCTGCAGAGAGCATAACAAAAGCATTGTTCTGCTGCATGCACAGATCAAATTACCACAGAAATTAAACCAGAACTGACTAAGATGTAATCACATTCTTGAGTGTATACAGTTCTTTTAAAAGTACAATATAGATGGGGAGGGGGCTGAATGGTTTTTTTCTAATAAACCGTAACTTAACTTTTATTCAGTTTGTCATGCCAGTAAGGGTCAGAAAAAGTTTTTGTTTTGTTTTGTTTTGTTTTTTAAGATTTATTTATTTATTATGTATACAGCATGTGTGACTGCAGCCCGGAAGAGGGCACCAGATCTCGTTACAGATGGTTGTGAGCCACCATGTGGTTGCTGGGAATTGAACTCAGGACCTCTGGAAGAGCAGTCAGTGCTCTTAACCTCTGAGCCATCTCTCCAGCCCCAGAAAAAGGTTTTAATAATATTTTTAAATATCATTTTCCAAGTTTCATTCTTATAGTTTGCTTAATTTTAATCAACCAAGTGATTTTAGTTATTAGTAACTTGGGTCTTGAACATAGAGAACTACAAATATTTACCTGGTGGGGCATTCACTGCTCATTTTCCACGGGGTTGGGGAAATGCATTCCTCAAAATTACTTGAGAGTAAGGAACATTTAAAACATTAAAAACATACTGCAATAATTCCTCAATACAGATCATATTATATATAAATTAGTAATAGAGATATTATGGATGTTGATGTGAAGGAGAGATGACTCTGTAGAGGTCCAACTACGTTGAAGTTGAGGCAGGAATGTGAGGTAGGTGCTTGTCAGGAAGACGGTGTGATGTGAAGGAAATAGGAGAGGTGAAGGAGATAGTAATTAGAATGTGCTGTATATGAAATTGTCAAAAAATAGACTAAAAGAAAAATATCATGAAACTTCCCTCCTGAGAAACTGATTTTATATATATATATATATTAGTTGTGTATGGGGAAGAGAAGGGCATGTGCATATGTATGTCCACACACATATCGGCCAGAGGTCAATTACCGGTGTCATTGTTCAGATACTGTCCACCTTGTTTTTTGAGATAGGATGTCTCCCTGTTCTGGAAATCACTAATTAGGCCAAGTCCACAAGTTTCGGGAATCCACCTGCCTCCACTTCCACCTGGCTTTTTCACTTGAGCTCTGGGGATCAAATTTGGGTCCTCATGCATTCATGGTACCTACTTTACCAACTGACCTATCTCCTCAACCAGTATATGAACTATTCTTTAAGTAAGCCACTTACTCAGAATGTCTCATATGTTAGAGTCTCTATGAGAATTAAAGTGGAAATCTAGAGCCTTGGTGCTGGAATACTTCATTTGCTTTCCTTTGTGAGGATCAGAGAGGGAACGAGGCTATTTGTTTTACCTCCAAACAGAAAAGCATCTTGCAGTAGTCCCTGTTGCTAGTAAGCCTGATACCATAAACTGTCATTACCAGAATACGTTCATATTTGAAAGGACGTGTCTTAGTCAGTGTTCTATTGCTGTGCAGAGACTCCATGATCAAGGCAACTCTTATAAAAGGAAGCATTTAACTGAGGGCTTACCTACAGTTTCAGGTGTAAACTCCAAAACCCACCCCTAGTGACACACCTCCTCCAACAAGGCCACACCTCCTAACCCTCCCAAAACAGTTCATCATCTGGAGGTTATTCATGAAAACATATGAGTCTATGGGGGACATTCTCAGTCAAATATCATGGGACTATTTGTTCATTCCTTCAACAGATGGGGCTAATTATGTAGTGAGATGGTGTGGTTGTTCCTAGCCTATAACTCTTTGTGGGAAAGGTATTGGTTGTGCTGTGTGTGTAGGTATGACTCAGTGTGTGTGTATGTGAATAGAACTACAAACACCATCTTTTTGCATTTTATACAGCTTTATTGAGATATAACTCACAAATTTCTAGTACATTCACAAATTTACAAATACGTGAAATACTGTCACTTGTCAATGTTAGAAAACTGTTATCAATAAAAGAGAAAAGAAAAGAAAGAAAAAAGAAAAACCCATATCCTTTGGCTTACCCTCCTTATCCATCCTGAGTTATCACTAGTATACTTTTGTCTCTGTAGAAGTATCCCTATTCTGGACTCTAAAATGGACTGAAGAGTATAACCTGTGGCCTATTATGACTGGCTTCTTTCACTCAGAATGTTTTCAGATTTCTTCTAAGTTGTAGTGTGTATCAATACATTGGTACTTTGTAGCTAAACAGATTTTTATTGTGTGTATATAATACACTTTGTTTATTCTTTTGTTCACTGATAGACAGCTGGATTATTTTGACGGATTATTTTGAAGTTACAGACACTCATATGTAAGCTTTCATATTTATTTATTTATTTAATTTTACATACCAACCACAGCTTCCCCTTCCTCTTCACCTCCCACTCTCTCCCTGGACCTCCTTTCTACCCCACCCTCCAGCTCCCATCCACTCCTCAGAAAGGGTAAGGCCTCCCATGGGAGTCAACAAAGCATGGCTTACAAAGTTGAGGCAGGACCAGACTCCTCCCCACTGCATCAAGGCTGAATGAGGCATCCCACCACAGAAAGTAGGTTCCAAAAAGCCAGCTCATGTGCCAGGGACAGATCTTGGTCCCACTGCTAGGGGCCCCACAAACAGACCAAGCTATGGAGCTGCTGGGTCATGTGGCAGATCTATATTTAATGGTTTGCGAATTGCCAGATTATTTTATGAAATGGTTGTAGCATTTCCCTTCCCTTTACTAGTGTGGGAGGTTTCTGACTTCTTCACACCTCCAGATGGCGTTCCCTTTACATAGTATCATTTTGCTAAGGATGGCAAGCTAGAGGAGAGTAACATTGTTGCCCCAGTGAAGATCATATCAAGGCTACACTCTTGGTAGGACTAGTCTTCATTGTCAATTTAACTGCATCCAGTATCTCCAAAAGAAGGGCCTCTGGGTGTATCTGCAAAGGTATTTCCAAAGATACTTACCTGAGGAAGAAAGACCTAACCTGAATGTGAGTGATATCATCCATCCCATTGGCTGCAGACCAAGACTAGGAAAAAAAAAAAAAAGGAATACTTGAGCTAAGCTCCAGCACCCATTTCTCTATGTGAGAAAATTCAAGGACACAGAAGGTAGTTATATATATTTGCCAAATTATAACATGAGTGACCTCTATTTCAGTTTCCAGTAGAGTCCTGTTCCATTTTGAAAGCTGACTGTGGACCCATTTTGATCAGCCAATTCATGTTGCTGCTATTATGTTCCATCATCTAATAAGAAAAGTAACTAACACAGAAAATTGGTGCTAACAAGTAGGGCCATTGCTCTCATGGACCTGACCTCAGTGTTTGTAAGCCTTCAGATCCATTTTGCAGATGGCTGTGAAAGAGTTTGGAGTTGCAGGCTAGAGACACCTTAGATTTGTAAACAGAGGCTAATGGGTCATTCGGGCAGGAGTTTAGGAGACGAGGATGCCGTGGGAAAGTTTGACAGTGGGAAAGGTGGACAGTGGAAGCCTGTACAGAGCTTTCAAAATGAAACAGGACTCTGTCAGGAACTGAGGGAGAAGCCACTCATACTATGAAGTGGCAAAGATTAGGAGTACCTTCTGTGTCCTGAAACTGAGTGAGGCTGAAATCAAAAGTGCTGGACCAAGTGGTTTAGCAGAGGAAATTCCAAGGTAACCTGACACCCAGACTGTGGTGTAGCTAGTGCCCCCCACCCTCAGCTCTACAGTGAGCGAGGCGGGAAATAAGAAGTATGGCTGTTTGGCCAGGAAAGAAATGTAGCAGAGTTTAGAAACATAAACAAAGTAGGTGCTAGCCGGGCAGTGGTGGCGCACGCCTTTAATCCCAGCACCCGGGAGGCAGAGCCAGGCGGATGTCTGTGAGTTCGAGGCCAGCCTGGTCTACAGAGTGAGATCCAGGAAAGGCGCAAAGCTACACAGAGAAACCCTGTCTCGAAAACAAACAAACAAACAAAAATACAAAACAAAACAATACACAACAAAGTATGTGCAGATAATTTAAAGAGATTAGTGTCATTGAAGAGAAACCTCAACCTCTTCACTGGGACAATAGGAAGAGTACCTTGAGAGCAGGACCCAACCCACAGAAAGCTCCAACTTCTAAACTGCAAATTAATTTGAAAGAAGCGAGTTGAATTGACAGGACCACTGAACAGGTTTCCTATTCAGAAACCTAGAGAAGTAGCCCTAGGTTGAGCCACAGAGCACACAGAGACCTCTAACACCTGTAGTAAAGGGGTAAGTACAAGCTGTATCCTGAGCTGACAGTAGACCTTAGAAACATCACCCACATGGTGCTGCTTTTGCAAGTATGAATAATACAAGAGTTATGAGGTCATGGAAGCTTATACCAAGGTTCCAGGAAGTCACTAAGACCAGGCAATAGGGTGCATCACTGGATTCCTTGCAAGGGCCTCTGAGAGGTCATTGTGTGACTCTGTGAAAGAAAATCTAAGTTGCAGTGCTGACTGTAGGCTGGCTGAGATGCCAGGACTGGAGAAGGGGGCGGGCATCCACAGAGGAAAGTGAACAGAAGGCTTGAGCTGGGTCAGGGAGAAGCTATATGTGCTGCAGGTAGCAGACCACAAGAGACTCAGCTTCCCAAGCATGCTGAACCCCAGATGATGCCACCACAAGCCCAAGATGCTAGACATGGACCTGTTGAGTGTGTCAGTCTTGCTTTGGTACAATCTTTCCTCACTATGTCCCCATTCTTTCCCCTCAGAAGGGGAATGTTTATTTGGTGTATTGGAAGTAGTTGACTGTTTTGTTTTTAATCTTTCAGGAGCTCAGAGTTAAAAGATTTCCCCAAGTCTCAGAAAAGTCTTTGGACTTTGGCACAATGTTGGGACTGTTAAGACTTTGGAAACAAAGAAGACTAAATGCATTTTTCCATTATGAGATAAACACGAACTTTGAAGGCCAGGGGTGGAATGTTACCATTAAAACTGATTCGTTTGGGCATCAAGTTGACAGGGCTAGACTTATGATGTGTTAGTCACCAAGGAGACATACCCCTGGTTATGTCTGTGAGAGTCAACTGAAGAGGGAAAACTGACCCTAGGGATGGGGTCCGAGACTGAAAAGGAGAAACCAAAAGCACCAACAAGACATTCATCTCTCTGTGCTTTCTGACTGTGACTCCATGTGACCAGCTGCTTCGCACTGTCCGGCAGCCATGCCTTTCCTGCCGTGATCTACCTTACCCCCCATCAAACCATAAGCGAGAATAAACCTTCTTCTTTAAGATGCCTTTGTTAACTGTTCTGCTGCAGCAACAGGAAAAGTAACTGGCACTAAGGCTTGCCTTCCAAATTACTTTAAGGGAAGAAAACAAACTATCCTCACCATCCCATGGCTCTCCTAGATCCCTGTGAGTGCTAGCCTAACATCCCTAAGCCCTGCAGACCTAGCAGCATGTCTTGAATCTAGAAAGAGTTTTTCCTATGAAGAACTCTGTTGTACTGTTGAACTCTGGATTTGTATTTTAGTTCCTTTTCTAATTTCAGATCTCATCATCCAAAGCCATTCTCATTGTTGCTGATTTTCACTGGTATCTTGTACATGCTCTACAAGATGAAACAATGGAATACCTAGAAAAAAATGAAAGTGTTCTAGAAGAGAATTTTTATATTTTTTTATATTTGTTTTATATTGTATGGATGTTTTGCTTGCATGTATGTCTATGCACTATGTGTGCCTGGTGCCCCCAGAGGTCAGAAGAGGTTGTTGGATTCCCTGTAATTAAAGCTATGGATGATTATAAGCTACCATGTAGGTGCTGGGAATCTAACCCAGGTGCTCTGGAAGAGTAGCCAATGTTCTTAACCTCTAAGCCATCTCTCCAGTCAGGAGAATTTTTAAGTGAAAAGGGAAAGCATACACTGTGATAAAGTAGGATGAGCAGGAATTGTTTCCTTCTTCAAATATTATCCTAAGTTTTAGAACAAGACTGAAAATGAAGTCACTTAAAGCTATGCACGGTAGAACATCCTGTCATCCAGCCACTCAGCATCAGAGGCATGAGGATCTCTGGTTCCAGTCTAGTTTGGGCTTCATAATGAGAACACACCTCAAAAAACAAGTAAATAAATAGTAAGTCATTTAAGGTGTGTTATTACATTCTCTGGGAGGTAAGGAATCATCCTGTGTCACATTGGCCAGTCAGTGCTTATTGTGTATTTCGCCATGGTCAGGTATTGTCTTTGAAGGCCAAACGTCAGCCTTCATGGACAGTCTCTCAGATTCACACCAAGGTTTCTGCCTTAGCTTTTAAAAGTGTAAAAGGAAACTTAATCGTTCTGTAAATCTGCTTCCTTAATCTCTCCAGTGCTTAAGTTCCAGTGAATGATGCTTCCAGGGAACACTTTCAACTGACTCTCTTGTAACACAGGTACTTGCCTTAAAATCATCTTTTGATAAATGGGATTCTTCTGTTTTCACATAACTAATTGCTACAGGTATGAAGAATGGAGTCAAGGGGAACTCGGGAATACTGTATTCCTTCTTTGGTGCTACAGTTAGTTATTTATCGAATACCTCTGATGTTAGAAGAGCATAGCATTTCATTCTACTAAAAAACTATAATCTTACATTTTTATTTACTTTGCTTTCCTAGGGATCAAACCCAGGGCTTTGTGCCTGCTAGGTAAGTGCTCTACCAGTGAGCTTTATACCCAACCTAATTATGTCTTTTAAACCCCATTCTCTCCTGGGATTAGGTAAGGTCTCTTGGTTCAGACAACCCTAGGGTCAACCCTGGCCCTTTACCACTGAGTCCTGCCTCTGTTCCACCCATCTTCTTTATGGCACTATTTACGGCAGTATCTTCACCTTCAAAACAAATAATAATTTTACCTACAATGTTGGGCCACCGAGAAAGATTCAATGTAAAGGCTACAGCATTGGTTTGACACCAGGAAGCACTCCTTGATGTTAGCTGTGGATTTCTGACTTGTTTGCGTCATTTTTCGGTAATCTTTCTTTCCACCCACTGAACTGTTTCTAGCAGTGACCATTCAACAAACTTACCAATATAGACATAAAAGGAGGGATGAACCCTGGTATCTGTTTCAAGAGAGATGGTACTGGGAAACACTGTTCCACACTTTTTTCCTGTGATATGCAAGATAACCTTGTGACATAGGATAAGAAGGGATGAAATGCTATATCAAAAAAATGATACAGGTATGACATATGGATATGAAAAACAGATACCCAACTGTTTTTCCTTATCAAGGCCTTTTGCCCTTAATCACAAATTTGGGTTCCAGAGGCAAATCTCTGACAGTTCTGGCATTGACCTCATGAAATCTCCTATCTATTCAAGCCACCAAACTCTAGAGGAAGTAAGTAGCACACACTCCTTGCACAATACAAGGAGGGAACTATGGGGCGTTCTCTGCCTTGGCCACCTGTAGACAGGTCATTGTGACGCGAGCACTATGGACACGTGGAACACCTGCCAGAGAGCAGGGGCGGGGTTATCTCCGACAGCAGGTCCAAACACAGGATACCCTAGAGATGGGGGTCACGGGAAGACCCCAGGGAGTAGAGAGAGGGACACTCGCTCCTCTTATCCCTGATCCACTCCAAACAAGGTGAGACCACCGCCCTCCCCCTACCCGGATCCTGGGGGCCATGGGGAGAGCGATCGTCTGTTGCTATCCCTGTGGGAGGGAGGCGGCGGGCGCTGGCCCGGGGGTGGATGAGGGGAGGGCGGCGGGGGTGCCCGCCCGGGCAGCGGTGCTGCGCTGCGGCGTGCACGGGCTCGGCGCTGCTATTCCGGCTGGCGGCGGCCGCTGCAGGAAGGACCGCTTCCTGCGCTCCCCGCCCCTTCCCTCGCCAGAGCTGACGCTGACGTCGGCGCAGGGAGCTGGAGGGACGCTCGGATCTCCGCCGGGAGGCTCCTAGGGGCCGGGGCTCCGAGGTACCTGCCCTCCGGGGCCGAGGCGGGGGCGAGCCGGGCGGGCTGCATGCTGCAGCGGGAGACGCCCGGCAGCCAGGGCGATTGGGGACGCCAAGCCAAGGCTGCCTCCGCTGCCCTTTGGGGGCGGCGGGTAACAGGCGGGTCACCTCGTCCGCCCCGGATTCGGGTGCGGGAGGAGCATCCTCTCCCTTCCCTCCCGCGGATCCTCCCTCGGGCCTGGATGTGAGGAGGATGCGCGCGCTCTGGGAGCATGCGTCAGTCCCCGGGAAGCGGGAGGGAAGCCCCGAGAGCACCTGCTCCCACACCCAAGCCGCATCCCCACAAACCCAGAGCCGGTTGGCCTCCCTTTCTCAGAGCGTGAGGGCCTACCCCCGCCCCGTCTAGGTGTCCTCTGGACAGGGACTTGTGTCTAGGGCTGACTTGTTGCCTAGTTCACCTGCAGCGGTATCTGACGTTTGCTTTTGCTGTTCCTCCATTGCTGGTCTTTGGCAGGGGTGGCTAAGCGCCAGTGGGTACCTTTTTCTATAATGACTGGTGCCAGGAGTCCTGTGGTTGGCCCCTGCAGGCTAGGAAGAGTCACTGAGCATGCCACGTTCTTGTAAACCCTGGCGCGCGGGTTTCTTTGGGTGCTGCGCTGCTGACTCCGCCTTTCCTGCCCCGAGGTTAACGCGGCTCCTGTTTCCTCTGAAAGTATATCCTGTTATGCCAGTCTTTCTCCCGAGAGGCTCCCGTTACCCTCCCCAATATCTTTTGACTTGGAGAGTCCCAAAGCCCCTCAACTTGTCTTTAGGGCCTTTAACGCCCCATGCCGGATATGTTGGCAAATAGTATCGGCTGCCACTTTGGGCGGAGAAATTAAGGTTTAGAAAGGAGACGACATTCTCCTCCTTTTGGGTAGCATTGAAAACAGCGCAAGAAAGGGTTTGTCCATCAACCTGGGGGGCAGCCTTTGATGCCTAAGATCTGATAACTAAAAATTACGGGGACTTTGAGAAGACATCACCAGCTGGTTTGAAAATGGTAATGAAGGAAGGAAGACACTCAGGATATTTGTTGACCATTATGGTGCCATAAATGATAACTTACTGAAAATATGATTATTTCAGCCCTGTCTCTCAAATTGGCTCCCATGGTCCTCTGGTTTAAATCTAATATCTCAACTGCTCTGAAGCTAGGAAGTAAAGTAGGACATGATTATTAAATCCACACTCCAAAATGTTTCTTACCCTTTGTTCAACACACACACACACACACACACACACACACACACACACACACACACACACGCACACTTCTATTGTTTTGTGTATATGTCTGTGCATAATGTATGAGCACCCTTAGCACGCTATGCCTCACGTGTGAAGGTCAGAGAGTAAACTTTCGACTTGGTTGTCCCCTTCCGCCTTTGCGTAAGTTCCAGGGATTAAATTCAGGTTGCCAGCTTTGTACCGTAAGTAGCTTTACCTGCCCAGCCATCTCACTGCCCACCCCCTATTGCTTCTGCTTCCTTTTTAGGTTTCAATTTTTATTTTTTAAAACATCTTTGTAGAGAATACTATAGGTTCAAAATAAGTTTATGGTTCTTAGTCTTTCAAACATGAGTTTGGTCTTAGCCCAGTAAGGGAGTTTTGATTGAAAGAGTTACTATTTTATTATAGCATTGCTTATTACTTAAAGGAAAATGGTTGCAATATTATTAAAAACGAATCTTGAGAAAATCTAGCAGTTAAACTACAGAGTTCTGTTACTTGCAATAAGTAGAGAAACCTGAGATTAGATAACTGACCCTTGATCCTCCAATGAAAGCTAAAGACATCAGCTGGTGATTGCTTGTGATTTTATACCCTTTCCACTATCTGGTAGACCTGAGTATCTGTTTAACTGCTGTGTCTGAGCATCTTTATTTCTGTGTCTAGACTTATGAAAAGTACGTTAAATCTTGTTCCCCAGTAGAAAATCTTCCACATGACTATTTTCAATGTATCTAATGGCACAAGTACGTTTTTTTCCAGGTAGAAGCAGCTTTATCATTGGAAGGGGAGTGTCTTAGTTAGGGCTTCTATTGCTGGGAAGTGATACCATGACCATGGCAACTCTTCTAAGTAAAACATTTGATTGGGGGTGGGGGGTGGGTTGCTTACAGTTTCAGAAGTTCAGTTCATTATCATCATGGTGTGGCATGCAGACATGATACTGGAGGAGTAGCTGAGAGTCATACATCTTGCAGGCAAGAGGAAGGAGACTGTGACACTGGGAGGTATCCTGAGCATAGGAAACCTCAAAGCTTGCCTTCACAGTGACACACTTCCTCCAACAAGGCCATACTCACTCCAACAAAGCCACACCTCCTAATAGTGCCACTCTATGAATTTATGGGGGCCAATTACGTTCAAACTCCCACAAGACCTAGCAGAATAAACTAGTGTTGAACATGAGCTCTCAAGTTACAGGAACTTGCAACAGAAATGGGGAAACTGACAGGTCCCTTGGATCTGGAAACACGTTTCCTCTTTACTGGGTGATCGTGACAGTTGGAAGCCTAAAGATGGGTGGCTACAACAGGACTGGCATTCAGTGGTCACCAATGTCTTCCTATTATCAGATATAAGATGTGTGGTCAAAGGAGCAAAGCAGATCACAGTTTATGAGACTTATTACCCCCCACACCCATCCAGAGGCCTCATAGAACCTCACGCTCCATGACTCATAGAAGTGAAACATTTTTCTTTTTCTTGGTTTC